>NC_138442.1:1812318-2416424 GCF_040668555.2 Bombus flavifrons
CGAAGAGTCCACACTAAATACTGATTTTTAAAAAGTTTGACGAATAACCGTGGTGATTAAACACTCGAGATGTTAGTGACAATGTTCTTAGGTTCAATAACGAATCCACGGTCAACGGGGTAACTCTTTGTTAAACGTAGAATATGTTTTGAAGCGCAAAGTAACGTTTGCTGTGACGCTCAGTATAATAATGCACGTAAAGACGATGTGCAAACTCTCCAAGGTGATCGCAAGAATAAAAGACTGATGGAAATTTTCCTCTCCTTACGATCGCGTTTGTTCGTTGCATATTGGCCGGGGATACCAACAAAATTCCAGCCGCCGTTGCTAGGCAGACCCGCGTAGAGCTGACATTGCTCCTGCCCGGGATTTGATTGTTAATGCAACGTGTGTCCCACAATATTGGCACTTCTCTGTTAGGTAAAAACGTTCATCCCGTGACCGTGGCTACGTTGGGCGACCAGTTGTGTCATCTTGAGCCCAAGTCCACCGTCACAAATCTCGGGCACACATAATAGGATTGAATCATAACAACTATTTCTAAGTTTTATCATTTAAGCACAGCTATAATAAATAGTCTAGACTAAAGTATTGGGGATCTTCCCAAAAATTCCAAAAGAAAGGCACCGATGTCCCCTCATCTCCGACATGTATATATATTTTGCGAATAGTTGCAAAGAAGAAAACATTATTGGAGTAGAATTAGAATATTATAAATTACTCCCATGATAATTTTGTTTAGCTGTGGTCGATTTCTAAAATTGCAAACAATTTTGTTCTCGATTATTAGTCACCGTATCCATTAAATGTTATTTTGAAATAATTAAACGTCGATTCACTTGAATAAATAAATCACATTTCTTTGAATTATTTCATTATTGGGCTATTCAATGAAATAATATTTATTATATTAAATACACTTATTGTATTTAAATAATTATTTTCTGGAATATCTTAAATAATTCTAATTGTACACATTGCATTTTCCAGATACCGATTTAAATAACTTTGTCTTTTTATACGAAAAGATTTATTTTAATTTGATTTATTAGTTATTTCTTTAACTATTTTATAAATATTAATATCAAACAGAAAGAGAAATCTTATAACAAAAATGTAATAATTTATTTCAGTTTTTATTCTTGTCTTTCAATCTTTTTTAAATGGAATTATCCTTAAATTTTCTACTAATCGATCGTTCTTTCTCTCTCTCTCTCTCTCTCTCTCTCTCTCTCTCTCTCTCTCTCTCTAATTCACTAATATAAATATACGCGTATACGTAACAACTTTTTCCTCTAAAATGAAATGAAATTGTACTTCTACTTGTTTCATTTATTCGACTTTATGCTTTCATTTCATATGTGGATATCTCATATAACGCAACGATAGCCTTAGATCGTTCGATTGCTTGGTGTAATGATCCTTTTAAGAAAATGGTCTTCGGCTCAAGTATCCATAAACCGATCCGTTTATATCGTATATGGGTATACAGTGGTGCTAGTCAGTTTACGATCAGACATCTCCGATGTAATATTTCAAGCGAACTTCTGAACTTCTTGAGATATCTTCTAATAAAGCGTTTCACAGTGACATAAAAATTATAACGCATAAAAGCAAAAAATATACAGGACGTTCATTGCACGATAAACCAGTAACAATAGCTAAAAATTGTACTGAATAAGGTTATATAAAATACAATGGTTTATGACCGACGATTTAAATTTTATTGTTGTATCTAAGTGTATTTTAGAATTCGACATATAATTTCTAATTTTAATAACGTTATTATTTTTATTATTATAATTCCCATGAATAATTGATGAAACTGCAATAATTAGTTTCATATTCATACACGATACCCTTAACAACGACACGATATCCTTAAAATTTATATTTTATAAATACATAAATAAATGCGCTGATATTTATAATATAAAAGTCATATATAGAATTTTACAATATCATGCTTGGTTTGTAAAGTAAAATGCGTGTGACATCTTTGAATTTGTGAAAACATTAGTTGAAAATAAACTTCATTAGTTGAAAGAAATTTTACTTGTATCAAAAGAATAATTATTATATCATAAAAATATTAAGTATCCAATAAAGAAATTGCTATAAATAAATTGTTAAAAATTCATGATTAGAATTTTGATAGAACTCCAATCTACGTGATAAAATCAATACATTTTAATCAAGTTTTTAAAATTCCATGTAAAGAATGGAAAATAAGATAGAAAGAACAGTTTAAAATAGAAAGGCGGTTTAGCCGTCGCGTCGTACCGTACGAACGTCCGATGAGTTTAATCTGAAAGGAATGCGCACCTGATTGATTATTTTTGACAGACAACACAATTGTACAGTTAAGCATGCGTATTGCTCGAAAGTGTCGCATATAGAAAACAACGATGAGTGGCAAATCGATGTTAATGAAGTTGACAATGAGGTACATGGTAGCGATAAAAGTCGATTAATCTTTCTTTTCGAAAATTCAAAGATTCATTCATTACGGGTTTCCTACGTACTCGCGTAAATGTACGTCACGTACGTGAAGACGAACGATGGTTCAGATAGATGATTAGTAGATTTTCAAGAACTAAATAAAAAAAATACGGTCGCGGATCGGTATCCTTTACCCCTTATTGCGGATCCAGTCGCGAGATAGCAAATGCGAGATATTTTACTAGTCCGACATGGCCAGCGGATTTCGCCAAATCCCTATTCATCCTAATTCTAGAAAATATACAGCACCGGACGATTTGGACAATAAGTTGTTGTTTTCTTCAAGTTCTTTTGTGCCTTTGTTCTGTCCACTCGATGTCCTTTTATTTTCATGATCGTTCTTCCGGGCGGCGATATTGCGCTGACTCCGTTAAAACAAGGATTTTTGCATTTTTTTAGACAGCCCTAATAATTTTGCAACTAATACCTTTCTAAATATTCTAATTTCTTCCTTGCTGCAATTTTAAAACCGTCCAGGCGTTTGCCACAAAGGTCTCCGGAAGTAGTCGTACCAAGCCTTCGGTACCATTTGATCCCTTTTCTAAGAAGGCATAAGAAACTATTTATTCGGAATGATTTATGCCGCACTTTTCTTCGTTGTATTCGACGACGGCTGACGGTTTTCATGTTGCGAGCGAACGAAGTGAGAGATCGTGCTTGAGATTCCTTTGGAAACACGTATGGCAGCCAACGTGCCATTCGTACATTGTTGTTTATTTGGATGATGTTCTAATTGTTGCCTACTCCATAGATCGAGCTCTAAAAAGACCATACACCGTATTAAATACCCTCGTAAATGCCAGATTTTCATCTAATTCTTCTAAATGCTCTTTCACCAGTGGCTGACACCACGATCACAGCTGCATCGTATCGGTCAAAGTAATTGCCATCGATCGCGATGTACGCGTTTCGATAACGTTTGCTCGTTCGCCGACGCTTAGCGCGCTTCGTACATTTCGTAGGCGCGTTCGTCCGATCGAGACGGTATTCGTGATTTTACGACAAAAAAAGAGAAAGAAGAGGTAAGCGAAGAAAAGAGACGGGACGAAGAAGAGGAATCGCGGTATCGACGCCTCGCCGCGATGTACCGTTATTATTAGCGAGCGAATGTCGGTGTGTAGGTCAGTTGAGTAGCTGGTGTAAAGAGAGGAAAAGGTGACCGCGGTCGGTTCGGCGAGACCAGCGCGCAGGCGGTGGTTCGTATTTTGCCGGTGCTTTCGTAGTTTAGAGCGACTTGGTCTCCGTCTTGCGTTCGATCGGACGTCGGCCGACCGAGCAGCGCTCGATAAATTGAGATCGCCGGCGAATCGGATGAGGACCGAGGCGTAAACGCGTGGGAGAAAAGGCGAGCTCGAGCGGAAATTGGAGTGCGCCGCGTTGCGTGCCGTTGGTTCGCCAAAGGGTTGGGGGTCGGTGCGAGCGGGACAGGAGGCCGAGAGCAAAGAGAGTCAAAGTAAGTTTTTACTCGTGTTCCTGGCCGGTGGCCGACTAGCTAAGATTAGACGAACGTTCGCTATATATAGGATGACATTTATATACGCACCTACTAAACGCGACGGTACACGCGCCTCCCCTTTCTCCTCCGCCGCACCGCTGCTCGCCCACACGCACGCACACACGCAACTTTCTCCGTTCGTCCCTACGTTCTCCTTTCGACGAACGTTCGAATTATGTTTGGTCCGCGTCACTTTTCCTTCCAACGTGTCGCAGATTCCGAAATACGTAGCCGATTGTTCCGCGTCACTCTATTCTTCGTCCGACGCGTAAAGTGGAAGCGCGACCGCCTATCGTACGCGTTGCACTAGGCGACGCGCGTTAACGCGATCGCGCAACGTACTTGCCTTTACCGATTGCGACTATCGCGTTCAAGCGTCGATCGAATCGCATCGAACGCGGTGATCGAAACAACGCCACGCACGCACCACGTTCTCGGCACCTTGGAAACGACCTAACACGATCGTCCCGTGCCGTTCGATTTACACGACCACGATAAAATACTCGACCGCTCGAAGCGTCGAAAAACGTCCGGTGGTATCTTGCGTCGCGAGTAAAATTCAAGATTCCGCGCGACACTGGCGTTTGTTACGTACCGCGTGAATCGAATGGCTGTGGGCGCTAACTCTGTTCGACGGGATATCGACGCACTTGAGCAATCTCTGCCATCCTCGTAATTATTCGCTCCTCGGTTACGCTCGAACTTCTCTTTTCCTTCTTTCTTGTCTTCTATGCGCGCGGTTGCGTATATTTTCTATTAAAACGAGCAACAAAGCTAAGAAAATCGCGCGACGGTGAGTGGTAAAGAGCAGTACCTCCCTTGGCAGTCATCTCACGGAACATCTTTTCATTTCGCTGTTATACCCACTCATATAAAGTCAGTGTAGGCGTAAGTTTTAGTGACAACAGCGCCGATTTCGCACATCTAGACACTGTATGTAGCACAACAATGAACATACCGGATTAATCAACACGTACCAACCGAGACTTCTGAGCACAAGGATTTCATGTCTTCAAATCTAACGGAAAGTGAGCAAATCTGTAACATTTTACTCACACGCTATAAAACTTGCTTCTTCAGCAGTCAAGGAGCAAGCCATAATTATTGTAGTATGGTGGACAAAAAGGCCTAAGAGATATCGGGTAAACCATAAACAATGTCGCGAGAGCGGAGGCGTCGTCGGATCCATCAATGTGTCATCGGTCCTTCGATTGAATAATTTCATAGAAAAGGCCTACGTGACCCTGGCCATGAGTGTTTGCGGAACACGTACGTGGTGGGCCTAAGAAAAGACAAAGGGATGCTAGAACAGTCAGTGTCAGTGGAGGAATCAGAGAGTGTGAATCGAGAAGTCAGAGAGTGCGAGTTGCGTTGTCGAGATAGAATGTTGCTAGCGTTGTCGAGAGAGTGTGGTCCGCGTAAGAGAGAGCGTTGGATCCGTTGTGACGAGAGTTGCAAATTAAATATTGAGTTGTCTAGATGACAACTTAGAGTGCTATGGACGCATATATGCGTCTGGCGAAAGCTATCGGTGTGAACTAAGGACACATATATGCGTTTTCTGTAAGTGTACGGCATGGACCAAGAACAATTTTTCCGAACACCTACGCAGAAGTAATACTATTACGTTTGTGTGAGATAAATATAAATACATTCCTTATATATAATGCATATATTTTATATCAAAAATCTACTGCTTCGAAACAAAAATTTAGTGAATTTCATTTAGCATTGATAAGAGACATTTTACGAAAATATTTCCAACGTAGAAGCATGTTAGGAGGAGGAAAGAGAAAGTCTGAGGATTTACCATTTCGTTTAATCGATAGGCATTTTCCATCAAAATGCACTAATCGTGCCGGCACAACGCATTTATCAAGAAGAAAATGTGTTGTTTGTGTGAAAAATAAGAGAAGGAGCGACACGCGATACGAATGCAGAAAATGCGAAGTCGGATTATGTATCGATAATTGATTTGAAATTTTTCACACACAACTGAATTATTAACTTGTGTTATATTTACTAAATTTAGTTGTCTAGTTTATCGTTTTCTAGTTTATTACCCAAATTCTAGTTTATTGTAAATTTCAATGTTTATAATAAATAATTAATACTAAAAAATAACGCTCTTGAATCACTTAATCTCGTGCAAAAGAATTACTATAACTTATTACGATTTGCGCTTTGAATAGTCAATCAACGGAGTTCAGTCTAGCGAAAAAGTACTCCGTCCACAGCGATCGTCAGCGCTGGCCGCGCGCCGTCCGTACGGACCGCATAGGCCGCGAGTATTCAGCACTCTAAGGGTTAAAGCACGTTATTGTGATTAATTCACGTTAAACAACCATCGTTCTTCTGTTTAATCAACATCTGTACAATCCATTTATTGCAAAATAAATCATCATCAATAAATAATATTTTATTCCCGATATTACGTTATCTATGCAATCGACGAAGTAAGCATCCAAGATTATGTATATGTAATAGGAAAAATAAGTGGCCTTAAAGCTATGAAATACGTTTCAAAATATATATTAAGCAACCGAGTATGTGCATACCTAAAGAAAAAAGAAACAGTCGCACAACTAACTATGGTATATTACACAAATCAAACATCATAAGTAATAAATGTGTAAATGTAACCTATGCTAACGCCGACCTAAAAAATAATTCTCTCCAATGTCTCTTCACTCGTAGTAAACTCGTAGTAAATTGAAAACACCTTTAACATATTGACTGCCACGCGCGTTTTCCGTCAGGCCACGCGTACAACAGTACCAAGCGTTCTCTGCTAGGTGCTCCCATCGATATTTTAATAATGCGAATCGCTCAAGTGGTGGTCTCAGGAATTATCTTTCGTTTCATTTGTTCGCAACATTAAAACCACTAGCTGTTGTTGAATATAACGAAAGAAAGTGTTGTATAGATTATTCCGACCAAATGGTTTCTTATACCACCACAATTAGAAAAGGAATCAAATGGTACAGAAAACTTGGCATTCGATTCTTTCTGGGAATTTCTGTTGTAAACGCTTTGACGGTTTACAAAATTGCAACAAGAAAAAATATAAATATTAGAATATTTAGACAATTATTAGTTGCAAAATTATTAGGGTTGTCTGAAAATACAAAAAATCCTTGTCTTCGACGGAGTCGGCATAATATCGCCGTTCGGAAAAACGATTCCGGAAGAAGCATTAGACGCGCATGCAAACTATGTTATGCGAATAAAAGACGTGGAATGGACCGAACAAAGGCACAAAAGAATTTGAAGAAAACAACAACTTATTGTCCAAATTGTCCCGACCAACCTCAGCTATGTATAGAATGCTTTAAAGTTTTACATTCTAAATAATTTTTTTAATAAACCATTTTCGTATTTTTATTTTATAACAATTCAACTATTATTACAATTAATTATTAACTAACAATTTATTATTATGGAATATCTTTTCAAATACCTACGACGATCCTTCGCAAGTAGTCAAATAAGCGACATCCGAATATGGGTTATGTGGCCTGGCCAGAAACTTTGCTGACACCTGAATACGGATGTCGTCGCGGTCAACGTGTTAAAAGAAAATAATGTCATGTTATGTTCAGAAATATCTTCTTTAAAAGCAGGGACGACCGATCCAGAGTGTGCCCATGCTTCAGAAGGCAAGTATTCATAGATTCTGATAATGACAAAAGAATACCTGACTCTTTTCTACTAACCCTTGATGACACCATGTATCGGAAAACCCATCAAAAACAAAGGACGCTAACAATAAGTCAACTTTTGCGCCAGCAAATCCAAACCGTCAAACCGCCGGTAATGAACATCAGAAAAACAAATTGGTCAATTTATCCAGCAAACATCACTCATCAACTCGCAGAAAAAGGAATAAGCTTCGAAATTGATCTAACCCGGGTTAACAGAGCAATAAATAAATTCCAATCAGTTATAAAATCAACAACATATAAAACCTTCGAGACTACCACGCATAAAATGGATAGGAAAGGAATCGTTCCTCGATGGAACGAAGAATGTAAAATCGCTATGTACAAAATGTAACAGAATGCAGAATACAGAAGCACAATCGCCAACGTTATGGCATAAAAATTCGAACTCTAATGGTAGTAACTGCAGCCTATCATTTTTTGTGAATGAGTCTATTTGCAAAACCTAGAAAAAAGACACTGTGAAATTCTCAGACAAAAACAAAATCAACCTCACACTACATTTGCAATAATATACAAAATAATAATATATATACTATCAAACGATCAAATTAACTCCACTTTCTTATTAAGAAAAAACTCCGCTCCTGACTCATATCCATAATCTATTAGGTCGTCCGGAAAGTTTCTTTCGTTTCATAAGAAAATAATGGATACACAACATTTTCTGTTCTATATTATTTTATCGAATTACGTATGATCTATTTTGTTCTATCAAAATAAAGATCACAACCTTCGACAGATTAGGTTTCATGTTTGTATGAAGATGCATCGTTATAAAAAATGGGTCTGGAAAAGAAAGACACTTTTCGGACAATCTAATATTATTAAAAATGCTCCAAGAATCTGGAATAAAATGCCTTCTAAAAATCTACAACTGTATTTGGATCCACCGTGCCTTCCCCGATAACTAGCGAAAAGCTATAGTAATTCCAATCCTTAAGTCGAACATAAAATAAATAAAATAAATAAAAAAAATAAATAAAATAAAAGCTAACATAATTCCAGTAACTATTACTCGATTGCGCTAACCGACACTATGTGAAAACTACTAGAGAAAATCTTAAATAGCAGTCTTCGTTGGTACCTTGAATCCAATAACGTACTAAATCCAACCCAATATGGTTTCCGACAACATCGTCCCGATATAGACGTATTAATAAACATGGAAACTTGCACGCGTGACGCTTTCCAAAAAGATAAATATCTAACTGCGATATCTATCTAGCCTCGAAGAAACATTTGACATGATTTTGAAAGCCAAAAATCGTAAGCATATCCCTCAAGCTAAAGATTGACAGTAATATGCTGGCTTTTATAACCAGTTTTTTAACAAACAAGTTCATTTAAATTAGATAAAAATTGTAGAATACAAAATGTCAATCATGAGCGTCACTTTATTTCTAATCGGAATTAATCATATACAGGTGGTTGGCAACTGGTGGTGCAAGCAGAAAGGAGGTGATTCTACGCGAAAAAAGAAGTCGAAAATATAGAATGAACATTTTTTTTTTAATTCTTTTTTTTTTTTTTTCAATTTTTCCATCGAGACAACGATCTACAGTGAGATCCGTTATAACGAGACGTGATAAAGTGCACGCGTACCGAACGAAAATTCAATGTCGATTTTCTCGAAAAAAAAGCCTCAAACGAAAAATTTTTATTCTATATTCTCGACTTCTTTTTTCGCGTAGAATCAGCCCCTTTCCGCTTGTACCACCAGTTACCAACCACTCTTTATATATGTATTTTTTTCTTTTTGCCTGATATAGAAACATTTTGTTCAGTTTGAAAATTGTGTTCTTTGTTGACCGCGCGGTCAGATTCGCATTCACACGCATACACGACAGTCACACCCGATCTGGACTTCACTGTCAGCACCTTAAAGATGCTTGACGCTTTTGACGCGGTTATATTCCATTCTTACATTAATGATTTAGAAATTAATTACGTGTTTAATCCGAATGTTTCCTGCATTATTGGTATCGGATACAAAAAAATATATACAGCACTTTTCACTTTTTATAGGAAATAAATATTGATTATTTGTCATATATCACGGTTACAGGACTTGATGCCTGTGATAACCTGAATAGTGATAGTGTTTAAATTGAGGTGTTTGGTAGCTGATAGTGCATTCAAGGAACTACTCATGATGTTTAACGAACAACAATTTATTAACAAACGATTTAACAGACAGAGTCAACAAATAACAATTAACAGATATGATATGACAAATAACTGGTAACAATTAACAACTAACAATTAACAATTAACATCAAGGGTTCGATCGGCACGTTTGCCACGCAATGGCATTGAGGATTTGTTCATTTGACAGTTCGAGACAGACTGTCCTTTTGCTCTATAAATCGAACGGATAGTTCGCGTCATTGACCATCGATATCCCCACTAGCGTACGTTCATTAGATGTACCGCGGCGGTTGGCGCGAATGGCCGCGAATTCGGCGGAAGAAGCGTGAGGATATCGCTGACACATTAGGCACGTCGGTGTTGCGCTTTGACGGCGTAGCGATTTAACAATTAACTGCGGCGATTCGGCACTCGTAACACTAACGGCAATGACCTCAGGTTCGATAACGAATCCGCGGTCAACGGGATTTCGAATTTAAAACTTTCGTCAAAGTCTAAGTTAGACTATATGTTAACAGGTGATCTCAGTCTACGGGGTTCCGCGAAAAGAAGTCTGCGTGTTCCATATATTTACCTTTTCGATGCTGAATGTGAAAGGTAAAAGTTTGTAGGTAAGCCCACCACCTGTGAACTCTGTTATTTAAATATATTTTATTAATGCTTGCCGCCAGGGACTTACAATCAGTGACGACAAGAAATTTTCGTCCACGTAGATAGTGCCGAAAATGTTTTACGGCGTTTACAACTGCCAAGGTCTCTAATTCATAGGGCGAATACTTAGATTCCTCAAGGGTAGTTCTTTTACTATAGTATTCTATTACCCTATTTATGTCTTCAACTTTATGCATCAAAATGGCACCATACCCCTTCGCACTAGCATCGGTATGTAGTTCGATCGGGTAATAGGGGTCGAACGTAATTAACACCGGCGCATTAGTCAGGATGGAAATTACCCTTTGTCTTATTATTTCATGCATATACATCCAAGCAACTATTTTTTTACTTGGAGCATGTGCAAGTGCATACAGGGGACGCATTAAATGTGCATATTTAAAAATGAATTTTCGAAAGTAACAGGCTAAACCTATGAACTGCCTAAGCTCTCTGGTTGTCGTTGGTGGGGGTAAAGAACGCAAGGCTTGTATTTTACCCGGGTTTTGACAAACGCTTCCGTTATGAATTATATATCCCAAACAGGATACCGACGTCTTTAAAAAAGAGCATTTAGAAAAATTAAAAGAAAATCCAGTTTTAACAAGTATATTTAATACAGTATCCAATCTTTCTAAAGCTTGATCTATCGAGTCGGCAATGATTAGGACATCATCAGAGTAAACAACAACGTATGAATAAACGAGGTCGCCTAAGGCATTGAGGATGGCCCTCTGAAGAACGGACGGTGCATTTTTCAATCCAAACGGCATCACCATGTACTCATAATGTCCGTCGGGCGTAACGAACGCTGTATACTGCATCGAATTAGGATGAATGGGAATTTGGTGAAACCCGCCGGCCATGTCTAGGCTAGTAAAGTATCTCGCATTTTTCAGCCTCCTAATCAAACTAATTTTAAGAGGGAAAGGGTACTGATCTGTGACCGTATTCCTATTTAGCTCCCGAAAATCGACACACAATCTGTCTGAGCCGTCCTGTTTCTTCACGAGTAACATAGGGCTCGCGAATGGTGACCTACTAGGCCTTATGATTTTTGCTGTAATTAGTTCCTCTATCTTTTCATGCATTATTCTCCGCTCTTCCTTGCTAAAGTTGTAAGGATTTCTTCGGACGGTGATGTTAGAATCGATTAAATTTATTTCTAATTGGCCCGTACTTACGCGAGTACATGGGAAATCCGCAATGAACGAATCTTTAAACTCATTCAGAATAGAAATTAATCGACTTTTATCGTTACCGATTATATCTGTATCGACCTCGATAATATTGACCTCGTCTTCCGCGGTTTTGCTACACTCACTAATTGTCTTTGTTTTATAAATAACGAGGCTGTTTCGCGTAATATTTACGCCAAAACCTTGATTGAAAATTTCATGGCCAATCATGATATCGTATTTTAAATACTTATCATCAACTATGTGGAAAGTTATGTCCAATATATATCCGTTAATACATACAGTGGACAATAGCTGACACGTACTTTTAACACGAGTATTTGCTATTCCTCGTATTACTACTATATCAGTCGTTTGTTTGCCACAAAAATTCGAGGACAGGGAACGTTTAATTAATGAGCATTCGGCTCCAGAATCGAAATAAAATGGGTAGAACTCACCCAGGTGACTTAACGTACCAGTTGGGAACTCCACTACGCAGGAGTAGACTCGACGTTCGTCATCGAAGTCATGGTTTGTCCTCCGCAGGGACGGACAATAGGGACCGATATGGTCCTCCCCACGACTCTTGAAGCAATTAACCATTGAGGATATACTTAATTTCTTCCAGGACTTTTTTATAGGAAAAGGGTCTTCGGTCTTGATATCCGTTTCAAGTGCTATTTGTTCAATGTGCTGATCTTGTGCGCTCACTTGACGAAAATTGATAGCGTTGATTACTTCCGCCATAGTTACATCTTGCCACTTCACCTTCAGGAGGGAGCGGAGACGAATGGCGTAAGCTGCCATGTCTTCGTCTTTCTGCGGTTGTTCAATGCATATACTCATTAGCGTCGAGGCTGCTGTATCTTTACCACCAAAACGCGTAGTAAAAAGTTCCTTAAACATCGGCCAGGTAATCTCTTCGCCGTTCACTATCTGCGTAAACCAATGCGCTGCAGAACCCTTTAGAGCATTTTTTAAAGCAGAAACTAGCGCGCTGTCTTGTAAAGGGTTGTCCTTCATAAGCAGATTAGCAGCTGCGCACCATGCGGCTGGATCGGCGCCCGCGATTTCAGGGTCAAAACATGGTAGCACTAGATTTATAGGTTTCGCACTCGGTTCCAGCACCAGCGTCTCAATTAACTCGCGCATGATGTTCATATGTTCTTGCACTGCTATTACCGGCACTGATTCCACTTCCGATGTCGGGTTGGCGTTGGGATTAGGGTTGTGGACGCTTGATGAATCTCCACTGGCATTAGCCATCATGGTGATACAATAAAGATAGAGTTTTTTAACACAAGTATGGATACAACCGATTTAACAATTAACACTAACGGCAATGACCTCAGGTTCGATAACGAATCCGCGGTCAACGGGATTTCGAATTTAAAACTTTCGTCAAAGTCTAAGTTAGACTATATGTTAACAAGTGAAATATTCACGGATCGCAAAGACGTCACTTAACTTGTTGACGAGACTGTTCGTGAAAGAGTGACACTCCGTCACGGTGACGCTGCAGAGGAAAACTACGATGGGGTGTGTCTAAGGGCACGACATCATCGGATTCGTGGAGAAAAGTCTTCGTTCGGAAAGTGAGGGAAATTAACGCTGTTAATTGGTCAATTTCCATATTGGTGGTTAGATGCTAGCTTGAGGGAAAGTTGCTAGTGGGAAATGCGTCAACATCTGGTAATCATCTTACCTGAAGAATAGGGTCTGTTTATGGCGAGCCACCGGACAGAACCCGTTAGAATGTTTACTGTCGAGTGCCCCTACAACTATTTCTTCTTAATTCTTAATTTCTTTTTATGGAGAGCTATACTATTACCCTATACCTTTGTTAGACAAAGCGTTCATCCCTTTATTGCGGCTACGTTCGGCGACTGGTTCTCGCCCCGAGCCCAAGCTCACTATCGTAAATCTCGAACAAATACAATCGGATTTTATGACGACAATTGCTTAATTACGGTTACGATTGGAATCTATATTATAATGTTAAGGGATTTTCCCAAAGTTCCGAAGGGATAGCTTCGGTGTCTTTTCACCTCCGACATATATATATGATAGATCCTCACTGCTACTAGATGCAATTAGTACGACAATGTAAATGTGGTATACAGGGTGGTTGGTAACTGGCGGTACAAGCGGAGAGGGGGTGATTCTACACGAAAAATCAAGTCGAAAATATAGAATGAACATTTTTTTTTTAATTCTTTTTTTTTTTTTCAATTTTTCCATCGAGACAACGATCTACAGTGAGATCCGTTATAACGAGACGTGATAAAGTGCACGCGTACCGAGCGAAAATTCAAAGTCGATTTTCTCGAAAACAAAGCCTCAAACGAAAAATTTTTATTCTATATTTTCGACTTCTTTTTTTCGCGTAGAATCACCCCCTTTCCGCTTGTACCACCAGTTACCAACCACTCTTTATATATGTATTTTTTTTTTTTTTTGCCTGATATAGAAACATTTTGTTCAGTTTGAAAATTGTGTTCTTTGTTGACCGCGCGGTCAGATTCGCATTCACACGCATACACGACAGTCACACCCGATCTGGACTTCACTGTCAGCACCTTAAAGATGCTTGACGCTTTTGACGCGGTTATATTCCATTCTTACATTAATGATTTAGAAATTAATTACGTGTTTAATCCGAATGTTTCCTGCATTATTGGTATTGGATACAAAAAAATATATACAGCACTTTTCACTTTTTATAGGAAATAAATATTGATTATTTGTCATATATCACGGTTACAGGACTTGATGCCTGTGATAACCTGAATAGTGATAGTATTTAAATTGAGGTGTTTGGTAGCTGATAGTGCATTCAAGGAACTACTCATGATGTTTAACGAACAACAATTTATTAACAAACGATTTAACAGACAGAGTCAACAAATAACAATTAACAGATATGATATGACAAATAACTGGTAACAATTAACAACTAACAATTAACAATTAACACCAAGGGTTCGATCGGCACGTTTGCCACGCAATGGCATTGAGGATTTGTTTATTTGACAGTTCGAGACAGACTGTCCTTTTGCTCTATAAATCGAACGGATAGTTCGCGTCATTGACCATCGATATCCCCACTAGCGTACGTTCATTAGATGTACCGCGGCGGTTGGCGCGAATGGCCGCGAATTCGGAGGAAGAAGCGTGAGGATATCGCTGACACATTAGGCACGTCGGTGTTGCGCTTTGACGGCGTAGCGATTTAACAATTAACTGCGGCGATTCGGCACTCGTAACACTAACGGCAATGACCTCAGGTTCGATAACGAATCCGCGGTCAACGGGATTTCGAATTTAAAACTTTCGTCAAAGTCTAAGTTAGACTATATGTTAACAGGTGAAATATTCACGGATCGCAAAGACGTCACTTAACTCATTGACGAGACTGTTCGCGAAAGAGTGTCTCTCCGTCACGGTGACGCTGCAGAGGAAAACTACGATGGGGTGTCTCTAAGGGCACGACATCATCGGATTCGTGGAGAAAAGTCTTCGTTCGGAAAGTGAGGGAAATTAACGCTGTTAATTGGTCAATTTCCATGTTGGTGGTTAGATGCTGGCGTCACGTAAAATAAGAAAAAGAAATAAAAAAAAAGAGATTTGTAGTGAAAAATAAAAAAAGAAACTTTATTTTTCTAACAACAATCCACTTTACAATCCACTTCCGAACTCTAGGCGTGACTTTCCAAGACTGAAGCTCTTACAATTTGACTTTCGATCGGATCCGATTACTTTCTTTTGTCATCCCTCAACATCCCCACCGTCCATGCATTTGCTAGGCGTTCGCGACCGTTGCCACGTGCTGTTTCTTCTAGAACCTTCGGTGGAGGGATGTTGGTGGAGGGTTGGGATGTTGATGGTTCATTAGGCACTTACATACATACATACATTGTTGCTGAGTGCCGCCACATCTTTATCTCCATCGTCAGTCCATCGGATTTGAAGTATGCCGGTCGTGACATACCCCCCTGGTTAGATTGATCTTGGTCCTCTAAGATCGTAGTAGAATGGAATTATTTATATGTAGATCGAAGGATATGTTTACACCCTTTTTTTCTCAGGGATCGCTATGAATTGATTTTCTGCATGTAATGGTACAAAAGTTATTTCGTTTATCTTAAATATAGCAATTTTACAATATTTGATAGTGTTCGAGAAGCTAATAATTTCAAATCAGGTTGTAGTTTTTGATCGTGAATTGGTTGGGTTTGTTTACAAAGCGTAATTCCTATCCCGTGAATTTAAGGCAACTGATTAGGAGTATTATTACTAGTGCTAGGGTCAGTATTATCCTGAAAAAAGTACGCTTTCAATCGGTTACCATGTATCTTTTTCTTAGCATTGTCGATAGAAATAATGTGATAAGGAGTTTTCACATCGTTAATCCTGTAGGGTCCTAACCATTCAATGTCCAACTTATCTCTTTTATGGTCGTTGTGAATTAAAACAAAGTCTCCTTTCCTAAACACGGTCTGAGTTTTAACAATCTTTCTTTCTTGGTCTCGCTTGTACCGTTGCTTATTCTCAATAAGTGTTTTGTGAGCTGTTTCCCAATATTTATTCAACTGTTTTTGCCAAAGTGAGTACATATCATCATAGGTAAGTGTGGGGAATTTGGATATTGCGGAAGGTAAGTTAGCTTTTCGCCCAAAGGTCAATTCAAAGGGAGAGAATCCTGTTCCTTCATGTTTCGCGGTGTTGTACCCTAAACAAATGAAATTAAGTACTTCGTCCCATTCTTTGTCATTGTCGTGTAATGCAGTACGAATTAAATCTTTAACTGAGGCATGTGTTCTTTCGAGGGATCCGTTACTCTGTGAGTGAAATGAAGTTGTCTTGACGTGTTTGATTTTAAAAGCTTCTTCAAATTTCGTCATTAAATCGCTAACAAAATTTTGTCCCTGGTCTGTTAGGATCGTTTTTGGTGCCGAAAATATGTAAATATAGTGTTCAATGAGCGCGTTAATTATGGATTCAGTTCGTTGCGTTTTAAGGAGAACTAGTATCAGATATTTCGTAAGTTCATCGTGAATTGAAAGTATGTATTGGTTTCCGCGTTTGGTTTTCGTCATCGGTCCTATGATGTCCATAGCGATTTTGTCGTTAGGGTTAAGTGGCGTGTCCGAGATTTGTGGGGATTCTTTGGGTCTGATACGCGTTAGTTTTTCCTTTTGACATGTGTCGCATGTTTTCACGAAGTTTTCTACTCTTTCTAAAAGTCCGGAAATTTTGAATTTATCCTTGATCCGTTGATACGTTTTTTGTATCCCTAAATGTCCTACGGTGTCGTTATGGTTTTCCTTTATTGCTTGTAGTATTTCGTTTTCGTCTAGTTTTAAGATGGGATTAGGCGCATAAGTAATTTTCTTGTACGTGTCGTTAAAATATATTAGCATGAGTTTAATCTGCGTTTTCTCTAATTCAGTGAAATCGTTATTTCCTATGCCGATTTTTGTCATATCTTTAAGAATTTTGTAAAGTCTTCTAATCCAAAGTGTCTCGTCGTATTCTCCTAAGTCGTTTCGAGTTAATTGGTAAAATGTTTGGTCATTCGGTTTAATTTCTAAGAGTTTCGGATTCTCGTTGTTGTCTTTCCATGCGTTGAATGAATTAGTGTGATCAATTACTAGGTCGAGGTTAACTACTTCGTCGCGAGCTACCGCGTGAACTCTAGATAAAGAGTCTGCAGCTGTGTTATCTTTACCCTTTGTATATTCGATTTCATAGTCATATTCTTCGAGTTTAAGTCTCCAACGAATCAGTCTGCTAGAAGGGTCTTTGCAATTGTGTAGCCACTTAAGAGCTTGGTGGTCGGTTCGAATAATGAAGCGTCGTCCTAACAAGTATTATTTTAATCTTTTCACGGCCCATACGATGGCTAAAAGTTATTTTTCCGTCGTGGTATAGTTTCGTTCGGGTGGATTCAGTGTTCTTGAAATGTAACAACAAGGACGACCGTCCTGTGACAGTATTGCTCCTAGTCCTTCGTTACTTGTGTCGGTAGTTAAGGTAAAGGTTTTGTTAAAGTCTGGATAAGCTAATATTGGGAAATTACAGAGTTTGTCCTTTAAAGTATCAAAGCTCGTCTGGTGTTTGTCAGTCCAATGGAATGGTGTGTCCTTTTTTGTTAAGTCTGTAAGGCTCTTCGCGATTTTGGAAAAGTTTCGAATGAATTTGCGATAATAACCTGCTAAACCTAAGAATGACTTCACGTCCGTGGCATTGCGGGGTAATCGAAAGTTTTTTACAGCGTCTAATTTCTTGGGGTTTGGTTTAACTCCTTCGGATAAAACTACATGGCCTAAGTATTCTAGTTCCGGTTTTACGAATTCACATTTGTCCGGTTGCAATTTAAGTCCTAATTCCCTGAGTCTCTGAAATACTATCGCGAGGTTTTCGTTATGTTCTTGAATCGTTTTTCCGAATATCACTATGTCGTCCAAATAAACAAAGCAGTGTTTTCCTACAAGTCCAGTTAAGGCTCTGTCCATTAATCTTTGAAAGGTAGCGGGTGCGTTTTTAGGTCCGAATGGCATTCGATTGAACTGAAAATGCCCTTGCGGTGTCGAAAAAGCGGTATATTTTTTAGATTTCTCGTTCATTGGAACTTGATGGAATCCTGAGGATAAATCAAGTGCCGAAGAGAATTTTGCGTTTCCTAGTTGTGTTAATATGTCGTCTATATCAGGTAAAGAGTAAGCATCTTGTTCCGTGAGTTCATTTAGTTTCCTGAAATCGATAACTATCCTCCATTTCTGTTTTCCTGAGGCATCTAATTTTTTCGGAACTACCCATACCGGAGAGTTATAAGGGGATTCGGATTCTTCTATAATATTTTTCTTCAACATGTCTCCTATTTGTCGCGAAATCTCGTCACGGTGACATTCCGGTGGTCTATACGATCGTGTGTTAATAATTTTGTCTTTGGTTAACGAAATTGTGTGCTGAGTTAAATTAGTACAGGGCAAAAGATCGGTTTCTAAATTAAAGATGTCGATATAATGGAGAATAATCTTTTCGATGGATTCACGGATTGGTTTTTCAATGTGATCTGTTCTCACTAGGCTTTTTAGTTTTGATACGTTAGAAAAGTCATGAGAATTTTGAATATTGCTAGAAATTTCAATGTTTTGCTCACCAGTGTTGATAAAACATACTTTAGTTGGTTTGCCTTCCAAATAGATTGTTTGAACTCTGTTTTCTCCAGGAGTCAAATGTATTGGTTTCTGAAATAAAATGGTTTTGTCGTTTAATCGGATTTTGTCGTTGGATATTGAATAATTATACTTCTCTAAACACGGTAGCCCAATGATTCCGTCTTCGATAATAGGGAAATTGTTCGGTACTATGTGAAAAATGTGATTTTGTCCAAAAATTCGTTTCGTTACGTATTCGTTAGTTTCGTATTTGTCTCGTCCCATAGAAAATTTTTGTTTAAGCCCTATTTGTATCGCGTTGACAGTGTTGTTACGTTTCACCAGGTTTATCCCTGCTCCTGTGTCGACCAGAAATACTCGCTCTTCGGTTCGGGTTGACAAAAATATTGCGAGTAGTCTTCCTGTGGCGATGTTGACTCGTATGTCTCGTACGGTTCGTCCATCTCCTGGTTCGATGTTGTTTCCTGTATTTCGTCCCTTTTCTGGACTGCCTGAATCCTTGCGGGTGGTCGATCGCGCTGGCTCGGTGGTAGAAAATTTTGACACTTGTTGGCAATATGTCCCAGTTTTCCGCACTTGAAGCACTTGATCTGCGCGCGTTCAGCAGGTGGTCTATTTTCTATTTGGTTAAATGTAGCAGGTTTCTCAGCTACTGGCGTGTTAGGCGATCTTGATGGTACATTAGATCGTCTTACCTGCATTAGCTGGTTGTTGGGGCGATTACTAGCGAAAGGTAAGCGATTACATGACCAATTAGGTTGTCGTTCTTCTCGCAAGTAGCGTTCTACATCGGCTGCCTTTTTTTCAGCTTCCGCAAGATTCAAGGGTTCACTGCTTAATAGTATTCGCCCTATGTCGCGTCTGAGTCCCATTAGGTACACACGAACAGTCTTCTTCGTGATTTCTTCGGTCATAATTTTACGTGTCAGTGGTTGTGGGTACTCATTGGTTACTGCGTACAGCAAACGGTTGAGTATTCTTCTAAACCGAATATTAAAACATTGCACTGATTCCTCGCTCCCCTGTCTCAACTCTCGCAATTGTTCTTGGTACTCATCCGAAGTCACTTGTGCTGCTAAATTATTTCTCAGTGCGTCGTACAGATCACTGTAACACTCAATAGGAATGTTGCGAATACTTTGGGCTGCTTTCCCCACGATCTTTTCCACTTTTATTGCTTTTAGCAATAGATCTTGCTCCATACAGCGACCCTTCATACTTCTCACTTCTTTGATGAAGTCTTCAACTCCTACATCATCATCTCCGTTGAGCGTTGGGATGTAGTGTATTGCATCCTTAGCTCGTAGAGTGGGAGGAGCGGGCGGAAAATAGCCTCTTTCTTCCACCTCGGATTGTTCGATGTCGAGGTGGACAGGTGGGATGTCTGGAGCTGCTAACCCCGACAGTTTGCGTGCTTTTGCCATATTCCCGGAGCGATTGATTGCTGTCGATGCACTTTCATTGTCTTCGGTGATAATGGAAGCAAAGTCATCGGTCGTAGGGGATTCGAACCCAGTCCGTAGCGCTGCGACGGTTTTCCCGAGATTCTTGATTTCTGCTGTCCTGTGTCTATTCTCTTCGTCATTTTGCATAGACACACGTAACATTTCCTCTCGTAAAAGGGCAATGTTCTCGTTCTGTTTCTGAATACTGTCCCATATTGCTCGCAACATTGGGTCAGTTGAGGTTGAAGTTTGAGATTCCTTTGCCTTACACATTATTGCGCTGATTTTACTATTTTCAGACGAAGACGAGTCTTGGCTACTGAAGCTAAATTTTCTTTCACGGTAACGTACAAAGGAATCCAGTTTACCTTTTATTGTCACTTCACTTGGTCCGTGATAGTTACTTTGTTGTTGCGGATGACCGTAGTCCCAAATAATTCTATCATCCATAGATGATGAATGTCTTTTGGTTTCCGAACAAACACTTTTCACTATCCTGGCAGGATCGCCAAAATGTCACGTAAATAACAAAAAGAAAATAAAAAAAAGAAATTTGAAGTGAAAAATAAAAAAAGAAACTTTATTTTTCTAACAACAATCCACTTTACAATCCACTTCCGAACTCTAGGCGTGACTTTTCAAGACAGAAGCTCTTACAATTTGACTTTCGATCGGATCCGATTACTTTCTTTTGTCATCCCTCAACATCCCCACCGTCCATGCATTTGCTAGGTGTTCGAGACCGTTGCCACGTGCTGATTCTTCTAGAACCTTCGGTCGAAGGACCGTTGGGATGTTGATGGTTCATTAGGCACTTCAGCGATATACATTGTCGCTGAGTGCCGCCACATCTTTATCTCCATCGTCAGTCCATCGGATTTGAAGTATGCCAGTCGTGACACTAGCTTGAGGGAAAGTTGCTAGTGGGAAATGCGTCAACATCTGGTAATCATCTTACCTGAAGAATAGGGTCTGTTTATGTACAACTATTTCTTCTTAATTCTTAATTTCTTTTTCTGGAGAACTATACTATTACCCTATACCTTTGTTAGACAAAGCGTTCATCCCTTTATTCGGCGACTGATTGGCCTCGAGCCCAAGCTCACTATGATAAATCTCGAACAAATACAATCGGATTTTATGACGACAATTGCTTAATTACGGTTACGATTGGAATCTATATTATAATGTTAAGGGATTTTCCCAAAGTTCCGAAGGGATAGCTTCGGTGTCTTTTCACCTCCGACATATATATATGATAGATCCTCACTGCTACTAGATGCAATTAGTACGACAATGTAAATGTGGTATACAGGGTGGTTGGTAACTGGCGGTACAAGCGGAGAGGGGGTGATTCTACACGAAAAATCAAGTCGAAAATATAGAATGAACATTTTTTTTTTAATTCTTTTTTTTTTTTTTCAATTTTTCCATCGAGACAACGATCTACAGTGAGAACCGTTATAACGAGACGTGATAAAGTGCACGCGTACCGAGCGAAAATTCAAAGTCGATTTTCTCGAAAACAAAGCCTCAAACGAAAAATTTTTATTCTATATTCTCGACTTCTTTTTTCGCGTAGAATCACCCCCTTTCCGCTTGTACCACCAGTTACCAACCACTCTTTATATATGTATTTTTTTTTTTTTTTGCCTGATATAGAAACATTTTGTTCAGTTTGAAAATTGTGTTCTTTGTTGACCGCGCGGTCAGATTCGCATTCACACGCATACACGACAGTCACACCCGATCTGGACTTCACTGTCAGCACCTTAAAGATGCTTGACGCTTTTGACGCGGTTATATTCCATTCTTACATTAATGATTTAGAAATTAATTACGTGTTTAATCCGAATGTTTCCTGCATTATTGGTATCGGATACAAAAAAATATATACAGCACTTTTCACTTTTTATAGGAAATAAATATTGATTATTTGTCATATATCACGGTTACAGGACTTGATGCCTGTGATAACCTGAATAGTGATAGTGTTTAAATTGAGGTGTTTGGTAGCTGATAGTGCATTCAAGGAACTACTCATGATGTTTAACGAACAACAATTTATTAACAAACGATTTAACAGACAGAGTCAACAAATAACAATTAACAGATATGATATGACAAATAACTGGTAACAATTAACAACTAACAATTAACAATTAACATCAAGGGTTCGATCGGCACGTTTGCCACGCAATGGCATTGAGGATTTGTTCATTTGACAGTTCGAGACAGACTGTCCTTTTGCTCTATAAATCGAACGGATAGTTCGCGTCATTGACCATCGACATCCCCACTAGCGTACGTTCATTAGATGTACCGCGGCGGTTGGCGCGAATGGCCGCGAATTCGGCGGAAGAAGCGTGAGGATATCGCTGACACATTAGGCACGTCGGTGTTGCGCTTTGACGGCGTAGCGATTTAACAATTAACTGCGGCGATTCGGCACTCGTAACACTAACGGCAATGACCTCAGGTTCGATAACGAATCCGCGGTCAACGGGATTTCGAATTTAAAACTTTCGTCAAAGTCTAAGTTAGACTATATGTTAACAGGTGATCTCAGTCTACGGGGTTCCGCGAAAAGAAGTCTGCGTGTTCCATATATTTACCTTTTCGATGCTGAATGTGAAAGGTAAAAGTTTGTAGGTAAGCCCACCACCTGTGAACTCTGTTATTTAAATATATTTTATTAATGCTTGCCGCCAGGGACTTACAATCAGTGACGACAAGAAATTTTCGTCCACGTAGATAGTGCCGAAAATGTTTTACGGCGTTTACAACTGCCAAGGTCTCTAATTCATAGGGCGAATACTTAGATTCCTCAAGGGTAGTTCTTTTACTATAGTATTCTATTACCCTATTTATGTCTTCAACTTTATGCATCAAAATGGCACCATACCCCTTCGCACTAGCATCGGTATGTAGTTCGATCGGGTAATAGGGGTCGAACGTAATTAACACCGGCGCATTAGTCAGGATGGAAATTACCCTTTGTCTTATTATTTCATGCATATACATCCAAGCAACTATTTTTTTACTTGGAGCATGTGCAAGTGCATACAGGGGACGCATTAAATGTGCATATTTAAAAATGAATTTTCGAAAGTAACAGGCTAAACCTATGAACTGCCTAAGCTCTCTGGTTGTCGTTGGTGGGGGTAAAGAACGCAAGGCTTGTATTTTACCCGGGTTTTGACAAACGCTTCCGTTATGAATTATATATCCCAAACAGGATACCGACGTCTTTAAAAAAGAGCATTTAGAAAAATTAAAAGAAAATCCAGTTTTAACAAGTATATTTAATACAGTATCCAATCTTTCTAAAGCTTGATCTATCGAGTCGGCAATGATTAGGACATCATCAGAGTAAACAACAACGTATGAATAAACGAGGTCGCCTAAGGCATTGAGGATGGCCCTCTGAAGAACGGACGGTGCATTTTTCAATCCAAACGGCATCACCATGTACTCATAATGTCCGTCGGGCGTAACGAACGCTGTATACTGCATCGAATTAGGATGAATGGGAATTTGGTGAAACCCGCCGGCCATGTCTAGGCTAGTAAAGTATCTCGCATTTTTCAGCCTCCTAATCAAACTAATTTTAAGAGGGAAAGGGTACTGATCTGTGACCGTATTCCTATTTAGCTCCCGAAAATCGACACACAATCTGTCTGAGCCGTCCTGTTTCTTCACGAGTAACATAGGGCTCGCGAATGGTGACCTACTAGGCCTTATGATTTTTGCTGTAATTAGTTCCTCTATCTTTTCATGCATTATTCTCCGCTCTTCCTTGCTAAAGTTGTAAGGATTTCTTCGGACGGTGATGTTAGAATCGATTAAATTTATTTCTAATTGGCCCGTACTTACGCGAGTACATGGGAAATCCGCAATGAACGAATCTTTAAACTCATTCAGAATAGAAATTAATCGACTTTTATCGTTACCGATTATATCTGTATCGACCTCGATAATATTGACCTCGTCTTCCGCGGTTTTGCTACACTCACTAATTGTCTTTGTTTTATAAATAACGAGGCTGTTTCGCGTAATATTTACGCCAAAACCTTGATTGAAAATTTCATGGCCAATCATGATATCGTATTTTAAATACTTATCATCAACTATGTGGAAAGTTATGTCCAATATATATCCGTTAATACATACAGTGGACAATAGCTGACACGTACTTTTAACACGAGTATTTGCTATTCCTCGTATTACTACTATATCAGTCGTTTGTTTGCCACAAAAATTCGAGGACAGGGAACGTTTAATTAATGAGCATTCGGCTCCAGAATCGAAATAAAATGGGTAGAACTCACCCAGGTGACTTAACGTACCAGTTGGGAACTCCACTACGCAGGAGTAGACTCGACGTTCGTCATCGAAGTCATGGTTTGTCCTCCGCAGGGACGGACAATAGGGACCGATATGGTCCTCCCCACGACTCTTGAAGCAATTAACCATTGAGGATATACTTAATTTCTTCCAGGACTTTTTTATAGGAAAAGGGTCTTCGGTCTTGATATCCGTTTCAAGTGCTATTTGTTCAATGTGCTGATCTTGTGCGCTCACTTGACGAAAATTGATAGCGTTGATTACTTCCGCCATAGTTACATCTTGCCACTTCACCTTCAGGAGGGAGCGGAGACGAATGGCGTAAGCTGCCATGTCTTCGTCTTTCTGCGGTTGTTCAATGCATATACTCATTAGCGTCGAGGCTGCTGTATCTTTACCACCAAAACGCGTAGTAAAAAGTTCCTTAAACATCGGCCAGGTAATCTCTTCGCCGTTCACTATCTGCGTAAACCAATGCGCTGCAGAACCCTTTAGAGCATTTTTTAAAGCAGAAACTAGCGCGCTGTCTTGTAAAGGGTTGTCCTTCATAAGCAGATTAGCAGCTGCGCACCATGCGGCTGGATCGGCGCCCGCGATTTCAGGGTCAAAACATGGTAGCACTAGATTTATAGGTTTCGCACTCGGTTCCAGCACCAGCGTCTCAATTAACTCGCGCATGATGTTCATATGTTCTTGCACTGCTATTACCGGCACTGATTCCACTTCCGATGTCGGGTTGGCGTTGGGATTAGGGTTGTGGACGCTTGATGAATCTCCACTGGCATTAGCCATCATGGTGATACAATAAAGATAGAGTTTTTTAACACAAGTATGGATACAACCGATTTAACAATTAACACTAACGGCAATGACCTCAGGTTCGATAACGAATCCGCGGTCAACGGGATTTCGAATTTAAAACTTTCGTCAAAGTCTAAGTTAGACTATATGTTAACAAGTGAAATATTCACGGATCGCAAAGACGTCACTTAACTTGTTGACGAGACTGTTCGTGAAAGAGTGACACTCCGTCACGGTGACGCTGCAGAGGAAAACTACGATGGGGTGTGTCTAAGGGCACGACATCATCGGATTCGTGGAGAAAAGTCTTCGTTCGGAAAGTGAGGGAAATTAACGCTGTTAATTGGTCAATTTCCATATTGGTGGTTAGATGCTAGCTTGAGGGAAAGTTGCTAGTGGGAAATGCGTCAACATCTGGTAATCATCTTACCTGAAGAATAGGGTCTGTTTATGGCGAGCCACCGGACAGAACCCGTTAGAATGTTTACTGTCGAGTGCCCCTACAACTATTTCTTCTTAATTCTTAATTTCTTTTTATGGAGAGCTATACTATTACCCTATACCTTTGTTAGACAAAGCGTTCATCCCTTTATTGCGGCTACGTTCGGCGACTGGTTCTCGCCCCGAGCCCAAGCTCACTATCGTAAATCTCGAACAAATACAATCGGATTTTATGACGACAATTGCTTAATTACGGTTACGATTGGAATCTATATTATAATGTTAAGGGATTTTCCCAAAGTTCCGAAGGGATAGCTTCGGTGTCTTTTCACCTCCGACATATATATATGATAGATCCTCACTGCTACTAGATGCAATTAGTACGACAATGTAAATGTGGTATACAGGGTGGTTGGTAACTGGCGGTACAAGCGGAGAGGGGGTGATTCTACACGAAAAATCAAGTCGAAAATATAGAATGAACATTTTTTTTTTAATTCTTTTTTTTTTTTTCAATTTTTCCATCGAGACAACGATCTACAGTGAGATCCGTTATAACGAGACGTGATAAAGTGCACGCGTACCGAGCGAAAATTCAAAGTCGATTTTCTCGAAAACAAAGCCTCAAACGAAAAATTTTTATTCTATATTTTCGACTTCTTTTTTTCGCGTAGAATCACCCCCTTTCCGCTTGTACCACCAGTTACCAACCACTCTTTATATATGTATTTTTTTTTTTTTTTGCCTGATATAGAAACATTTTGTTCAGTTTGAAAATTGTGTTCTTTGTTGACCGCGCGGTCAGATTCGCATTCACACGCATACACGACAGTCACACCCGATCTGGACTTCACTGTCAGCACCTTAAAGATGCTTGACGCTTTTGACGCGGTTATATTCCATTCTTACATTAATGATTTAGAAATTAATTACGTGTTTAATCCGAATGTTTCCTGCATTATTGGTATTGGATACAAAAAAATATATACAGCACTTTTCACTTTTTATAGGAAATAAATATTGATTATTTGTCATATATCACGGTTACAGGACTTGATGCCTGTGATAACCTGAATAGTGATAGTATTTAAATTGAGGTGTTTGGTAGCTGATAGTGCATTCAAGGAACTACTCATGATGTTTAACGAACAACAATTTATTAACAAACGATTTAACAGACAGAGTCAACAAATAACAATTAACAGATATGATATGACAAATAACTGGTAACAATTAACAACTAACAATTAACAATTAACACCAAGGGTTCGATCGGCACGTTTGCCACGCAATGGCATTGAGGATTTGTTTATTTGACAGTTCGAGACAGACTGTCCTTTTGCTCTATAAATCGAACGGATAGTTCGCGTCATTGACCATCGATATCCCCACTAGCGTACGTTCATTAGATGTACCGCGGCGGTTGGCGCGAATGGCCGCGAATTCGGAGGAAGAAGCGTGAGGATATCGCTGACACATTAGGCACGTCGGTGTTGCGCTTTGACGGCGTAGCGATTTAACAATTAACTGCGGCGATTCGGCACTCGTAACACTAACGGCAATGACCTCAGGTTCGATAACGAATCCGCGGTCAACGGGATTTCGAATTTAAAACTTTCGTCAAAGTCTAAGTTAGACTATATGTTAACAGGTGAAATATTCACGGATCGCAAAGACGTCACTTAACTCATTGACGAGACTGTTCGCGAAAGAGTGTCTCTCCGTCACGGTGACGCTGCAGAGGAAAACTACGATGGGGTGTCTCTAAGGGCACGACATCATCGGATTCGTGGAGAAAAGTCTTCGTTCGGAAAGTGAGGGAAATTAACGCTGTTAATTGGTCAATTTCCATGTTGGTGGTTAGATGCTGGCGTCACGTAAAATAAGAAAAAGAAATAAAAAAAAAGAGATTTGTAGTGAAAAATAAAAAAAGAAACTTTATTTTTCTAACAACAATCCACTTTACAATCCACTTCCGAACTCTAGGCGTGACTTTCCAAGACTGAAGCTCTTACAATTTGACTTTCGATCGGATCCGATTACTTTCTTTTGTCATCCCTCAACATCCCCACCGTCCATGCATTTGCTAGGTGTTCGAGACCGTTGCCACGTGCTGTTTCTTCTAGAACCTTCGGTCGAAGGACCGTTGGGATGTTGATGGTTCATTAGGCACTTCAGCGATATACATTGTCGCTGAGTGCCGCCACATCTTTATCTCCATCGTCAGTCCATCGGATTTGAAGTATGCCAGTCGTGACACTAGCTTGAGGGAAAGTTGCTAGTGGGAAATGCGTCAACATCTGGTAATCATCTTACCTGAAGAATAGGGTCTGTTTATGTACAACTATTTCTTCTTAATTCTTAATTTCTTTTTCTGGAGAACTATACTATTACCCTATACCTTTGTTAGACAAAGCGTTCATCCCTTTATTCGGCGACTGATTGACCTCGAGCCCAAGCTCACTATGATAAATCTCGAACAAATACAATCGGATTTTATGACGACAATTGCTTAATTACGGTTACGATTGGAATCTATATTATAATGTTAAGGGATTTTCCCAAAGTTCCGAAGGGATAGCTTCGGTGTCTTTTCACCTCCGACATATATATATGATAGATCCTCACTGCTACTAGATGCAATTAGTACGACAATGTAAATGTGGTATACAGGGTGGTTGGTAACTGGCGGTACAAGCGGAAAGGGGGTGATTCTACACGAAAAATGAAGTCGAAAATATAGAATGAACATTTTTTTTTTCATTCTTTTTTTTTTTTAATTTTTCCATCGAGACAACGATCTACAGTGAGATCCGTTATAACGAGACGTGATAAAGTGCACGCGTACCGAGCGAAAATTCAAAGTCGATTTTCTCGAAAACAAAGCCTCAAACCAAAAATTTTTGTTGTATATTTTCGACTTCTTTTTTCGCGTAGAATCACCCCTTTTCCGCTTGTACCACCAGTTACCAACCACCCTATATAATCTACAGCCACCAGTTACAGCTCACATATTCTCTGATAACCTCACTATGACACGTGGCAGAAAAAATTGAAGTTCCATGAATAAACTTCTGTCAACAGCCACCAGAAATCTTCTCGCTCAAAAAAACCCAAAGTATCTTATTCACTAAAAAAAACAACAACAAATGATTAGCCTCTGTCTGAATTACTCCTGAAAGACACTGAAATTAAATTTGTGGATACCATCATATTACTTGACCTCATCTTTGATCAAAAGTTGATTTGGGTACCTTATCTGAAATACATAAAAGATTCCTGCATTAAAAAGTTAAATACCATCAAAATGTTTGCCAATAATAAATGAGATGCTAACCAGAGATTTCCTTTAGAAACGTACATATATAGAGTATTAATTCGTTTCAAACTCAGTTATGATTCAACCATCTACAACTCAATCAAGGACATAATAAAAATAGTAGAATCAACTCGCATGTAGCACTAAAATTAGTCAGGTGACAGGTGTATACCGTACTTACTAAGTCTTAAATACTAAAACTTTCCACCACCCCAAACAATCCTGTTTATATTCATATCTTTTCCAACAGACACAGATAACTCTCCAATAACAAACCCATCAAACTACCTTCTCTCTTCTATTCCAGACTCTCCAAAATCTTACAATTACTGTAGTATCGGGGGAATTTAGGTATAAATTTTTCCCCGACTATTTACAATTTATTTACAATAAATTGACTGTACAGATATTAATTGGACAGAAAACAATGGTTGTTTAACTGGAACTAAATACAAAAATCGTACTTTATCTCAAACAATTCTCGCAACTCAACAATACTAACAACTCTATCTTTCAACAACGCTAACAACTCTACTCCTCGACTTCTCGACTAACTCTAACTCTCGATTCACACTCACTTCTCGATTCGCACACTCTGACCTCTCGGTCAATGCTCTTTGAACCCAAAATCGTCCTTCTTCTCTAGCGTTCTTTTCTTTTTTCTTAAATCTCACCACGCCCATGCTCCGCAAGAACTAGGTGACCTTAGTCACATAGGCTTCCTTCGATGTAAACTAACAACTGAAGGGCAGACGACACTGTTTTCATGACTCGATCGATCTCCAATTAGGCCCTTTTTTTCACGATACTACATTACTAAATATCGTAATGTTTCCTATCATCGAACGAAGACAAACAAAAAGAAGTCCCTTGGATTGTAAAATTTCCCAATCACCAACTTTGCCGAACATCCTAAAAATACAAAAGATATAGCAGAATACAGGAACCGATTCCCAGAGCTTAATAGCAACTATCTCTTCTTCATCCAAAACTAAACTAATCAGTTGATCATCATTAATGGGGTACTCTGCAAACATGCCGACATCAACGACATTACAAACTTTTTCATTTATATAGACTTCAAGAGCGCAAACAAAGTTCTAATGAACACGTATGTAAATAAACATCAACATATAGCAGTTCCATTCCGATTTTTCAAATAACAATGTAAGCATCATTTGGATCCCTGCTTACCAAAGAATACAAGATAATGAAAAGGCCGACGTTACAGCGAGAGATGCCGCAATCCTTAAATCTACCGATTGAAAAAAGGATCGAAATGTCTCGTCTAAGGACCGGACACATCAAAATAATCCACGAAGAACTAGTTACAAAGACAGAGCCGCCTTATTAAAATTTATGTCGCAACTAACAATTAACGATCGCTCAGATATTCTCTAAATATAAATATACAAAAATGGAAGTAGAGGCGCGGAATAGAACCTGACATAGCTTTCAGCTTTCATATCACAAGACTACATATACATTGACAAAACTATACCGAAATCGATACCGTACCGAGATACGTTAAGTACCAAAACCAATATATTACCGAGAACAGAAATAAATCTTTTTTTTCTTTTTTTTTTTTGTTTTTGTTATATGGTGGGTAAAAATTTTTCGATAATACTTTTATAGATCTTACAGATTTAAAGCTATTATATAAAGATACCGGTTTTACAGGGTGGTTGGTAACTGGTGGTACAAGCGGAAAAGGGGTGATTCTACGCGAAAAAAGAAGTCGAAAATATAGAATAAAAATTTTTCGTTTGAGGCTTTGTTTTCGAGAAAATCAACTTTGAATTTTCGCTCGGTACACGTGCGCTTTATCACGTCTCGTTATAACGGATCTCACTGTAGATTTTTAAAAAAATTAAAAAAAATTTTTATTTTATATTTTCGACTTCTTTTTTCGCGCAGAATCACCCCCTTTCTGCTTGTACTACCAGTTGCCAACCACCCTGTATATTTATACAAAAATAACTGCATATTAGTATACATTTTAGTATATACTTTTATCGGTAATTACTTCGGTTTCGTATTTCATCGTTTCTAATTTATAAGGTATTTTTAATTACATTTTTACGGTATTTTTAAGATACCCTTAATTTTTTGTTTATATTTAAGCTTTCAAATCTTGTCCGGATTTATTCGCTATACATTGCAAATGTATATACAGGAAACGTTCGATAATTCTAATTTAATATATGATAATTTAAATATCGGGACCTAAATATTGCAAATATGCAACACTTCTATTCTTGCAATAATGTATCTATGTAATAATTCTATTACTCGAAATTGAGATCTTAGATATGCTCGATGTAGAAAAGGACAACGCAAGTGAAAAATCTAGGGACTGAGAGTCGAAGCGTTCAGTAAACATTAGAGGGTCGCGACAAGCTAAGACCTTTAACTCAAAAATCAAAATTTTTTATTTTTGATTTGTGATGAATAAAACTTTTACCAATACGTTTGTTACATTTTTCTGATTAAAATAACACCAAACACGATATAATTTGAAGCATATTTGCTTATTTAACAAACGATAATTAAATAAATATCAATAAGTAAATATAATCCAAATTATATCATGTTTAGTTTCATTTTAATTAAATAGATCTCGCAAATACGATAATAAAAGTTTAATTTGAAAAGAGTAAAAAATAAAAGACTTTTAGTTTTGGATTAGTACCTAGATTCATTGCCTCAGCGATATCTGTCATTGGATCGTGCTACGCTATTCGATCGCAGCGGGTCGTCGAACTTTTTGGTGCGTCAGTAGAATCTCCCCTCTGCAGCGGGGCTGACGACTCTTCAATTATGCAGAGGATCTTTTTGTGCAATTATGAAATGTTTGATGTACATATGTAGACTTACGTTTTGATAATACAGTCTTTGAGAAACGACAAGACACAATTGCACATAGGTACATTTGATTTGGCAAGTAGAACAGTCATATTCAGCGTACTTGTAACTTCAGTTCCAGAAGTTGTAAACCAATTTTATTCTTCGGGTGGCAAGCAACGGATATTGCCATACAATATAGTCAATATCTTGATAGCTATATGTGCATGAACATTTCGGATCGTTAACTATGCGAACTCGAGCGAGAGACGCAGCAAAATTGTAATGATTAGCTGTGCAGCGATTGATCGTAACAATCAATTAGCGAGATAACTTTTTATTAAAAAATCAAACTCTTGTCTGATCACTGTAAAAATGTTGGGCAAAGTTTTCCTCTTTCTTTAAATTCAGTTCGATTACTGTATTCTTAGGGCTACATGTTAGTCACAGTTTTTTTAAATATATCCTCAATTGTATTAAGTAAAACAACTTGGATACCAATTTAAAAGAAAGTGTAGAGTACACTTACACTACATACTTACACTACATACGAGAAACACAGTTGGTGATGAATTTTTGTCTTTACGTTTTTGATCGAAATAAATTATTAAATAATTAAGATATTTTAATAATTTTAATCTATAAATTTACCTCTTTGATATCAGCTCGAAGTACTAAAATATCGTCGAAACATCACTGGTTAACCCCTTAACCTACAACTACGGGCATAGCCCGTAGTACGATGATCGGACCAAACGTAAATCAGTCCAAAATTCTCGAACGTAAATCGTAGGTTAAGGGGTTAAATTGTTACGTAAATAAGTATATCTCAAAGAAGAGAATAATCTCTTGATACTAACTCACATTGAAGTACTGAAAAAGCTATCTTAGCTAATTCGTACAATCCTGGCATATTATTTTTGTTTTTGTGTCAAAATTTTAAAATATTTTCTTTCGAATCCAAACGAAGACATTCTAAAAATTTTCCCATCATGCTCATAACGTGTAAGCTGTGTAGAGGAATATTCTTATTTAACTCCCTTAACATTTTTTCGACATCGACTACCTCATATTTATTTTCACATACAGTTGAAATATTCGGTGTATGGCTAGCTACTACGCGACATTTGATGTTCTTTTAATAATTTTTCTTTGTATTACCAAGTATGTATTAAATGGTTATTACATTATATTATTTGTGCTTGCGTTAATACTATGTTAAATCGCGAGTTGAAAAGTCTCTCCTAAGAAGACATCATTATTAAAGAGATTCTTTTCTCGACATATTATCGCTTCAACAAGGCTACATGCCAACGATATTTGGTCCTGGCAAATTCCAATTTACATTATGATCACGTTCGATAAAAGTCTCTAATCACAAGTTATTTCAACTTTAGTAGCTTTCTTTTGTTGAGATACGTGCTGGGATTAGAGAACACGTTAAATCTTCAGCTTATAACCATGTCAGTGGATGTAAATGTTGGTCTTTATTTGATTCATGGCAGCATTTTTTTAATTCTAAAAGATGTTCCAACATATCCAATGTTCAGTGCCAGCGTGTAGGACGATCTATTATTGGCTTTCTCTTTTGCATTTAATACGCTTTTTACTCTTGTTGCTTCTAACTGTTTGCGCACTCCTCTGCCCTCATTTATTATAGCTGCAGTTTTTCCTCTTTCGAAACATCTGAGACAATTAACTGGACTGTATGAGCTGCACAACGAATAAATCTAACTTGACATTTCAATTTTTTAGTATTTTCGTCTTTATCTTCAAAATTTAAAGTGACTTGTTTGTCACACCTGATGGTGAAAATTATATTATTACGTCAATATGTAATAAATTTCTATCATCGTATCATCTATCGTGTTTGCTATTAAAATATTCTAAGTGAATCTGTAAGTTTTACGAGCTTAATCATGTTCGAGCCGTTATCAGTTATAACACATCTGATGCGTAAATATTCTGTAAATAAGGACATTTTTGAAAATTTATTTTATATTTAAAGCAGTATATCTGTTGTAAATTTCTTTTTCCTGCTAGAGTTTTTAAAACAAGTTTTATTCCTTCCATGTATTGTACATTTATACTTAAAAATGAAGGATTGATACAGATCGCAGCGTCATACTAATGCCAATAATTTGCTATTGAGTTTCTCCCTAAGTCGATTATGATACAAGTTTGCTTTCGTAATAACAGCATTACGCACTTCTTTTGAAGAAATATTTAAATTTGAATTTGAACATGACGAAACTATATTGATAATATTATGAAAAGCGGTATCATTAATTGAACTGAAAGACCACCGATGTAATCGTCATTAGATTTACGCATTCGTCCTACAAGCCTTGCTGAATGCGTTTATTCCTATTATTAGAATCTAGTGGTTGCTCTATTTTTCGCTTTTGATTGCCAAACATGACCGATATAAATTCAGCAGAATAGTTCAAAGATAAACGTGACAATAAATTAATGTCGTGCTTTTTCTAAAAGTATGCAAATATAACTCATAGAATAATAATCAATTATAAATACTTGCTGTAACTTCATGACATATGTTGAATCGTAATTGAAATATTCGTGCAAAATATTTGTTTCCCTCCTGCTCATTTCTTCTATATAGATATTAGAATACTGACACTATATACTAACCAATGATTCAAAAATAAAGTAATATACTAATAGCATATTAATACACTAATAATATACAAATAAGAAATAATGATAATGAACAATAATAATAAATATTAATAGAGTAAAGTAATAAATTCTGAAATAAATTAAGAAATGTCAAAACTCTTTCTCCGCCGTTAGTGCCTATTCGCTCGCTGCTCGATCATCGGATTGATGAGTCTCCATGCTCTTGTCACCGATTTCGAGAACAAATTTTCATTTGCTTATATCCATTTCGCATACATTTTGTCGTTAAACCTGGTCGCGAGTCAGAGTCGCGATGTTCATGTTTGGGCCAAAATCTTCATCGCGAGTCTGACTCGATAAAGTACAGGAAGGGGTTAAGGTATGAAATCCTGCATAAATTGACAAAGCTCAGTAGATGAGGATACTTTGCTAGAAAGAAAACAACCTCGTTTAATGATATTTAGCAGAGACGAATGTTCGACCGTTGGCGGAGAGACGCGGTCGCGGTAGAGCGCACCAACGAGAGTCGTAAATTCTCGTTACGGTACGATGATCGATGCCACGAATCAGCCGATCCCCTATTTCGATTAAGATAATAGGGGTGGTTGAAATGATTATAGTACTGAATTAACAGGTTAAATATACACTTTATTGCAACAATTTTTCCCCGAAGAATATAAAGTGAAGAGATGACTAATAAGTTGAAATGTATGCTGTTTGAACATGGGGAAACTTTTCTCATTTTTTACTGGATTGAATAATAACACTAAGGGACTTCTAGACTTGAACGATGTTTTATAGCCATTAAGGGCCTTGACGGTAAAGTAAAAATGCTTAATTTTATGACAGTTCCTTAGGATTATTGCGGTCCAACTAATTATATTTGTATAACTGGTGTGTGTCTTGACCAAGGGATGGATTCTGGTTTATGTAGAGGGTAATGGGACGTAACAACGAAAAAGAAAACACTGTAATACTATTGACTAAGAACAGGATAGAAGTGACATTAAATGGAATTCCGTGTCTCATGTTCTGAAATATTACAGTGCACTTCACGTCCCCTATAATTTATAAGGTCGTGTTGCGACGACTGTAATTATGTCAAACAGTAGGGATATCCCTAGTCTTTGATTATCCGATACGTTTGAACGCGCTCCGTTTATTCAAACAAAACTTTAGTTAATGCTCGATCAAATAAACTTCATTGAATTCATTTATCTGAGCGTGAAATACCATTATATGAACGACAGATTGTAAGTACATAGTAAAGACAGTAAGCATTTGTGGCAGGATTTTCAAATTAAGGAGATTCTCATGCATATTAAATAGAAATTACAGACGTTATTAAATAAAATTGTTAAGATATAGAGAGGATTCGGAAATACAAATAGTTTACTTTATTCAGCATACAACAGTTATACACATATCTTATACTCTGAAGACCTCGTAATCCTACTCGCACACACGCTTGTTATCAACCGACTCTTCCAGATGCTTCTTAACGACTGCCAACGGTCCTTTTTCTCAACTCAGCCAGGACACCCTCTAACGCTTACACACACATTCACATGTACAGTGTAAATGTATCATCTTCCTAACAAAAATAAAGTGAGTAATTAAATGAATAGTTGAACTGAAACAATACTGTGACGTAATCCTATATTAAAAAGTAAAACAGAGTTATGTGAGGTATGTGTGAAAACATATTAGTTTTATATATTTAATAATTAATTGTTGAACAATGGTGTATGCGTACAATCAACTTAAGAAAATTTATAACTTGTTATAAAATATTATGATGGATCGTAAAAATCACAAATATATGTCGGGTTTGTCGGGTTGGCGTTAATCTTTGGGGCCCGTTGCGCATCTTCATTAGGACAAGCCATCGTAGTTGTTCAATGGAGATTATATTTACAACTATATGTACAAGTGTTGATTTAACAGGGTTTAACAACTAATCGTGGTAATTAGACACTCTTAATGTAAAGACGATGTTCTTAGGTTCAACAACGAATCCACGGTCAACAGGGAAAACTCTTTGTTCAATAGAATATATTTTGAAACACAAAGTGACGTTAGCTGTGGCGCTCGGTATCATTCTGACTGACAGACAAGACGATGTGTGTAAACTCTCCAAGGTGATCGCAAGAATAAAAGACTGATACGATCGCATTTGTCAATTGCATATTGACCGGGGATATCGACAAAATTCCAGGCGCCGTTACTAGGCAGACCCGCGTAGAGCCGACATTGCTCCTGCCCTGGGCTTGTTTGTTAATACAGCGTGTGCCCCTCAATATTGGTACTTCTTCTGTTAAGTAAAAACGTTCATCCCGTGACCGTGGCTACGTTCGGCGACCAGTTGTGTCACCTTGACCCCAAGCCCACTGTCACAAATCTCGGGCAAACATAATCAGATCGTATGACAACAACTACTTCTAAGTTCTATTATTTAAGTACAGCTATAATAAATAGTTTAGACCAAAGTATCGGGGATGTTCCCAAAATTCCAAAAGAAAGGTCCGATGTCCCTACATCTCCGACATATAGTAAGAAAATTTCGAAAAATTTGTAATTATTATTATATAAATTGAAATATTATATATGTAAATTCTTCTCCCCTTGGAATGGGTGAACATTCTTCATCACTGGTAAACTTTATAGTATTTATTATTTTAATAGCATATTATAGCACAATTATTTCTGTCATAAAGTAAAATATTTTTGTTACAGTACTTAATAGATTGACACAATCCGAAGTAAAAAACTAGTACCATGAAAATGTAAATTTAGTTTTAGCTTGTAAAAGATATGAAAATTATAAAAATCATCATTGCAACAAATTGGTAAAGGCACCAGTTTACAATACAAATTAAAAATACACAATTTGATTGTGTTATAATAGAAATATCACTTTTCATGAAATCGAGAAACATCGCGCATTGTGAGTCGCACCTGACGAACAATTTTCCGGGACGTTGTCAACGGTATGTCTAATCTAACTACGTATAATGCTCATCTGCTCGCACGCGGGCCCACTTTTGCTTCACTTCCGCAAGATCGAAAAAAAACTTTTACTTACATATTAATAATTTAGTTATTAATTTATGACATTTAAATCATTAGTTTGTACATTTATGTTATTAATTTATACCACTCAACAAATCGTTAATTTATAACATTGAAGTCATTAATTTATAATACTCATGTCATTAATTCAGAACAATTCTACTCTTAATTTGTAAAAATTACACCATTAATGTATAACAATTTGTTATGCATTTGCATTAATTATATTATTAATGTGTAACAGCGCTATCGTTAGTTGAAAAGAATCCTACTATTAACTTAAAAAAATACCATCAATTCGTAACAATTAAATTACACTTCACGCATGTGTACGCATACAGTGGGACAGGTACATCCTAATATTAATTAATTAGTTTCAATAATCTTTGTAATAATCTGTGGGATAATTCTGTGGGAAATGGATGTATGTAATGCTTACTTTTAAATTTGTAAAAATCCATAAATCGTTGTGTGGGAGACATATGTTGCCTGATGTTATTTTAAGTTTCATTGTAGTTTTAACTCTCAGCATAGACAGCCAACGTGGGATGCATGCCTCTTAGCTTTAATCAATCATAAGATAGATACACCTTACTAAATTATTAGGATCCGTCGTGGGTTGTCGTGGAATATTGCAAGGACAGTGACGGATGTGTATGTTTTGGTTTTAATTAATTTTAAGTTAAATATATCTAGGCTAAGTTCATTGTGCGCGCTTTTTTTACAAACATACATTTTTTAATTTAAAGCGAAAAGTTAAAAGTTCCATTATCTAGTCCTTTTAAATAATAAATTATTCCTAATTTTAAATAATAAATTATTAAATAGGACAAATTGATTTAACAAAGTGTTTACAGTTTTAATTTTTTAAATTTCGCTCCAAGATAAAGTCTTTGATATAAAATGCTGCCAGTAGGGCTACGATCTAATGTACTTTAATTCAAGTAGGTTATAGAGGTAAGATTTAGATACAGTTAATTTTATGGCTCATTATTGGACAGCGAAGGACGATGAGGGACTTATTCTACGTTTCACGTTTTATTGTTATTTCTAAACCTTAGTTTTAAGCCTTAATTTTGAACCTAAGTTTCAAGCCTTGGTTTTAAGTCCAAGTTCTAACGCCTAATTTTAAATCTTAGTTTTAAGCTTCACTTTGAAGTTTCAGTTTCAAACTGGGTCGTTAGTTTTAAATATTATTATTAAGTTTTAGTTTTAAACCACGTTTGTTTTGAGCCTTAGTTTTGGTATATTTGTGGAGATCGAATATTTGATCCATTTATGTATTTATTTACAAAAGTTAGATGTTGATGATCTTTTGCTGTTTTCGTTGGTCTTTGTTTGGAGGTCTTGATTGGGAGTTTGTAAAGGCGAAGATAGAAAACATTAAAAAGTTCACAATTTTATGTTTCAGACATATGAAATTACAATTTTATTTGAAATTAATTAAACGAATCATTCAATTATTACAATGCAGTAATTTATTATTTTGATAGCATGTAGTGTTTTCTACAATATTATAAAGAAATAAAATTCTGTATTAAACGAATCATTCAATTATTACAATACAGTAATTTATTATTTTGATAGCATGTAGTGTTTTCTACAATATTATAAAGAAATAAAATTCTGTATTTTGATTTTTGATTATAGGATATTTTGTTCTATATTTTATTTATAATTTTACACAAGACATTAGTTTTAATTCAAATCAATACTACCAGCACTATACTCAATCGATAACATCACATGCGACACGAAAACAATATGGGGGAGAAGGTTAGACGATTCCCACAAGGTGGGATTTGAAAATCATTCAATGTCATGTCCGTTTCTGTATAATTAAACAAAAGTATTACGTGTTAGTTCCACATTACCTCATGTGTGGTAACACTAATATGTAACGCTTTTATTTAATTATTGATTGTTTTAATAAACTTATTTCTCTTAGTTATGAGAAGAAAATAATATACTTTTGTTAATTCGTGAATCTTAACCTTATTTCTTTTATCAGTTCTTTGTTTCGTGTACTTAACACGGATTCGTATAACAGATATTTCTTGGGAACCTAATAACCTAATTACAGCGTTATACAGGAAATATCTTGCTACTATTGAAGTATCAACTTTTAACATACTATTTGGATACTAAATAATTAAATATATGTATATGAAATATACCTACAAAAAGTGTACATATACATTTATATATGTTATATTGAATATTCTATATTAAATTAATATATATATTTGAAAAATTTCTCAAAAAGAAATTAAAAATCGAATTATCATATGTATATGGTACTACAGCCAATAATGCATAACGAGAAACTCTGATTCAGATCTATAGACAGAAATAATTTTAGTCATGTAAAATTGTTCATTTACATTGGAGATGTACTTCATTTATATCGCATAAACAAATGTTAATCATGAAAATGACGATTCATTATTTCAAATTACTATTCCCAACGTTAATTTCGAACATCTCATTGAACGACGTATATATCATGCTGTAAAATTTTTCATATGGTTTCAGATGTATGTGTCGCGCAGTTAATGACTAAATCTCGCTGATTTATAAAATTAATATACAAAATATTTATTGGATTGGCAACTAAGTGATTGCCGATTTTGCCATTAGGTGGTAATGACAATACATTACACGAATGAAGTAATGTAATTTTATTACAAATGAATTGTAGAGGTTTATGTGTAGAGGATGGTTGGTCGGTGAGGTTTAATGGACGAGATTGCTCGCTGTTGAAACCGTCGAATATACAGGGTGGTTGGTAACTGGTGGTGCAAACGGAAAGGGGGTGATTCTACGCGAAAAAAGAAGTCGAAAATATACAATAAAAATTTTTCGTTTGAGGCTTTGTTTTCGAGAAAATCGACTTTGAATTTTCGTTCGGTACGCGTGCACTTTATCACGTCTCGTTATAACGGATCGTTGTCTCGATGGAAAAATTAAAAAAAAATTTTTTTTAATTTTTATTCTATTTTTTCGACTTCTTTTTTCACGTAGAATCACCCCCTTTCCGCTTGTACCACCAGTTACCAACCACCCTGTATATCAAATAATAAATATACAGGCTGCTGTCCACACAAGTGTAACGTTTCTATTCCATAGTTACATAATCTATGGAACAGGTTTATGTAGAACTTATGCAAAATTTAAGAACTTGCTCAAAAACTTTTCCATGTATGTCCAACTATACTCATAAATCTGTAACGCAGTTTTCAAAAGCGAACATGTGGTTTATACCTTGCAATGAAGGAATATAAAAAATGTTCTTTTTCTCTTAAAATTATTATTCCAATTTTTTCTAAAATTTTATTTATTAAGCTTTTATCAAATTTTATCAATTGATTTGTTTCTTCTTTATTTTCTTAAGATAATTGTTTTCAACTTTTATACTTTTAAATGACATCACGTCACCAAATACTGCTTTAACTTCGTATATATACATACATATGTTGTTAATGAACAAAATATTCGAATAAATATTTTTATTGAATTTTATTAGATACTTTATTCCTTCCTCATCTTCGTCAAATAGAAATTCTTTTCATTTATATGCCTTCAAATGACACCGGTTTTCCAAGTCTTTAACTCTATATGTATACGTTAGAAGAATCAACAATGATTTAAAAGGAAGGAAAGTAAAAGTAGCAAAAATGAATTGTAACGGGGATGGTGAAAGCAACTTGCGATCACAATTTAATCATCGTGACATTTCACAGCAATTTAGCTACGTACAAATAACTCTTCGCACAAAAAGAAAAAAGTAAAAAAAAAGGCGGAGCAGGAAAAAACAGAGCAGGAAAAAGATAAACTAGATGCACGACGTAGCACGAAATACGATCTGATGACGACTTTGGTGAGACAAGGGCTTGTAATTGACATAGCAATTAATTTAATTGGACCGCTCTAGGGTTTTTGCTTTCTCTTCTTTTTGGAGGGATTTTATCTCCACTCTTTCAATTCCCTTTTGTGTTTTCGTCGACTCGAATCACTGATCATGGCGAATTTGTTTCTTCATTGCTTACAATGCTGTTCAACTATGAAAAGAGACCTCATCTGTTAAAGAATCAATTTCTGGTAAATCGACGTAGATTTCTACAGTTTCAACCATTAACATTTGAAAATCACAGAAGAAAAACATAATAAATCATATTTCTGATGTTTTACAGAGAGATAATCTTAAAATTCCAGGGTAAATCGTCGGGAAAATGATATTTCATTAATATTAATTTGTTTAATTTAATTTATAATACAGGGGTTTCTAGTCCGAAGAGTGCGAATCGTAAGATTTTAAATTTAAGGCGATAAAAAGATTAGTATAGACGAGGTTTCTTGACGATACTGCAGAATTTAGCATAATTAGTTATCTTCTGTCTTTTAGTAATGTAGCGGTACTCAACAACAAAACTTTCCAACGTTTCGTCGGTACAAGTATCATCGAAGCATAAGTGCCGACAGGCCTAATGAGTCATCGATATCTTTACGGTCCTTCCCCCGTATATTTGCAAGAAAGCGTACGCGGCAACAACGCCTAACGAACGCGTGCGTAGTGGGGATATTGAGGGGCGACAAAAAGAAACGAATCGGATCAAGAAGACAGTTGAGTTGTAACCGAGAAGGGAGAATGGTCAGTAGGAATTGAGAATTGTACGAAAGAGTCGAAAAGTAAAGATTGTTAATAAATATACTGTTGAACACCACCTAGTCTGGCACCCTACACATCCTACACTAAAATCACCTCAGTAGCACTTTGCTGGATTTTAGTAAGATATCTAGGGCAAGGCAAGATGAAACTTATATGAAACGCACTTATTACAAGTTTTAAGACAATTTTATTCATAGGGTATAGGATTCTTAGAAGCGAGTTTTTGACTGTACCGTAATAATTTTTGTACAGGGTGGTTGGTAACTGGTGGTACAAGCGGAAAAAAGAAGTCGAAAATATAGAATAAAAATTTTTCGTTCGAGGCTTTGTTTCCGAGAAAATCGACTTTGAATTTTCGCTCGGTACGCGTGTTTATCACGTCTCGTTATAACGGATCTCACTGTTGATCGTTGTCTCGATGGAAAAATGAAAAAAAAATTAAAAAAACAGAATTTTTATTATATATTTTCGACTTCTTTTTTCGCATAGAATCACCCCCTTTCCGCTTGTACCACCAGTTACCAACCACCCTGTATAATAATAAGAATAATTATATAATGTAAATAATAATATTGATAGAACTATGAAGTATTTTCGGCGAAGAAACGTAATTTCAAAGCAAAAATATCAAACATGATTCTTTTAGTTTGTTATAAGGATGTAATTAAATAAGTAATATAGTATAATATTAATATAGATGACGTAGCAGGTATCTCAGTATTTTAAATTTCTTAATCGATCGATTTCATTTAATTGAAGCGAGTATCAGATAAATCAGGAAATCAAGTTTTTCAATCTAGTAATTGAATCTGTTGATTTCCTGCCCAATATCCTAAATCTTAATCAACGATGGTTGATAGAGTGAAATATAAGTGAGCTTTCAACAGAATATCACGTATTCCAACATAATAGAAGAAATATGTATCCGTTTATACACAGTTTATCTCATTTTTGTATTATTAATTTAACAGTTCATTTAATCACTTTAATTATCAAATACATTTTTATAAATCTTATTATTAACAGCTATAGAATTAAATCAATGAAAGTAACTATTGTAAAGCTAAACCCCTGAAAATTCATAAAATGATAGAAAAGCCATCATATTTTTTTTTCTTTATTTATTAGTATTTACAATCAATTCTCGCATTGAGAATTTTCAGTAATCTTTTTCTGGCGTGGCGCAGTGACATGGCTAAATATTTATAATAAGTTGATATTTATTATAGATAAGTATAATTCATAAGTAAGTGTTGTAAATAAGTAAATATTACTTAATATAAATATCTAATTAAATCTAGTGTTTAGGTCTAACAAAGCCATCATATGAAAAGGAAATGATAGATAGATCTATAGAGTACATATTTAATTTTGATATCTTTTTCTACAACTAAGAAATGCTGTAAGAAAACATGTAATAAAATGAAATACTCTAAAGTAATTATACATAAATAAATAAATATTATTGATTGTTGGAATACAACGATACAGATGAGGTGATCGATCGATCGGATTCTTCCCTTCGTTGCCCAGCGCTATCCCCACTAGCGTGCGTTCGTTAGATGTACCGCGGCTGCTAGCGCGTGCATGCTCTTCCGAGAATTCGGCGGAAGAAGTATAAGGATATGGACGGAACATTCGGCACGTCGGTGTCGCGCTTTGACGGCATAGCGTTTTGCATCGCGAAGCTGCTGGAAGGTTCCGTGACACGTGCCGCCACAAAGCATCCACATAGGTCACACTCATTACTGCATAGAGAGTGGGGATTCAAAATCTTTTCAGAGGGCCATGGATCACTTAGTCAGTCTGAGAATAACTAGCCAACTGTCAACATTCATAACGTTTACTTGTATTTTACTATAACTTTGTTTAATAAAAATCATATAGTATTGTTTCAATACAAACATTGTGTCTTCCATAGTTTATTAATCTTAATTCCTAGATTAAATTCTAACATTGATTATGTCAGAAAAGAAACTGTTGATACAGGTGTTTCGTAGAACATAATCAGAATTTCACTTAGATGAAAATAAGCAGGATTCATGTAAATGAGAGGTTCTGCTTTAGCTTCGAAAGATTGACCGGGCATGCTCCAGAAGCTCTATCTCTTGAAAAACAATTTTTACATATAAAAAGAAGTCAAACTACTGCAAAATCACCTAGAAACATTCATAAAAATGCAAAGCAAGAACATGGCATGGATTATTGCTCTGTGATATGGTAAGCATCGAATAATATAATTAAACAAATGAATTGCTCTTCGAATTGTATTACGAACAAACTTTATTATGTAATTATCTAATTAGCAAATTGTATTATGAAAATTAATTATTTACATAATTGGTAATTACCTAATTATACCTTTATCAATTATAAACACTTTGATACAATTATCCTTTATACAACTAACCTTTTACATAATTATCAATGTTTAAATTTTTGCATTTTGACAAATATATTCGTCTAACGTATAATATATTATAACTAATATCTTCATATATATGTATGTCGGAGATGAAAGGAACCTTCCCTTTGGAATTTTGGGAAAATCCCTTAACACTTCAATCTAGATTCTACCATAGCCGTAATTAAGCAATTGTCGTCATTCAATCCGATTGTATTTGTTCGAGATTTGTGATAATGAGCTTGGCCTCGAGGTGAAATCAAAATCGTGGAGCACTTTATTAAATCTATTGACTCCACTCGACTTTTAGGTATAAATTTTGTTTATACAATGGCTTTTATACCTCATTTACATTATGTATAAAAGAAGTGTATAAAGACCTTGAATACTGTGAAGTTTACGTTCACGTATTGATTGCAGAAAAATATTTTTAACGAAAAGGAACATTTTATTAACAGAATCAAAACTGTCTCTTACCAGGGATTGTGCTACATTTTTGTGCAATAGTTTCCTGATCAAGGTCCTCTTTAATTATAATAATTACAAGAATTAACAGAACTATAACAAAAGACAGCAAATAATACAATAGTAATTTAGTTTTGTTTTCACATATAGGTCGACTTGGCGATAACGAAGAAGCCGGTACTCTGGTTAAAACAGCAACTACAGAGCAAACGGATAACTGTATTTGTATTCTATTTGCTGATTTTCGTGAATCATTCAAGTACGAATGTAATTTGAATACAAAGGAATAAATAAAAACACAAATAAAAGGGAAGGAAGGGTAGAAAAATAATACGTTCAATATTATTTTAAAGACGATAATAAATCATAGTTCGGAAATAAAGATCTCTTAGAAGAGTTTGTTGTTATTATCAATCGGTGTATCAGGTGTATCAGAAGTCAGATCATTACAACCTTTCTGCGTCTCCTTCACGTGCTGCAATTATAAGTAGTGCAAAATGCAGTTGTAATTTCGGAAAGCAGGATTTAAATCCTATATTTTGACAATATCCCTTATTCAGTTTCCATAGAGTTGATCTAATAAAGAATTTAAATAAAAATAAACTGTACCCACCACTGAGTAGGAGATCCTTTATGAACTAGACATTGGAGTATGTTGTCATGTACCACCGTTTTTTTTTTTAATTTAATTTCCAAACTATTCTTGCTGAATAATTATTGTAAATAGTAAATAAATTAAAAAAATATATACTCTACTGATTAATATACATTATTAAATGTACTAATTGATAAATAAATTGGATAAATATATTCTATGGAGGAAATGCAGTTAATAAATTTTCAGACATTCATGTTAACAACAAAGATTGCAAAATATACAAAATGAGAAAAAATTTCAGTACAATATAAAAAACAACGTATATATAATTTATCTATAAGAATTTATTAGCAGTAAAATAAATACTACTATACTTTTTGTAAAGCAAAGGTATTAGTGAAGAATTATTGCTATTAATACAAAATAAATGGTCAAATGTGACGATAATTAACGCAACTTTTACATTTGATTGTATTATTATTAGGATATTTTGGCGCGATTTATGTGGAACCTGTGCAAAGACCTCGCAAGATGTTTCAACAGATTCATTTTAAAACAAACACACGATGATATAAGAAAAACAAACTTTAATCCACTTGCGAAACAATGACAATGAAACTGGAAAGTTCTTCTGTAAAGTTTTTCAAGCAGAAGCTATGCTCAACGCGAAACTGCTGTTCTTTTCAGTCTCTATTTTCCTTTCTTCACTACTGTTGTACTTTGAAATTATGAAATTAAAATAATCTGCTTTAACTCGAACTGAAACTTACTTTCAAACGAATTTAAATTAACTCAAATGGGTTTGGTTATGCGTTTCAATAAGAAACCGCTTGAAATATGCTTGATGAATACTAATGTTCTTTTATATCAGTTTTGTAAAATACTTCTAGATCGCTTATGTAATAACAATAGAAATATTATGTATATAAATTGCTGTTGACGATGTAACTTTTATTTCCTCCAATAAATAATAATTAGTATGGCGCCAATAAAGTAGATATCAAAAATAACTAGTTCTAAGAGAAATTTGACCCACCCGTGGCAGCTTCTGACCTACTTACTGTTTCTATTACAATAGGTCATGTGCGGCAGATTCATTGACCGTGCGCATCACTGCCTTCAAGGAATTTTCCCGAATTTTTACCACACCCTTGCGGAGGGCTTTTCTTAGTAACGAGACGAGCCTTCGCGTGTCCTCGTTAACGAAAGTCACCGATCTCAAACAGTTAAACATTGTACCGACGCGGAAGACGCGCTTTCACAAAGAGATTATTCTATACTCGTTTTCATATGTTTCTCTAGCATAATTTTTACTTTTTTTAAATTCAATTAAATTTTAAGCAGAATTTAATCCGGATATAGCGACTTTTTAATTAAAAATTTGTCAAATAAATAATTTACTTAAATCGAACTGTAATGACTTATTTTTTATAATTATCATAACTATGTAGCTATGACAGAATATTATGACAACTAACTTGGTTTTCAGAGTAAAATTAGTATTCATAATTGTCAAATTTCATAGAAGTATTTTGTTACGCGACACGTTAATTCTTTCATTGAATTAGAAGTTAGATTAAGTAAGGCTACTTCTAAGCTGATTGAAAGACTAGGTATTGATGTAAACAGTGATATTTAAATAGTAATTATATGTATCAATATATGTAATAAATAGTAAAAACTATTATTGCTTTTTCAATAAGTACTTCAGATTTATATGTAGACTAGTGACTATAGGAATCATAGTAAACGATACCTCTAATTATTAAACTGTACTAATAGAGAACATGACAGTAGTTGATCCAGATTATCAAGGAAACGATTCGTCGGCCAAAATAATATATTTATGAAAATTAGGGATTTAGAATGTATAGAAAAATTTGTAAAGATGATAAATTAACAGTTGCGTGTTGATGTGCACAACCCTTTGAATTAAACCTCACTAAGGAGTTTTTTTTATAAATATGGAATATGTACAGATTCCGTTTCATAAATTATGACAAGAAATATATAGATTTTCCATAAATATTTTCATATTTATGGAAACCTATGTGACTTGCATAAAACATTTCGAAATTTTATTAGCACTGTAATGAAAATATACATAGGAACTATGGGATATTTAATGCAAGTATATATGTATATCAGTATCAAAAATGTATTTAAGCAGCCAATAATCCATTATATCAATAAACCTGAATATTTAATAGAATCATCTTTAACTTTTATTATACAGGGTGGTTGGTAACTGGCGGTACAAGCGGAAAGGGGGTGATTCTACGCGAAAAAAGAAGTCGAAAATATAGAATAAAAATTTTTCGTTTGAGGCTTTGTTTTCGAGAAAATCGACTTTGAATTTTCGCTCGGTACGCGTGCGGTACGTTATAACGAATCTCACTGTAGATCGTTGTCTTGATGGAAAAATTAAAAAAAAAAAAAGTTAAAAAGATTTTTATCACTCCCTTTCCGCTTGTACCACCAGTTACCAACCACCCTGTATATTTAAGACTTAAATCTTAATTTCTTCTTCTTAAATTATAAGATGTCTATTCATGCTGTATACTATTTTTTCTAAATATTTATATGTTTGCAATGAATATCCTATACTTCCTACATATATTTTCTGATTGATTTTGAATACGAATATAATTCAGATAGTTATATGTCATTATAAGACTAATGAAATTTCAAAATGCTTTATATAATACATAGAACATATTCGTTAAAAGTTTCTATAAGTGTTCCTTTGTGAGCCGTTTTACATATGCGTTTATTGTATAAAAGTGAAATAAAATTAAAGAAGCAATGTAGTTTGTCAAACTGTGATTAAAAAGTATGGAAATATGGCAGGAGTGCATCTGTGTACGAATTCTCCCAAGCAAGTGCACCCTTTGATACTGGTAGTGCACTATATACGCAAGAGCCCATACGGACTTTTTGCACGAATTACGAAAGCTCTTCTAACTGGCTCTTCAAACCTGGAAAACTTACTTCTGTCCATATGCATAACACTCATTTTTGTTTATGGATAAAAGCAAACGCATTGCTCTCCTTTGCTATAGTCTTGCGTAATATGTCCGACTTATGCTTGTTTACTCCTTAGGAGATTGCTAAGACACGGAATGTATAGTCGTTTATTTGAAGCGATAGCAGGACAGGGAATTTTTGACGAATAATAAAATGATGTTCCGGGAAATGTATAGTGCTTTGTCTTTATAGCTTTCTCGCATCTTGAAAGATGAGAATAGAATGTTATTTGCAAAAGTACTTGTTCATTTTCCTTCACAGTGTACTTAATCTTCAGTTCACATCATCGGATTATTTAATTCTACAGCATTTCATTTTAATTTACAATAACGTGACATTTATCGAACAAAATATACAATAGGAATTAAAATTAAATACCGTAGAGTTAAGAACCGAATTCGAGGATCATCCATTTAAAATTTAAATTGTGTTTTAAACAGTATATAATAACAATGCAAGTAAACATTCATATGATCTTCTAAATTAAATTTATAGGGCGTCAGAATTATATATGTTTATTATAAATGTATTTATTATAAATAACAAATGCGGAGAGAGAAATACTATTATTTCATAATATCATTACTTTAATTTGAATATTTTATATATTTACCTTTATGTCTTATAGAATCTGAATCTTTCCACGTTTAAATTATCCATAAATACATAATATTCGCAGTTTAATTACTACTGTCCCCTTTCTGACATTTCATTTATGCAACAAAGTATTAAATTAATACATTAATTCATTATTCATGATCATGATTCCAGAATAGCTTTTCAAATTCAGAATTTACACGTTATTCCTAAATTAAGTTGTATCTACAAAATTCTTACGAGATTATTTAAAATATATTTTTCTTTAATTCATACGTTTATTCTGTTTATATTCTACAATTATTATGTTATCATAGTATTGTTATTACATCCAGACTTGAGAATCATTTAAATAAAATAAAGGTATCCCCCGTGTAACACGGTGCTCTTACAACACGAATATGCACTCAGATAATACACAGGTCAAAAATTGGCCAAACTTCTGTATTTGCACCAAACGGTGCGCAATGAGATTTTTTAAGAACTGTTACTGTACATTTCGACCCTCAATGAACCTAAGGACTAACCATAACTTTTCTCTTTCATTGTGTACACATGTATCTTCATTCAATCCGTTGTCCTGAAAGATTTCTTAAGGCTAAAAATATTTACGACGCACATCAGGTTTTTAGAGAGGTCCTTGGGTTTATTAGGCGCAATTAAAAACACGGAGAAAGCGGGTACGCACCCATTAGAAAAAATCGAACATCTATCTAATAGAACAGGCTGGGTTTTCCCATGCACAAGGTCACTCACGAACCACGTTGGTCGGAGGCTTCCTACTCATGACTTCTCCTACGACTCTAGGAGGGTCAAGTCGCAGACTTCTCCTGCTACATCAGGAGGGTCAAGTCAACTTATTTCGTCAACACCGCAAGGTCAAGTCAACTTGCTTCTTCTACATACTACAACGTGGAAGTCTAACATCAAAATCTCACGTCTATTAAGTATCCTCGAGTGCTACGTCCACTAACATACGAAATTCGACTGTACGAACCTTGCTCTACTATTCATATCTATCTCCTCTTCGTGCGACAAGTTGTTATCGACGATTTATATCTACTCAACAGTGTAGTTTAAGTGTTGGAAATATATATTTTTATAATTCTGTGAATCACAGTGTTATATAAACTTAATCACCCCTATTATCCTAACGGAAATCAGGGGATCGATCAACTCGTGGTGTCGATTAGTATAATCGTAACGGGAATTTACGACTCCCGTTGACGTCTCTCCTCGCGATTGCGTCTCTCCGCGATTGGTCGAAACTACAAGTACGAACACAGCTATTTGATATTTTTCATTCAAGAAAACGTGTGTGTAGAAATATTAAAATTTGTAATTTATTTCTAGTTCATTCTAGTGGAGTATTAACCATTTGCACTATGAAAATCTGTTCACTGTATCGAAATAGCAACTGAGAGCGTTTCAGATAAAAAGTTAATGTTAAGTTTTATTTCTCTTTTACAACTAACATACATCACGTTAATACGCAATACTTTAAATTAATTACCAATTTTTTTAGTAAAATATTTCTTATAATTATGAAAATATAATATACTTTTGTTAACTGATGGAACCTAACCCTCATTTTTGCATTAATTCTTTGTTTCGCATAACAGGGATTAGCATTACATGACATTCTTTCGGAACCTAACTGCCGTTTTATGGGTGTCACCTATATTTGAAAAATAATAATTTAAATGATATATCACCTACCTTATTTGGTTAGATGTTGTTTTGAAATAATATTTAATGTTGGTTATTGTATTTGAAAGAGAATTAAAATAGAAGATTTTGTTGAAAATTATTATTTAATTATTTATTTAATTTTGACACCAAATAAAGTTCCTTTCGCTATGTCATATCTAAATTAAAAGTAAAGTTAAAATAATCCATTATTTTAAATAAAATTTACCCAAGTATACATTTAAAATCCCATTTATAATTATAAAAGCATAAATTAAAAATTTCAAATATATCATGGAATTATATAGCTTTATATGAATGAAAAGCATCGAGTTATTTTGTACAATATCTTCTCAAATTATTTTATATAAATTCAACTTTGAATCGTTCAAATAATATTAGTAGGCAATAATATCGATTTCAGATTTTGCAAGCTTCTTGAATTTTGAGATGTTTCAATATCATCTTAAAAAGTTTAATAAACTTTTTAATCAATTATTTCCAAAAGCATTCTCTAAAAAACACGAAAAGACTTTTCCTTTATTTAATATTATACAGTTCGTTCCCTTTGGGTAGAATATGTTCGTAATTAAGTAAAATTAGCAATTACCTCGTTCACTTCAAATCCTAACTTATGGTATCTAATTGGGTCGTATCAATCGTCTCATATTCCAGTTGACTAGTTCGTCGATCTTCAAATACCCTGCAATTACTTAGTCACGCATCAACTCTTATACCGACCAATCGCGTATTAAACGCTTCCACTTAATGGCTGCACTTCAAATCAATCAAAACACCTTGATCTTCAAGTTCGAACATCTAACAGCATCTTGCTACGATTAGAGCAAGAGATTCACCAAATATCAAATTAAATTAATAATCTAATTAAAAAATATATTATTAATTCACAATTAGTTAACAAATAAGGAACATGTAACAAGATTCCCTACAAAATGTCAGAGCAACACAAAACACTAGATTATACATTTCGTTTTCTGATATTTCATATACTAAATTTGACAAAATTAAAGTTAAAACATCATTTAAAGGGGTATTCTGGTCTAGAAATTTGAAAAAATCGAAAAATTTTTTTTTCATATTTCCAAAGTTTAGACATTCAAGAATATGCCCTTAAAAGGATTTTTCAAAATTTCAATTATTTTATGTGTTACAGCCATTTTTGTGACGCGGCATCTGCTCCGGTCTGATGGGAACAAACGGTAGACGTTGTCCGAGTAAACTTGTCTCAAAAAACGCGTTTTTCTCGAAACTATTTTTTTCGAGTTGGCGTGCACGATATCTCAAGTTCTAATGAACCGATTTATTTTAAATTTGGTCTGAATATTCCTTATATACTCCTCTATCGTCCGGACCACGCTCAGCTCAAAATCTTTAATATTACTATTTTTTAAACGTTCGGAATTGTCAAAAAAACGTGCGAAATAAGAAATTTTTTTTCAAACGGCCGTCATTTTGTGAAAAAATGTTGTATTGACTTTTCCAAGATTCAAACGATAGCGGCATCCATACTAATTAAGAATCCGTTCGCATTTTTTGTCTCAGATGACCAGAAGGGTTGATATCATGCACGCCACGACACCCCATTTTTTTGGCAGCACCCACTTTGTCAGCTCGTAACTTTTTAAATATTGAGTTTTTTTTCAGCGAATTTTTTACGTAATCTCGAAATATCAATAAACAAATGCTAAAAAGAAGGATAGCAAAAGTATTTTTTGTTTCGCTTGTACAGAGCTTCAAAAATCGCCCGAAATTCATGCCTCTAGACCAGAATAACCCCTTAAACTAATATTTATTTCCTGATTCCGAAGCAGGTAGTGAAGTACTTCCTATGGGATTTATCTCTTGAGATTACACGTTAAATGGATTTTTTAATTGATATGTCCAAAATATTAATTTTTTGATGAAAATCAATTTTAATCAGTTTGCATAGTAAGGGCGCAAGTCGCAGGTTATTTGGCTATTATAAAAGAGGTTTATGATTCAGAAAAGGGAAAATATTAGAAAAGAGAATAAAAAGTCGCATCGATTAGTACAGCGGTTTTCAACCTGGGAGAAGCGGACTATTGCCGGAGGAGGCGTCAATATTTTTTAATAAAATACTAATTTTCATACCATAATATCTACAAATAAATAAAGCTTCATATCGTAACGCACGTATATGGTATAGCGAAACCTTGTTATTATTCTGTTAATTGTAGTTTTCAGTTTTTTTTTTTTTTGTAACAAAAGTTTTTATTATTTAAAACGTGTCCATGTTATTATATCTATTAAAAAAATAAAAGGTAGGGAGGCGCAGAAAAATTTTTTTTTCGGGGAATTGAACATAGAGGTCAGCTGAAAAAAATAAAAGTGGCTTTGAAGCTTTTTAAGCTTCTTCAGTTCTATAACACGCATATGCACTATTTAATTTTACGTCACAAAAACTTTTTCTAGTTCCTATTGGTTTGAAGCTTTAACAAGCTTTAGCTACTTGTGTGGGACCTTGAATAAAATGTCAATTTAACATCATATCAAGGTAGTCATGGAAACACACATGACGCGAATAATGTAATTCACCGTGAAAGATTAAGATGGTATACAAACGTTATTATTATACAGGGTGGTTGGTAACTGGTGGTACAAACGGAAAGGGGGTGATTCTACGCGAAAAAAGAAGTTGAAAATATAGAATAAAAATTTTTTTTTAATTTTTCCATCGAGAAAACGATCTACAGTGAGATCCGTTGTAACGAGACGTGATAAAGTGCACGCGTACCGAGCGAAAATTCAAAGTCGATTTTCTCGAAAACAAAGCCTCAAACGAAAAATTTTTATTCTATATTTTCGACTTCTTTTTTCGCGTAGAATCACCCCCTTTCCGCTTGTACCACCAGTTACCAACTACCCCGTATATTTCGTAAAATCAGTTTCATTATTACTTAATTCTGTTGCACTTTTGTACATGTACATTGAATGTTTGTACATAGAAACAGAGAAAATGTGAGGAGACTTCTCGTGGGAATCGAAATTGTGACCTTCCTGGCTACAAAACTGGGATTTTATGTCTATTGTCAAGCGAGGTTTCTAATTCTCTATTGTTTTTGCTCCTCTTTTCTTTTGTTTTATTATAATATATATTTATTTATCAAACACAGTGTATTACATACAGTTATTAGAATGATATACATATTATACTTTACTTCACTTTTATTATAGCAACTAAGTGAGCATTCCTTGCTGTTGTTAACAGGTACGATCCTTTGTTGGAATAACTCTGGAATAACTCTTCGAATAACTTGGAAAATACTCTTTTGGTTGTATTTTGGTTGTTAAAAGTTGTACATAGCTTTAACCCCTTAACCTACAACTACGGGCATAGCCCGTAGTACGATGATCGGGCCAACGTAAATATTAAGGGCATTCTCGAACGTAAATCGTAGGTTAAGGGATTAAATTATTCAAACAATATTGATTGTTAAAGTTGTATAAATATAATTATGGCTATTATATTACTTATTAAATATTCAAGGTCATTTATTTTCACTACCATTCACTTATTTTTGTTTCTCGACTGTATTTCAATGTATTTCAGCATTAAAAAATAAGATAGAAAAGAATAGTTACTCCACTTTCAAAAAATAGTAGTGACCTTAGAAGATTTAAGAAAAAATGAGCGTGCAAAATCTCTTTCTCCAACAATACTCTACCTTTCCAATTATTCATACATGTTATATGCTTTAAAGATGCTGAGGTATCATTAAAAATAAAAAAGGTGTTTAAGTGTCCATGCACATTGTATACATATATTATTAATTCATTAAACAATAAATATGTTTTCGATAAAATTAGTCTCTCGAATTTTAGTGCATTATTTCCTTTTTACAGAAACTCTTCGGGAAATATGTTTCTATGGTTAACATATAATTAAAGTCAACCCCTTTCTCACGAGCTAAAAAAATATTCGGTACTAAACGCGTTAAACATGCCTTTAATGCTACATTCATCTCATTTTCTTATAAAAATCGTCACATAACTAACTCTATAATTGTACTTCATACTCTGATAAAACATTACAATATTACACACGCCAGGAACAAACAAATCCACTCTGAAGTGGAAATATTTTCCGAGGAGCGTAATATACATGAAAATTACTTGTCCAACTTAATTCGCATTTTTCAAATTGAAATATTTTTCTTTCTCTTCTCTCGAACTTGTTTAGCCACAAATTACTCCTTTTATACACTCGCGTAATTAGCGTGGTAATTTGATAAAAATCCAGAAGAAGCGTTTTTGAAAGTTGTTTAAATTATCGTTAATTATTTATGAACAGAAAGTTGTAATATTTTATAATTTAAAACGAGATTATTGATAGAAGGTTATCTTATTTTGATCATTCTAACAAAACGTCCTTGTTAATTAAGTCGATAGATGGGACAAAAATGTGAGTGGAAACAACTAATCATAAGGAAACGACGTTTGAAAAATAGAAGGTAGAATGGAATTATGGTTTTTAAAATTTGTATGAATGAAAACACATATATTAACTTTTGATTTCACTTGTTAAATATAACTGCATGCAACAATTTTTTAAAGGTACTGAACATTTCTAAAGGTAGAACGGTTTAACGTTTCTTATTCTTAACAGCAAGTATTAATTTTAAGAGCAACATAATTTATCAAACAATTGAGTCCAATCACACATATATGTAAGATATAGATATACTGTCAATGATTTTGGAATTTGATGTTCAGGCGAGTAACAAATTCCTGACATATTCATCGAATGCAATATTTACCTGTACAAACATTATTTAACACAATTCATACACCACGCAATCTTACCTTTTTTCTATCTTACTTACATTTATTTCCTTCATACGTGATCCTTTCATACGTGAAAATTATTATTGACAATTAGTATGTATGTTAAACTTTATTTAAAGTCTATTGAGTTAAAGTTATTTAGTTAAAGGTTATTCTACTCTATTTGCCAATATTCTAAACACTAATAGCACTCTTTAAAACGATTTATGTCCTAAACATCGTTTACAAAGTAAAATGCTCACACGTAATACCATTTAGTCCAATAAACACAATGCCAATATCGAAGAGAATGAAATAATTGGTGTAATGAATATTGTAGAGAACTTGTTGAAACAGATAATTTAGTAGAAGTGTATTACGAAGCTGGAAATTTTGCACAAATTTTTATTGTAGGAACCTAAATTTCTAGAAGTAGGACAAAATTAAATTATGCATATACCCAATGCTTAAGATTAGTGCGTGAAAGAAGAGCGCATGGCTATCTGAGGTTCTAGGTGGATGTAACATAATATACCCTGAAAATATTTACCTAGTTTGCCTCAATTAAATGAAAGAACCCGTAAAATAGAGAAAGAGAGAATACACGGGTGTTAGTACGTATTATATGGGAGATGAGTGCACGAGTTAAACCTCCTCGCCTTTTGTACATGGAAACGAGTTTTTAAAAGTTTTCCCTCGTGAAATTAATCCAAGTTACTAGCTTTTCAGTAGCACATCCCAAGCATTAAGAAAGTGGGTCACAAATTCAAATAAGGTATCATAGAACACATCATAAACAATAGCAGAAGAAACGATTTAAAAAAGATGTATCAGTCTTATAAATAAAATTAAATCACTTTACTATGGTGTATCCATACATTGAAACCATTGAAATTTTCTATAAGTTATTTAAAATTGTTATGTGATGTATTGTATCAGTAATTATATGTGTTTATATTTACTTATCAAACTGATTGAAAGTCCTTGTACATCTTATAACAAGGTTATTTTTATTTAAATTAATTGTATAATAATGAAGTATAATAAGATATTTATTTCTTAACATACAAATAAAAAATAATTGTTTATGCAAATATAAACATTATTTCATATAAATAAAAGAACAGAGCTTTCGTTATATATATATATATATATATGTCGGAGAAGGACCCAGGCTAGGGCCGGGGGCGTTTGGTGAGCCTCCTTCGGAGTCGGCCATCATAACCTTATCCCGCGTACTTGAACTCGTATTCCGTGAGCAAGCACTCCAGACGCGACAATCAAAGACGGTGACTACACTCGCGATAATCGAATTGGTATCCCTATGTCCCTAACGAATCCGCGACCAACGGGATACACTTACTCGGATCAGAAGGCGCGACTACCTTCGTAGGCGAGCTCTCCAGAAAGAATGAATCTCGTCTCAATCATGCCACCGAGGGCAACTCTGATGCGGGTGTCTCCCAGGACAAGAAATCATCGGACTCTCCCAGGATAGCCCTCGTTCTCGAAGTGAGGGAAGTTGACGTCGCTGTCTATTGGTCAACTTGAGACAAAGACTACTTGTCCGTTAGAAGCATCTTAATTACCAAAAAAACCCAGGTTTTATAGCCGGTCCTAGGCTAACTGGACTTGTGCTGTGTACGTGCCTCAATATCTAATATTCCTTGTCCGAAGGAACCGTTAGCGTGTTTTACTGCCGGGTACCTCTATGGGTGTCCTTTTAATGAGGGTCATACTATCGCTCCATGCCTTTTTTCTAAATCGCACGCCCGTCCCGTTGGCCGCGGCTACGTCCGGCGACGGATGGTCGCCTTGGGTCTAGGCTTTACTATCGCAAACCAAATACGACTAGATCGAGTAACAGTACTTTATTTAATTACTTTCGTTACATGTTCATAGCTTTTTCCGAGGTTCCGGCGAGGGTTCTGGTGTCCTTTTCGTCCCCGACACGGCCATCCTGCCTAACACACGTCCCTGTGTGTATCTAAAATGTCGAGTTTTCTAACGTTAGACTTGGTACGGATACCCTTATTTACAACCTAGCTAGACCGATGGTCCGGTTTGCCCGTAATTTTTGTTCAGAGATTTGGTAATGAGAGGAATACGAAAAACAAATTACTAACGTCATGATTGGTGTTCGAGATGCTAGTTGCATCCTGCAGGTTGTTAATCTGGTCGCAATGACGTGATGGACCATTTTGATTTCGCACCCAAGTGAATCTCGTTTACTGGATCGCACGACCGCCCAAAGTTTTATTACGTTATCGCCCAATGATACATTTAATCCATTGCTCGGCCTTCCTGGCCCTTCTTACATTATCACCCAATGGTCCATTTCACCCATTGCTCGGCCTTCCTGGCCCTTCTTACATTATCACCCAATGGTCCATTTCACCCATTGCTCGGCCTTCCTGGCCCTTCTTACATTATCACCCAATGGTCCTTTTAACCCATTGCACAGTCTACATCCAATGGTACATTTAACCCATTTCACAGTCTACATCCAATGGTACATTTAACCCATTGCACAGTCTACATCCAATGGTACATTTAACCCATTGCACAGTCTACATCCAATGGTACATTTACCCATTGCACAGCCCACATCCAATGGTACATTTAACCCATTGCACAGTCTACATCCAATGGTACATTTAACCCATTTCACAGTCTACATCCAATGGTACATTTACCCATTGCACAGCCCACATCCAATGGTACATTTAACCCATTGCACAGTCTACATCCAATGGTACATTTAACCCATTTCACAGTCTACATCCAATGGTACATTTACCCATTGCACAGCCCACATCCAATGGTACATTTAACCCATTTCACAGTCTCACTGACCTTTCCTACATTACTTTGCTAGGCGTTATTATCATCGTGCTTGTGATCCTCCGAGATCGGGGCGCTCATGTCGCTATGGTCACCGTTCTCGCCATCGCTACAGACGTCCAATTCCGCAGGGATACGACTATTCGGCATCTTTCGCAACCTATCGTGACTATATTTATAGGATCGCTTACCGTCTACTGTTTTCAACACATATCTATCCCCTTCTAAAATTTCCGTTATTACAAAAGGGCCCCTGAATTTTGGGTCTAGCTTGGTCTGATTCCTCTCTTCGTTTTTGAGTAATACGTAGTCGCCGGGGTTAAACTTAACTATCCTAGCTCTAGTTTTGTCCCACCTGTTTTTATCGTATTTGGCGTACGCTTCCATGTTTTCTTTCGCCTGCTGCCTTACGTTGTCAAGGTCTACCTCTCTTTCTCCGATACCGTCGGCTACGACCAGTCCGTATGGTCTTGCTACTTTCCCGATCGCGTCTTGCCATGAACGCCCGGTCGTTTCTACCGTTGTGAACATATTTTTTTTTTTTAACGTGCTCATAACCCGTTCTACTTGCCCATTGGCCCTACTTGCACCGGTCGCGATCAAATGAACTTTGATTTGTTTGCTTGCACAGAATTCTTGAAATTCCCGGCCCGTGAAACATCTACCCTGATCTGCTATTATCCGACAGGGACTACCGAACAAAAACACGGTGGACTTAAGTGCCTTGATAACGCTAAGCGAATCCAATTTGCGTGTGTGGTGTAGGTGCACGAATTTCGTAAAGGCATCGATCAAGACGACGACATACTCTTTCGAGTCATTCTTGCCACTCAGCTTGCCCGTTATGTCCATGTGCACCGTATGCCACGGTATGCCGGTCTTAGGTATAGGATGCAGTTCAGCCTGTATTTTACACGAACCAGCCTTCGAAACTCTACAAGCATGGCAGTTCTCGACGAATTTGCGAACATACTTCGCCATTCCCTCGAACCAATAATACTCATACAGTTTCTCGAGCGTTTTATCCCATCCTAAGCGCATAATTGACTGATGCACATGGTTGATAACGGACCATCTAAAACCTCTCGGAACAATGGGTAAGCAAAGGGTTCTGCCCTTTCGTTGTATTTTACGGCAAAGTGTACCGGATCGCAGTTCGTAGGTATTCGCGATATCTTCCGCGAGCTCTTCGTTCTGTAATTTATTAACGATTTCGGAGATTTGCGGATCGCGACGTTGTTCCGCTAATAGCCAATCTTCAGAGATCTCGGCCAGATTAATCTCTTTCTCTGCGACCTTGTCTATCATACGGCGATTCAAGTCTACGGGGTTTCGCGAAAAGAAATCTACGTGGGCCATTCGTTTACCCTCTCGATACATGATGTCAAAATCAAACATTTGTAGATACGCCCACCACCGATAAACCCGGTCATTTAAGTTTACTTTGTTGCTGGAGGCCTTCAGCGAGTTGCAGTCGGTAACAACTAGGAATTTCCGCCCGTGTAAATAGTGTCAGAAATGCTTGACGGCGTTCACTACTGCTAATGTCTCCAGTTCGTACGAATGATACCTGGATTCCGCGGGGCTGGTCCTTTTACTATAGTATTCAATGACCCTGTTTTCCCCTCAACTTTGTGCATTAAAATAGTCCCATAACCCTCCGAGCTAGCGTCTGTATGTAGTTCTATGGGGTGGCTGGGGTCGAATATCATTAACACTGGCGCGTCAGTCAGGGCGGAGATCACTTTTTGTCTTATCGTTTCGTGCCTGTCCGTCCAAGTTATGTGTTTGCTACTAGGAGTGAGTGCATACAGGGGTTTCACCACTTGCGAAAATTTAGGAATAAATTTTCGGAAGTACGAGGCCAAACCTATGAACTGCCTCAGCTGTGTGACGGTCGACGGTGCAGGTAAAGAATTCAAAGCTTGTATTTTTCCCGGGTTTGGACGAACTTCTCCGTTACGAATCACATATCCCAAATAAAGTACCGACGTCTTCAGAAAAGAACATTTAGCGAAATTGAAAGAAAATCCGGCGTTCACGAGAGTGTTTAGTACAGTGTGCAACCTTTCTAGAGCTTGATCTATTGAGTCGGCGATTATTAGAACGTCGTCCAAATAAACAACGACATACGAGTAGGCGAGGTCGCCTAAGGCTTTGAAAATGGCTCTCTGGAAAACGGCCGGTGCATTCTTCAATCCAAATGGCATCGTTACGTATTCGTATTGACCGTCGGGGGTAACGAACGCTGTATATTCCGTCGAGTTAGGATGAATAGGAATCTGATGAAATCCGCTGGCCATATCTAGGCTAATGAAGTATTTCGCGCTCTGCAATCTCGCGATTTGATCGGCAATAAGGGGTAAGGGATACCGGTCCGCGACTGTATTTTTATTTAGCGCTCGAAAGTCTACGCACAATCTGTCTGAGCCATCCTTCTTCTTCACGAGTATCGCGGGGCTCGCGAACGGCGACTTACTAGGCCTTATAATTTTCGCCCTCATTAATTCGTCTATCCTATCGCGTACTATTCTGCGCTCTTCTTCGCTGAGCCTGTATGGGCTTCTTTGCACGGTAACGTTAGGGTCGATCAGCCGTATTTCTAACTGGCCCGTACTTACGCGAGTACGCGGAAAGCCCGTGATGAATGAATCTTTAAATTTTTCAAGAACGGAAATTAATCGGTCTTTCTCGGTACCAATTACATCGGTGTCAACCTCGTTAACGTTGACCTCGTCTTCCGCGATTTTGCTACAGGCGCTAATCACTTTCGTCTTACAAATATCAACGCTATTCCGTGTAATGTTTACGTCGAACCCTTGACTCAAAATTTCACGTCCTATCATGATATCGTATTTTAAGTAGCTATCGGCCAGGACATGGAAAGCTATTTCCAAAGTAAAACCGTCGGTACATACGGTGGACAAAATTTGGGATGTACTTTTAACGCACGTGTTTCCTATTCCTCGCATTACTACTACGTCAGTCGTTCTTTTGCCAGCGAATTTCGCGGCGGCGGACTCCCCAATTAACGAGCATTCGGCTCCGGAATCGAAACAAAACGGGAACGACTCACCCAGGTGGCTTAATTCGCCGATGGAAGCTTCTACCCGGCAGGCATCAATCCGTCGTTCCTTCCCGGGAGCATGGCCTTCCTTTCGTGACACTGGGCAGTGAGGGGCGATATGTCCCTCCTCATGGCACTTGAAGCAAGTCGCCTTCGACGGTGCGGCGGGTCGTTTTTCCCTTGAATTCCGTCTATCCTGCTCCTTCAGGTTCCGCACTTGGCACTTTCTCCTTCGGCTTTTGCGTTAGCGTTTTAATCATCTCTTGCATGATGGCCATCTGCTCTTGTAGCGCTTTAAGCGGTTCTGATCCCACTTCTGATGTCGGAGAAGGACCCAGGCTAGGGCCGGGGGCGTTTGGTGAGCCTCCTTCGGAGTCGGCCATCATAACCTTATCCCGCGTACTTGAACTCGTATTCCGTGAGCAAGCACTCCAGACGCGACAATCAAAGACGGTGACTACACTCGCGATAATCGAATTGGTATCCCTATGTCCCTAACGAATCCGCGACCAACGGGATACACTTACTCGGATCAGAAGGCGCGACTACCTTCGTAGGCGAGCTCTCCAGAAAGAATGAATCTCGTCTCAATCATGCCACCGAGGGCAACTCTGATGCGGGTGTCTCCCAGGACAAGAAATCATCGGACTCTCCCAGGATAGCCCTCGTTCTCGAAGTGAGGGAAGTTGACGTCGCTGTCTATTGGTCAACTTGAGACAAAGACTACTTGTCCGTTAGAAGCATCTTAATTACCAAAAAAACCCAGGTTTTATAGCCGGTCCTAGGCTAACTGGACTTGTGCTGTGTACGTGCCTCAATATCTAATATTCCTTGTCCGAAGGAACCGTTAGCGTGTTTTACTGCCGGGTACCTCTATGGGTGTCCTTTTAATGAGGGTCATACTATCGCTCCATGCCTTTTTTCTAAATCGCACGCCCGTCCCGTTGGCCGCGGCTACGTCCGGCGACGGATGGTCGCCTTGGGTCTAGGCTTTACTATCGCAAACCAAATACGACTAGATCGAGTAACAGTACTTTATTTAATTACTTTCGTTACATGTTCATAGCTTTTTCCGAGGTTCCGGCGAGGGTTCTGGTGTCCTTTTCGTCCCCGACATATATATATATGTCGGGGTGGCGTTGTGGTTAGGATTGTGGCCATTGGGGTTAGGTTGGTCATTGAAATTAGCCATCGTTGCGATATAATAAAGATACAATTTATTAGCACAGGCACAGATGATACAAATTTGACAATCGACTACGGCGATTAGGCACTCGCGATACTAGTAACAATGGTGTCAGTTTCGATAACGAATCCGCGGTCAGCGGGATGATGGATGAACGTGCTCGCGGAGTCTAAGTCTGAACAATAATAATTCGTAAAGACGTTACTCCTTTAGTCGATGAGATCGCGCGAAAGAATGCCTTTCCTGTCCCGATGATGCCACAGAGGAAAACTATATCGGGGTGTGTCTAAGGGCACGAGATCATCGGATTCGTCGAGGATAGTCTTCGTTCAGAGAGTAAGGGACATTGGCGTTGCTGCTAATTGGTCAATTTCCATATCGGTGGTTAGAAAAGATGCTAGCCGCCCTCGAGGGAAAGTTGCTAGTGGGAGACGCCGTTCGTTGAAAGAAATAGATCTCCCCTATCTTCCCGTAGTTGAGACAAAGACTGTTTATCTGTTCGAAGGACTTTAGGTAACTAGATATTAGTGTTTATAACGGCCCTCGGGCTAGCTGATCACGTACTGTGGAGACACATCGACATCTGGCAATCATCTTACTCGAAGAATAGGAACTGCGTGTGGCCACGGGACAGAGACTGTTGGAATGTTTACTGTCGTGTGTCGCCAGAGATATTTCTTTTAAGGAGAGCTATAGAATTACTTCATACCTTTGTTATGACAAAGCGTTCATCCCTTGACCGCGGGTACGTTGGCGACCGACTGTCGCCTCGAGCCCAAGCTCACTATTACAAATCTCGGACGCTTACAATTAGGTTGAATAACTACTATTGTTTAATTACAGCTATAGTAAACTCTAGGTTACAATGTTGCGAGATTATCCAGCATTCCAGAGGCTCTGGTGTTCTTTCCTCTCCGACACGGCCATCCTGACTATCATACGTCCTCGTGTGTAGCTAAAATATTGTATCTTATTAACATTAGACTCGACGTAGCTGATATTATTTACCATTCAATTAAATGTTCCAAATAAGTCAAAGGTCCATTTCGGCAACAAGATTCTGTTCAGAGGTTTGACAAGCAAGGAAATGAAAGAGAACTAGAATTACTGGACATATTACGAAGGTGCAGAGCACCACACTGGATGCACGGCCACAACGTGGTATTAATGATCCTCTGAGGTCCGTGAACTTGCATCGTTATTATCACCGTCGTTGTCATCATCGTAGACGTCTAACTCAGCAGGAACGCTGCTGTCTGTCATCTTCCTCAGTCTGTCATGTCTGTCCTTATATGATCTTTTGCCGTCTAAGGTTTCTAAGGTGTACCTATCTCCTTCCAAAATCTCTGCTATCCTGAATGGACCCCTGAATTTCGGATCTAGCTTCGTTTGGTTTCTTTCCTCGTTTTTACGTAATACAAAATCACCAAGGTTAAACCTAACTACTTGAGCCTTATTTTTGTCGAACCTATCCTTATCGTATTTGGCACTTGCTTCTATACTTTTTATCGCCTGTCGTCGTACGTGGGAGATATCTCCTTCTCTTTCTTCGATGTTGTCGGGTACGGACAAGCCGTAGGGTCTCGCTGTTTTACCGATTAACAGTTCCAATGAGCTCGACTTAGTTACGCGGTTGGGGGTACAATTTAAAGCTAGTTGTGTTTCCCCGATCGCGTCTTGCCAGGACCGTCCGGTCGTTTCTATCGTTGTGAACATATTTTTTAGCGTACCCATGATACGCTCTACCTGTCCATTGGCCCTGCTAGCACCGGTTGCTATTAAGTGGAGTTTAATATGTTTGTCTCTACAAAAGTCTTGAAATTCTTTGCCCGTAAAACATCTTCCCTGGTCCGCTATTATCCGGCAGGGGCTGCCGAATAAGAATATAGCGGACTTGAGTGCTTTAATGGTATTAAGGGAGTCTATCTTACGGGTGTGGTGCAAGTATACGAACTTGGTGAAGGCGTCGACCAACACGATGACATATTCCTTCGCGTCGTTTTTACCGCTTAGTTAGATATCCATGTAAACCGTGTGCCAAGGTATGCTGGTCTTAGGTATGGGGTGTAGTTCGGCTTGTATTTTGCCTGAACTAGCCTTAGAAACTCGACAAGCATGACAGTTCTCAACGAATTTGCGAACGTATTTCGCCATTCCTTCGAACCAGTAATACTCGTACAGTTTCTCGAGCGTTTTATCCCATCCTAAGTGCATGATTGACTGGTGTACATGGCTGATCACGGACCACCTAAAGCCTCTTGGGACAATGGGCAAGCAGAGAGTTCTGCCTCTTCTTTGTATTTTACAGTACAGAGTGCCGGATCGTAGTTCGTAGGTGTTCGCGATGTCGTCCGCAAGCTCGTCGTTCCGCAACTTATCAACGATTTCGGTGATTTGGGGGTCGCGACGTTGCTCCGCTAAGAGCCAATCGTCGGAGATTTCGGCCAGATTGATTTCTTTTTCGGCGATTTTGTCGATCGTACGGTGATCCGAGTCTACGGGGTTCCGCGAAAAGAAATCGGCGTGAGCCATTCGTTTGCCTTCCCGATACATAATGTCGAAGGTGAAAGTTTGCAGGTAGGCACACCACTTGTAAACCCTGTCGCTTAAATGTACCTTATTACTGGATGCCTTCAGGGAATTGCAATCAGTGACAACGAGAAATTCTCGACCGTGTAGGTAATGGCGGAAATGTTTGACGGCGTTTACAACCGCCAACGTCTCCAGTTCATAGGAATGGTATCTAGATTCCGCGGGGCTAGTCTTTTTACTGTAATATTCTACTGCTCTATTTTGACCTTCGACCTTATGCATCAAAATAACCCCATATCCTTCAGAACTAGCGTCGGTATGTAGTTCTATCGGGTAGTTGGGGTCGAATATCATTAACACCGGTGCTTCGGTCAGGACGGAAATTACCTTTTGCCTTATTTTTTCATGTTTATCCGCCCAAGCTATGCTTTTGTTACCGGAAGTAAGCGCGTACAAGGATTTCATTATCTGTGAGAATTTAGGGACGAATTTTCGGAAGTAAGAGGCTAGACCTATGAATTGTCTGAGCTGTGTGACGGTCGTTGGCGCAGGTAAAGAGCTCAAGGCTTGTATTTTACCCGGGTTGTGACAAACTCTTCCGTTATGAATTATATATCCCAAATAGAATACCGACGTCTTTAAAAAAGAGCATTTAGAAAAATTAAAAGAAAATCCAGCTTTTACGAGGGTATCCAATACGGTGTTCAATCTTTCTAGGGCTTGATCTATCGAGTCGGCAATAATTAGACCGTCATCCAAGTAAACAACAACGTATGAATACGCAAGGTCGCCTAAGGCATTGAGAATGGCCCTCTGAAAAACGGAAGGTGCATTTTTCAATCCGAACGACATGGTTAGGTACTCGTATTATCCGTCGGGTGTAACGAACGCCGTATACTCCGTCGAATTAGGATGAATGGGAATCTGATGAAACCCGCTGGCCATGTCTGAGCTAATGAAGTATCTCGCCTTTTGCAATCTCGCGATCTGATCCGCGATGAGGGGTAGGGGATACCGATCCGCTACCGTGTTTTTATTTAACGCTCGAAAATCTACACACAGTTTATCTGAGCCGTCCTTTTTCTTCACGAGTATCATGGGGCTCGCGAACGGCGAACTACTGGGCCTTATGATTTTTGCCTCGATTAACTCGCTGATTCTCTCTCGCACTGTTCTTCGTTCTTCCTCGCTGAGTCGGTAGGGACTTCTTTGTACGGTGATGTTGAGATCAATTAATCGAATCTCTAACTGGCCCGTATTTACGCGAGTACGCGGGAAGCCCGTAATAAATGACTCTTTAAAATTTTGGAGAATAGAAATCAATCGGCTCTTATCATTACTACATACTTCGGTGTCTACTTTATTAAAATCAATCTCATTTTCGACGGTTTTATGGCAAGCATTGACTGTCTACGTTTTGCTGATATTGAGGCCGTTGGGCGTAATGATTACATTGAATCCTTGGCTTACTATTTCGCGACCAATCATAATATCGTACTTTAAATGACAATCGTCAAGGACGTGAAAAGTTATCTCCAATGTAAAATCGTTAATACACACGACGGACAAAATCTGGGACGTACTTTTAACGCAGGTATTCCCGATTCCTTGCATTACTATTACATCAGTCGTTCTCTTACCGGAAAATTTCGAGGCTACGGATTCTTTAATTAATGAGCACTCGGCTCCGGAATCGAAGTAAAACGGGAACGACTCACCCAGATGACTCAAACTACCAATTGGCGGCTTCATCCCACAGTAGTCGACTCGGGGTTTGTTCTTGGGGCTGGGTTTTCTGTCTTGTTGCGGACAATCTGGTGCGATATGGTCCTCCGCCTTACACTTGAAGCAAACCACCTGGGGCGATGTTGAAGGTCGTCTTCCTTCCGGGCGTTGTGTATTTCCTCGCTGTTCTCTCTGCATCCTACTGCGGCACTCCGCTATTCTGTGTCCGTGTTTACCACAGTAGAGGCACTTCACGTGTTGGGCTGACGGCTTGTGTCTTTTGGCTTCAGGGCCCGTGGAGGTGTCGCTCGTCGAAAATGCGGGCCTCTTCGCGAAAGCAACAGCTTTCATTTCGTCTAAAAATTGGTCCTTGGTCTTGATATCCTTCCCCGCTGTTATCTCTTCGATGCGCTGATCCCATGAGCTCAGGTGACAAAGAACGGTAGCGTTGATTATTTCGGCCATAGTGGCATTTTGCCACTTCGTCTCCAGGAGGGAACGGAGACGAATGGCGTACGCAGCCATGTTTTCGTCCTCTTGTGGTGGTTCCCTGAGCGTCTTCATTAGCGTCGAGGTTGCCGTATCTTTGCCACCAAAATGTGTAATGAAAAGTTCCCTAAACGTTGGCCAGGTAAGCTCTTCGCCGGTCACTATCTGCGTGAGCCAATGCGCTGCAGGACCCTCTAGAGCACTATTTAAAACAGAAACTAGCGCACTGTCTTGCAGAGGATTACCCTTCATAAGCAGGTCCACAGTCGAGCACCATGCGGCTGGATCGGCGCCCGCGATCGCGGGGTTAAAACGTGGTAGCACGAGGTTCTTAGGTTCCACACTTGACTTCGACGCCAGCGTCTGAATTAACTCGCGCATGAAGGCTATCTGCTCTTGTATCACTTTAAGCGGTTCCAATCCCACTTCTGATGTCGGGGTGACGTTGTGGTCAGGATTGTGGGTGTTTGGTGAGTCTTCATTGAAATTAGCCATCGTTGCGATGTAATAAAGACACGGTTTACTAGCACAGGCGCGGATGATACAAATTTGACAATCGACTATGGTGGTAAGGCACCCGCGATACTAGTAACAGTGGTCTCGGGTTCGACAACGAATCCGCGGTCAACGGGATGATGGATGAACGTGCTCGCGGAGTCTAAGTCTGAACAATAATTCGTAAGAACGTTACTCCCTTTAGTCGACGAGATCGCGTGAAAGAATGCCTTTCCTGTCCCGATGATGCCACAGAGGAAAACTATCTAGGGGTGTGTCTAAGGCACGAGATCATCGGATTCGTCGAGGATAGTCTTCGTTCAGAGGGTAAGGGAAATTGGCGTTGCTGCTAATTGGTCAATTTCCATATTGGTGGTTAGAAAAGATGCTAGCCGCCCTCGAAAGAAAGTTGCTAATGGGCACATCGACATCTGGCAAACATCTTACTCGAAGAATAGGAACTGTGTGTGGCAATGGGACATAGACCGTTAGAATGTTTACTGTCATGTCTTACCAGGGATATTTCTTTTAAGGGCAGCTATAAAATTACTTCATACCTTTGTTAGACAAAGCGTTCATCCCTTGACCGCGGGTACGTTGGCGACCGACGGTCGCCTCGAGCCCAAGCTTACTATTACGAATCTCGGACGAGTACAGTTAGGTGGAAATAACTACAATTGTTTAATTACAGCTATAGTAAACTCCAGGTTACAATGTTGCGGGATTATCCAGCATTCCAGAGGCTCCGGTGTTCTTTCCTCTCTGACATATATTAATCTTACAATGAAATTTTACAACACTTAATTTTGATAAAAATTGACTTTTTATAAAAAGTACGGAAATTTTCATAGGAAACCGCATACGTCTCATATATGTACGCTTATTATTATACGACATTAATATTTTAAGTAAAAATAAGAAAAAGATATTATAAATATAGATTCGTAAGTACTTTATTAAACAATTATGACAAACATTCGAAACAATAATAATTAATCTATAATTATTAATCTATGATAATTAATAAATATCAATATAATCGGAAGAATAAAAAGAAATTGACGATATTTATATTAATTGTCAATCTCATTTGAAAGCGTTGAAAGACAAAATTGTAATCCATTACATTGCGAACTTGTTTTCTTTATACTCTTTAACTTCTCAAATCATTTTGTGGAAAAAATCGATAGGAGGGATATACTGTATAAATAGTCTTATTTTTTTTTAGACGTCATGTTAAGAATTACTTCGAAACGTCAAGCATAATATAATATCAACCTCAAGTACAAAAATATAAGTATAGTAAATGTTCTTCACACCAATAGTTGTATTTACGTCTTTCTTAAATTCATATAACATGATTGATCGAGTATAGACATATACTTGTGTTTTGCAACTGCTTAATTTGGTACTATCTGTTCAATACATACTGATTTCTAAATTAAGACAAGAGAACTAGGAGTCCTATGAATATCGTCACCCTAATAAAATGAATTGATCACAACAGCGATGTGTATGCAATTAATTTGATATCCTTTCTCTCAGAATCAAACGTGCACATAACTTTCTTATATCTAAAATTAAACTTCTCTAATATTTACAACTGAAGAGCTATCTCAGAGAAAGATTCGTAAAACAAAATGATGAATTGATCCATCGGAAGTTTCTGTTGTACATTTTTAATACTAGCTACATTTTAATTGATAATTATAATGGAATTATAGAATGGAACTCTGTTTTTCTAAATCTACAAAGAACATGAAAATTTCATAACAATTCAATTATTTGACTAAAAACTGCATTTGATACTCATATATGTATTTAATATAATGATGGAATTAATTAATCAATCGTAAAGGTGTAAAAAAAGAAAGTACAAATATATTTAGTAAATAGAAATAACATTGTACACGAGGCAAGATAATATATATATATATATATATATATTGTACATTATAGAATTTACATCATTGTACATAAAAGATTTACATATATATAAGTTATACATAACCTGTAATGTCTCTCTTCAAGAATATAATAATAAGAATAATACAATAAATATCTCTTAAAGAATAATACAATATATATATATATATATATTCTATAATGTACAATATATATATATATATGTCGGAGAAAGACCCATGCTAGGGCCGGGGGCGTTTGGTGAGCCTCCTTCGGAGTCGGCCATCATGACCTTATCCCGCGTACTTGAACTCGTATTCCGTGAGCAAGCACTCCAGACGCGACAACCAAAGACGGTGACTACACTCGCGATAATCGAATTGGTATCCCTATGTCCCTAACGAATCCGCGACCAACGGGATGCACTTACTCGGATCAGAAGGCGCGACTACCTTCGTAGGCGAGCTCTCCAGAATGAATGAATCTCGTCTCCATCATGCCACCGAGGGCAACTCTGATGCGGGTGTCTCCCAGGACACGAAATCATCGGACCCGTCCAGGATAGCCCTCGTTCTCGAAGTGAGGGAAGTTGACGTCGCTGTCTATTGGTCAACTTGAGACAAAGACTACTTGTCCGTTAGAAGCATCTTAATTACCAAAAAAACCCAGCTTTTATAGCCGGTCCTAGGCTAACTGGACTTGTGCTGTGTACGTGCCTCAATATCTAATATTCCTTGTCCGAAGGAACCGTTAGCGTGTTTTACTGCCGGGTACCTCTATGGGTATCCTTTTAATGAGAGTCATACTATCGCTCCATGCCTATTTTTCTAAATCGCACGCCCGTCCCGTTGGCCGCGGCTACGTTCTGCGACGGATGGTCGCCTTGGGTCTAGGTTTTATTATCGCAAATTAAATACGACTAGATCGAGTAACAGTACTTCACTCAACCACCCTCGTTACATGTTCATAGCTTTTTCCGAGGCTCCGGCGAGGGTTCTGGTGTCCTTTTCGTCTCCGACATATATATATATATATATATATATTCTATAATGTACAATATATATATATATATATATATATATTGTACATTATAGAATTTACATCATTGTACATAAAAGATTTACATATATATAAGTTATACATAACCTGTAATGTCTCTCTTCAAGAAGCTCCTTCATTGATATTGAAAGTTTCGTGTCCTTAAATTATTTTGTTACATCTTCTGTATCGTTAAACTGCAGTATTGTATTGAACTTTATATTCTAAGAATATTCTTTATATTCTATTTGATGTATTTACTTATAGTTCTATTTGTGTGAGAAATCGTTTTACAACCTAACCCCTTTTCAGCTTTCCAGAACTGGTGTAAATAAAAATTCCAACAGTACACAAAGTATGAAAATACACTTCTATCTTCGTTCCGCTGATCAGAAGTTCATGGCTCTTGCGCTCGCATGAGCATATATTATAAAATAACGAGAGCTTTCAATGTCATTAGATCATTATTTCACCGACACTCTCGTACGCTTTTAATTCAATTAAAACTGACATCATTTTCCGATTTCATTGTTTCCACGATATATATGAAAACATTCACTCATCATACTGTGAAAATACGGAAATGTGCAAATAATGAAACGTTAATTCTCGCTAACATTTTTACACTTAATTGTTGCTGCGCGTATTCACAGAGTCTCATACGAATGGTTTTCTACAAAATTTAACACGACTATTCGGTGCAATGAGAAGATCGATTCGAAGCAATATTGAAACTCTGGTTTGTAGAACGGAGGAATGCTGAACAATAGAAAACGGTTAGTAAACCAAATTACTGGAAGGTTTTGGAGTTAAACAAGCACTTTCTGTTTGTTGAAAGATTGGAATTTTTAAACAATGCGGTTAATGCTTTTAAATAGTTGTACAGAGAATGCTTTAGAATAATAGACTTGGTTAGCCTATATAATCAGATCTTATTTCTGAAGAGTAGATACATACATATGTATAGTTTTCACGAATTATTTCTGGAATATAATACTATGCAAATACATAACGTAATTAATAATAAGTTTTATATGATTACTGTGGCGAAATCATTTACGAAAATAATGTTTCTTAATAAGATAAACAGAATTTCAAAATCCATTTAGACACAATAAATCTGAAACATCTTAATAAAAAATTTTATAAGAAATTAACTTAGATATATAAACTAACTAATAAATTATTAACTTTATTACTTTATAGTAAATTATAATGTAAAACAATATGTATATACGTTTATAAATATTTATATATTTTTATGTATTATATTTATATGTATTTATATATATGTATATAGATTAAATTACTTAAGCTATTTTTTTGATAATAATTCTGTAGATTTATTTTTTCCATCATCCATAATATTCACAAATAATATTGTATGTAAAAGTCTTGCATATATATTAAAATGTATAGTATTAGTAATATTCTATAATTAATATAAAATATTACTAAAGAAATAGGTATCAGACAGTTCTTTTTCTAGATTTTTTTCTAGATTTAAAATAGAATAAAATTCATTCTATTCATGAAAGATCATATGGTTTAATTAAAAGTCTTTATTTATATGTCATAAATACATATAGATTCATATAAAAACTGCAAACTTCTCTTTGGAATATATGAAACTTATCAAGTTAATTACAAAAAAGCGATAATTGATTTATTTTCTGTAAACTTGTTCGTAATTTGTTCGTATCATTTCACAAAGGAATTAGTAACGGTGTTAATCGAAGATTGTCTGAAAAATGTCTAGATAATAAGAGGAGAATAAAAAGGAATTCTTCAGACGGAAAATTAATTACTATGATGTAGAACTAACATAGAAGGATAGCCTCGAGCCGTGTAGCTCGCTGGTTGCCACTTGTCACGGTGCCTAGCGTCGACGACTGGACCATAGTGTAACCGGACGAATAGGACGAGGGCATCTATCTGTGGCAAAATGTTGACGACTACTATTCCAAGCTTGCGAACGAGGAAGTTTTCCCCAAAGTAACTACTGAGCACTTGGATGACACGTTCACGCTGTCGTTAATCAAATTTCTTGCATCACTTATTTTAATAACTATTCCATACAGTATAGGATTTCAGTATGAAATTTCAAGCTTTTCCCACTTTGTAGTAATATCTATCACAATAAAATTTAAATGTTCTGATTTCGTCACTTAACTGCACTACTTACTTTTTTTATAGAGTTTGAAATTATTTTTGTGTAAATACAAAATGATAAAAGGTGAAAATGTGTATAATAATTTTCTTTTCTCTTTTAACTCCAATTTCTATCTTTATTATAACATTAAGTTACTTTTGTAAGATGTTAAGAAGATGTTGGAGTTTTACAATTATACTTTCTTTTTCTAAGTAAATGGTGAATGATTATATACCTATTACCCAAAATTTTCAAATTTATTTCATTAATATTATTACACACAGGCACTAAGTACATATACTTATTAGTAGAATATTTAAAGACATAAAAATGCACAGAATACACACAATCTAATATATGGAATATTATATATTCAAAGTATTCGTTATAATATTTATTAGATAAAATAGATTTTTATAGAGATTTCACTGCTGTAACAATATTCACAAAAATATCAATCCGCCTAAATGCCTATCTAAATACCTAGTGTAATGGTATGCATAGTAATAAAAAGTAAAAAATATCTTACAATATACTATACCAAACTCAATATCGAATAAAGTAGTAGATAAACTTACAGTTTGTTTGTATAAACATTGGATAAATTTTCCTATCGTTTCGATCGATAGTGTAGTAGGAGTAAATAGAGTCCCATTGAACAGTATCTGTTTCGTCTGTTTGTTTGAGTTTGCTGTAGTAATGTTAAATAATTGTTGGCCAGTTCAATGAGTTCAGGTTGATAGTCAGGCTATTTCAATGATTTTCTAGTCGATAGTCTTTCCTTATATTTGTCTGCAAAGCGTTCTATTTCTTCTTTGACTGCTTTAATACCTACATTTTTTCTCAGATCATCATTACGAACATACCACGGAGTTTCATAATTGCGCGAAATATTATCGACTACGTCGATTGTGTTTTCATAATTATCACCTGCCATTCGGCATAGTTACTTGCCAGGTAGGTCCAGATGGGTTTTACGATAACTTTGTATATTAATAACTTGTTCCCAATTCAGAATTTAGCTGCGAGTGTCTTTCTGTCTAATACATGTGTATTCTTCTTGTTTTTATTTACTCTATCTTTTTCTTGTATACGGCGTTTCTATGTCAGCCTCTTGTCTAGGTATATTCTGAGATATTTTACTACTTTCGATTTTGGTATCTTTTATCTTCTATTTTCTAAAATACTCTTAAAATATTCTCTCTTTTCTAACACTTTCTTTTTAAAATACTCTCATGTCCTATCCAGTGTTTCTTGAAATATTTTTGATGCTCTCATTGCGTTTTCGTGGATTGCTAAAATAATGGCTGAGGTGTTTTAGTTGTTGTCCGTGATACTTGTAACTTGTTGCCTGAAGATGTAGACGTCGTTATAAGCTACTGGCTGCTTTCTTCACATTTATGTGCCATGGAAGAAAAATCGGACTACGGACGCCGGGATTCGAACCCGGGTTCCGAACGTTCGTAACCTAAGGAGCTAAAACCACTGCTATTAGTCAAGTGTTATCATGCTCTAACGAGAGACGACTAAATTTTACTAACGTATTACAATAGTCTCCCGTTTCATTCCCGTGCTAATGAAATTTCAAAATATTTGATATAATACACGTAATATATTGTTGTATGTTTGTATGATGTCTTTAAGATATATGACATCTGTTGTGTGTAAGATGTATGTGAGGTGTAGGTGTTTGTCCGTGATACTTGTAGCTTCCTGGCTGAAGATGTAGATGTCGTTATAAACTACTGCGCTGCTTTCTTCTCATTTATGTTCCATGGAAGAAAAATCGGACTACAGGCGCCGGGATTCGAACCCGGTTCCCGAACGTTCGTAAGCTAAGGCGCTAACCACTGAGCTACCTTTTTTTTTAATGATGTTTATTTAACCAAGGATACAATTTTCGTTACATTTTGGTATTCATAATAAACTGTGAATAATTCATAATAAACTGTGAATCCACTGAGCTACCGTTGTCCGGTAGAAGTTAATATCGAGTCGCGGTATTTTGTAGTCAAGTGCCGCCACATGACCGTATCATTAGCAAATGTTAAATGTTTTGGAGATAGTAGGCATATCTGCAATATAGATGGTATGTAGTGGCACATGAGTCAGAGGACAATTCAAATCATGTTGTTGTTTTACCTCGGAGTATCAAGACCGTTAGGTTACAAGTAATGTAAGAACAAATAAACTCCGGGCAAAATAATGTCGCCGCTACATGCAACTGTCGAACGAAAACGAATTTGAATTTTCCGACTCTCCCCTGACCAGTATAAATAAACGGACGCGATCGCAAGCAACACAGTACATATGAGTTACAGTCAGTTGTCGATCAGTTATCAACCAGTTATCAACGAATTATCAGCGATCTAATTAACGAGTCATTAGCGATCCTATTTTACGACTTATACACTGTCTTAGCGAATCGGTTAGTAAAAGCGTCTTTGCGAACATTATCTGTATACTAATTTATCATTTTAAATATATTCGACGGTTTCAACAACGAGCAATCTCGTCCATTAAACCTCACCGACCAACCACCCTCTACACATAAACCTCTACAGGTATATAGAGTTGATTTTAACAAAACTGCGTCAAGGAACCCCTGCTTTTGCCTTGAAGATATCAGAGATTTCCCCTTGAATTTTTATTACGAAGCTTCTGTTGGATAAGTACGATTTGAGTAGGTAGTAGCAGGAAGTTAGCTTCTGTTTTTGTATAATGTTTTGCGTAATAAATCATGATGCTAGACTTTACAGAAAGTTTTTTTCGATATCAAGAAATACTGCTGTACAATACATTTTATTCTCGCGGCCTGCCAAAACTGTGCACTTATTCAATTTTAGCCTGTTTGTTTCGGAAGCCAAATTGCTGGCTAGGTTTTTTTGTGGATTTTTTCTATTTTGCATATGGTTGGTAGAAGTGAAATTAATCTATATGATGTGGCTTTTAATGTGAGTCTTTTTCAGGTTTTTGCAGCAAAAGGATTTGAGCTGTTTTCCATCGTTTTAAGAAGTATTTCAGTATATAATAATTTAAAAGATAAACATAAAAACATCTGTGCATACATGTAGCACTTTTATAAAAATATAATCTTGCTTCTTTATGCGAAGTATATCAATAAATATTATACTAGCTATATAAAAAGGAATTAGAAAAGAAAATGAAATTATTCTATATTTGATTGTAAAAGATGTCGAGATATGTTTTTTTCGATAAACAATTTTGTAATGACAAGTAGCTCTATAAAAAGAGAGCTTGATAAATTTTGTTCCTGGCCGTACAATTTACTATATAAAACGATTTTAACATATAAAATATTTACATATGTATAATAGAATTCTAAAATATAAAATTTGTATAGAATGCACAAATACGAATGCACTAAAATGTCGCGAGTGATATATATTAGTATCATTATATTCTATATAACACAAACTAATTTTAAGTGAATGTATCCAATTTTCAGAAACTCCAAATACATTCATCGACATATACCGCTTTAACATTTTTCTTTTGTCTAAATTGATTGATTTCCGTCATGTCCTATGATAGAATTTAATCAAACATTAGCCTGATACGTTTTATTGGATCCCATCCTATCGTCTATCTAACGTTATGGAAAAAGCTATAGAGCTACGGGGAGCTTACTGAAGATGAAAACATCGCCGACACCACGCATGGGACTGGAAACAACGATGGCAGGATATTACTTGAACAAGAAGGAAGAAAAGGACAAACCGGTCCAGACACTCCCAAGCATGGAAAAATTCAACGTCGAACAACTTTTCTATTTATCCCTTGTCCTCGTATGTGAACTCTTAATGATGCTGAATTATTCATGAAAGACAAACTTTTCGCTTTCCTTCCACATAACTTTTTTCCTTCCTCCTGCTAATGTTTTCTCATTCAATATCTTCTCTTCTTTTTGTGTACTTCTGTTTGTTATAAATTAATGATATATATGGATATAATCAAGTATTCAAATTCTACAAATATTTTCCTTTGTGTTATTAATCTGTTAATTGGGCAAGACAACTTAGATGAAAATATATACAAAAAGATAGAGAGCTTGCAAATGAAGAAATTATTATGTTTGAAAGATTGATAATTCAAATGATAGCTTAAGTTGTCTTCCCCAATTAACAATAAATTTTAAAAATAAGTTTTAAAATGGATTATATTATTTTACACCCCCGTTCATAAATATTAGAGCATTTAATTAAAAAGAAGTAAGTAAACCTAAAAAGTCATTAGGAAAGTACAAGAAGCTTTAATAAGAATTATTACCTCATATATTCGAGATCAACTTCATGATCGATCGGTGACAATAACTTCACAAAACAACAGTGAGCACACTGAGCAGCGGCGACAGCGATAGGCAGCATGTGGCTCGAATATCCTTAACTTGGACCAAGAAGTTCTTCTGTATGTGGCATATTCTCCAGATTTAGCACCGACAAATTATCACTTATTCAAGTCGCAGGACTGCAGCACTCATTAGCTAGGCAGCACTTTCAAAATGTTGCAGAAGTATAATAATGTTCAGTATCAGTTTTTCATGAGCGAATCCGAAATTTGACAGGTAAGTGATAGGAAGTCATGCAAAATAGGGGAAAATATTTCGAACATTAATTTGCAATCTAATATGACATTTTGAAATTTCAGTACTCTAATGGGACATGACTATCATGATAATATTGATGAAATTTTAAACCAATCTGAAGACGTATACGACGAGTGTATAATTACATTATATTATAAATATTTATTGCAAACATATATATAAAAGACTAATATAAAGCATGAATAGCCATTATTCTGTTGAATATTGAGGCTAATTAATATAATGAATAATTGAATGTTTATGATTACTTAATATGATGAATATTTGTTTAACCCCTTAACCTACGATTTACGTTCGAGAATTTTGGGCTGAAAACGTAAACAAGCTATTATACAGGGTGGTTGGTAACTGATGGTACAAGCGGAAAGGGGGTGATTGTACGCGAGAAAAGAAGCCGAAAATATAGAATAAATATTTTTTGTTTTAATCTTTTTTTTTTAATTTTTCCATCGAGACGCGTACCGAGCGAAAATTCAAAGTCGATTTTCTCGAAAACAAAGCCTCAAACGAAAAATTCTTATTCTATATTTTCGACTTCTTTTTTCGCGTAGAATCACCCCCTTTCCGCTTGTACCACCAGTTACCAACCACCCTGTATATGTTTCACTTAATTTTTAATTATTTTATACATACCTGTTGCCAAAAGTTTCAGTGTTACATACAATCGTTCTCCTACCGAAAGAGCACGATACATTTTTGCATTACTTTTCGTTATCAGATGTTCTACAAGTTGCAAAAGATACTCAAAATAATTTGTACTCATACGTAAGAAATTATTGAGTACTATAGGATTTATAATTCTCAATTCGGATAATAGGTTTTCATAAACATCGAGCTCACAACTTTTCAATATCTAACTTCTCATCCGACTTTCTTTCTTTTTTTTCTTTTTTGAAGTAATTACTGTATACGTAGCAAGACATCGACAACCTGTCAAGCGAACATTTTCATCGACAGAAATAACAGAACTAAACTTTGTTGCAGCAGTTTGTACTCTGAATAATGTAGTCACCTCCGACATTTATTGAGAAGAAAGCTCAGAGATCACTATTACGAATTATTGCAGAGAGTGAGTTGCAACAATATCTGCAAACAGATTTACATGACATGCATTCTCCCGTCTGGAGGAACAGAAACGTGGTAATTTTCGTGGTTTATTTATGACGCTCACTTTCCCACTGAAGAATCTATTTTAGAGAACGGGACTTTAGCAGCTAAAACGATTCCTTTCAATATTCTTAGCAGTATTTTTAAGTTTTCTGTGTCCATCGGAGTTTCAATAGCTGAGTGCGTCATAAACGTGGTTATTTCTGAAGGGTACTTGGATTGTAACGCTTCGATCGGTCGAGGGCCACCCAGAAGAAGTACTACGACCCTCATCTAATAACATCGACGCCTCACGCTCCTTTAGGTAACGCTCACACGCTTTCCGCTAAAGATGCTCCGCGCTTCAAACGCACGGAAGGGTAGTGAGTGACACCTTGTGAGCCAATATGCTAATTGGCCATCTTCCTGCGTTCGGTGAAAACCAATCAGCGCGTGTATTTCGAGTTTCCGTTTGGGCTTTGCTGGAGACTTGGTCGAACTGTGAACATCAATCACAGAATCAGCCTCTTCTAATGATCATTCGAAAGGATTAGTTCAGTCCCGACGTGTAATGAGAATAATTTAGAGAGAGACTTCAGAGAGAAGAATTTCACATACTCTCCCATCTACGGTAACACCTTCTCCACCAGACAAGGAGGAAAGAAACACTTCAATCTCTCAGCATTCGGAGAGAGCAGTCTCATCTGTATCTCTCGACTCACCAACATCTCCAAATGTTCGTGGAGACAGAATGGTTCCATCAGTCGCAACGATCAGTTGACCGTCTTTTCAATCACATTCCTCGATTCGTCAATGTCTCCAATCGTTCGTGGAGATAAAATCATCCCATCAGTCGAAAGGATCAGTTGACGATCCTGCGCGAGATCTTCAACTGTGAACAGTATCTGCAGGCATTCGTAAAGTCAAATATCGGCTTGGCCAGTGAACGATCAACTCGTGCCGGTCTTTCAATTGCAACCAACGTTTGACACGCGTCCGTGGACGAGTGTGTCTTTAACCATTCGTATTGGCTCATTGGCCGACGCTCCAACCTAAGCACACAGAATAAAATTACCCTCTACAAGATCATAATAAAACCTGTCTGGACCTACGGAATCCAACTATGGGGAACAGCAAGTAATTCCAACATTGAAATACTTCAACGCTTCCAATCGAAAACGCTAAGACCAATTATAAATGCACCCTGGTATGTCACCAACGAACTAATACATCGCGACCTCAAGCTCAAAATATAGCGAGAGATATAGCAAAAGAGTCAACAAACATCGAAACCCCCTAATTACTGGATTACTTAATATGTCGGACCAGATCCGCAGGCTAAGAAAACACTACCCACTAGACCTAAACACGTTTCCTCAGCGTGAAGGTTACTTGTGTGGATTTGTTTTCGTTAATTTTGAAGCCCCATTTGTGAAACCACTTTTCCATAGAGTCGAGACATCGCTGGAGAGTGGATGATGCGATTGGCGGGTCTACGTGAGATGCTAATAGCGCTGTGTCGTCAGCAGATGTTGCTATAGTCATTTCTGTTAATATTGGTAAATCGGCAGTGTAGATGGAGAACAGCAGAGGTTCAAGAACACTACCTTGGGTAGAAACGTGAAAATATAAAGTCACGCTTCGATATGCACGAAGATGGTACTCCGCTGGGGGTAGCCACCCACATGATAACCAAGCAACCAAAAAATTCTACCAAATGTCCAAATCGGACAAATTGTGAATGTAAACAACTAAATAAAAAAAAAAAGGCTTCGATATTGACCCATTAAGGACCTGCATGAACTCAATATCTTTCTTAGAATTTTTCTTATTAATTTACGTTATTAAATTTAGCTTTTGAACATTGTGATTATAAAGAAAAGATTTCACGGATATGTCTGATATTATTATTTCTTCTTTCATTTAGATACACGATTTTATATACATTAAAAGAAATTGAAGTACTTACAGCAACGTACTAAAATATACTTCTTTTCTAATCATGGAAATCTTGTTTGTGTCTTTTATTGTATTTGCATAGTGAATTTTAGTACGGTACTGTATAACGCGCCTATATAGACAGGGCAGTGTATATTAATCTTGAATCATATACGTTTTTCAATAATATTAAGTTGACATAACTTTTAGGCATTATTTCACAATTTACATCGTAATGTATTAAGGGATATCTAGTTGCAACTTTATTATTTGCAGGTTCTTGATCAATTTTGCTCTTTCAGATTCATTTCAACAGTTTATGCATTTTTTCATATCAATTGTTAAACTTTTCCTCTCTGTTTTTCTTCTTTATCGTATGTCAATCTATCTTCATCTTTACTTCTCTATCACTTCACGAATATTTTTCACGTTACCATAGCATTTCGCGAACATTTACTTTTTTGATAGATCTTCGTCCATATCCAAGCAGTAGACGTGAATCTTGATGGATTCGTTCACCATTTACACCGAACTAATATCGTGATGCAACGTCGAATAACAATGGATCGCGTTTCTGCTATCCGTATCCCTTAATGCGTTTCAATATGCTAGTGCAAATCTGGTTTTAATATTGTTATACTAATAGCGCGGGGAAAATGATCAGATAAGCGAATTGTAATATAAATGAGTTACTTAGGAAAAATAGTAAAAATAAATTGTTAGTAAAATAATATTTTAACAATAAAAAGAATTTATAGATTGGTAAATTGTAATTGCAGGAAATTGAAAATATGATTCGCGTTTAATTTTATGATACAAACTCATTGAATATAAAGTATTTATGAGATGTGTAAGCTACATTCAAATTATAATAATTATCAGCAAATATAAATCATTAACATACTAAATATAACATCATTATAAAACATATTCGCAAATAATTAAATGTTAAAATCAACATTCTAAAAATTACATAATTATAATTATAACATATAATTCATAAAAATAAAGCTAAAGAGGCGAATATACATAACTATAAAGTTGATTCCTTAATTATGTTTGTTTGTGAATGTGTTGAAACATAATTCATGTGTGTAATTATTCGTAAGACGAAACATTAAATAAATACTTTTTAAAGAATATTATACAGAAGATCATATAAAAACATTTTTACATAAAAATACTATATTTTTATTTCAGAGAATGAGAAGTACTTTTAAAACAAGTTCAATGGCGTGATGCGCATAATGAAGCGCTGTCGAGAATGTAATTTCTTCCACCATTTTTCGCGACAAACATTTAACGTTTCTATTTATAATATGTCGAGAAAAAGTTCTCTCGAATAGCTACTTTAGAAACGAAAAATGAAACAGACAATTAACATCACAATTTTATACCAGAGGTTTCTTGTTATTTTAAACTCTAATTGGAATAACAGCGCAAAGGTTTTAAGTTTATCTTTTTGTTAATATGTCATATATTTTTCCTGTCTCTAAATAATTTAAAAAAATACTTGTAATATTAGATCAAATCTGTGGAGATATCAATTTAATGTCAATTATTTTATTAAAGTTATTCAAAGATATCTTATGTTTCCTGCATAATTTATGTATTATTAGTTCTTATAAACAAAACGAATTGGAGATCGTTAGATTTTATTTATAATAAATTTACTTCTACATTTTACCTAAACCTTCTTTGTTTACTTTTGCATACGTTTGTATTCAAATAATAGATTTTATTTATAATAAATTTACTTCTACATTTTACCTAAACCTTCTTTGTTTACTTTTGCATACGTTTGTATTCAAATAATAGATTTTATTTACAATAAATTTACCTCTACACTTTATCTAAACCTTCTTTGTTTACTTTTGCATACGTTTGTATTCAAATAATAGATTTTATTTACAATAATTTTACCTCTACACATTATCTAAACCTTCTTTGTTTACTTTTGCATACATTTATATTCAAATAATAATTTTTTCTTTATAAAATAGATTATCCTTTTCTACTATAATATACAGGGTGGTTGGTAACTGGTGGTACAAGCGGAAAGGGGGTGATTCTACGCGAAAAAAGAAGTCGAAAATAAAGAATAAAAATTTTTCGTTTGATGCTTTGTTTTCGAGAAAACCGACTTTGAATTTTCGCTCGGTACGCGTGCGGTACGTTATAACGGATCTCACTGTAGATCGTTGTCTCGATGGAAAAATTTAAAAAAAAAAGAAAAAAATAAAAAAGAAAATTTTTATTCTATATTTTCGACTTCCTTTTTCGCGTAGAATCACCCCCTTTCCGCTTGTACCACCAGTTACCAACCACCCTGTATATATGTCGGGTTATCATTGGAGTTAGGGGCATATAGTGAATCTTCACGTGAATTGTTGTGATATACTATAGATGATATTTACTGATACAAATGTGATTATTACAGAGAGTGACAAATAATAACGGCGATTGGATGATCGAGATGTCGATGACAATGAATTTAGCTTCGATGACGAATTCACGGTCAACGGTATGACGAATGCGATGCCATACACGATTCTGGTCTGACTCAACGTACAAGTAAAACTTATCTGAATGAACTGAACTGAACTACAGTCCAAGTGAAACTGCCCTTATATACTCCTCTCCGTACCTCTCGGGTCAATCTTTGTCTTTAAGGAGAGCTATTTAATTACTCCATGCCTCTGTTAGGTACACGTCCCTCCCGTGACCGTGGCTTGGAGGCACTTGGAGCCCAAGCCTACTGTCATAAATCTCGGGCACCCATACTCGAATTAAATCATAAACAACTATTTCTCAGTTTCATTACTTAAGTACAGCTATAATAAAAAGTTTCAAAGGGAACTTCGGGAAAATCCGTAAAATTGTAATCTAAAGTCTACCATAGCCATAATTAAACAATTGTCGTCATTCTATCCAATTGTATTTGTTTGAGATTTGTGATAATGAGCTTGGGCTCGAAGCGACAATCAGTCGCCGAACGTAGCCGCGGTCACGGAATGAACGTTTTGTCTAAACATTCCAACAATTCCTGTCTCGTGGCTCGTCACACGCAGACTCTATTCTTCGGGCAAGACGATTACCAGATGTCGATGCATCTTCACAGTACAAGTTCAGTTAGCCTGAGGACCCGTTATAAACCTTAGGATTTTGTTAACTAAGGTCCTTCAAACGGACAAACAGTCTTTGTCCCAACTATGGGAAGATGGGAGAAATCTGTTTTTCTCACGAACGATGCTTCCCGCTAGCAACTTTCCCTCAACGGCGGCTAGCATCCTTCTCTAATCACCAACATGGAAATTTACTATTTAACAGCAACGTCAATTTCCCTCACTTCCCGAATGAAGGCATCTCTCCACGAGTCCGATGATTTCGTGCCCTCAGACACACCCCATCATAGTTTTCCTCGACAGTGTCACGTAAAATTGATACTTGGGTTGTAAGAAAATAGAAAGCTGAGTCGTAACCCAACTATTAATTTTCTTTTATCGAACTTTATTATAATTTTGGCACTTACAATAATAGAATAACGCTGAACCGTAAAAAGGGGTGTTGTATACGAACAGCAACTAGAACAAGAACTGCCCGAGCTGGGTGAAGTCTCGGTTTATATACGCCCTGGCTTGAGGATGTTGAGGGGTTCGGTGTGGGTTCCAAAGGAGTCCGAAGGTCGGGGTCGATGTCTTTTCTCTGATGGGGACTAAGGTGCGTCGCAGCCTTGGCGTCCGAAAGTCGGGGGTCGATGTCTTTTCTCTGATGGGGACTAAGGTGCGTCGCAGCCTTGGCGTCCGAAAGTCGGGGGTCAATGTCTTATCTCTGATGTAGGTTGAGAAGTAATTGATGTCACAACAGCGTCATCGTAATGGAGAGACACTCTCTCTCGTGTACGAGTTCATTGACGAGTTGACTAACGCCTTACTATCTGTGATTACTCCACGTTTGATATAAATTCCAACTTAGACTTTGACGAAAAATTAAACCAACCATCCCGTTGACCGCGGGTTCGTTATCGAGTCTTAGACCAGTGTCACTAGTGCCTAATCAGCGCGATTCCTTGTCAACTCTGTAATATCCTTATTTATGTCAATAAACGTCACCTGAACTGTGTAAGAAGAATGGATAACTCCAGTGAAGGTTCATTACATACCCCAAACCCTTACTCCGATAGCGACCCGGACCCGTATTACGACGATGATACGACATATATATACTTACATACATTGTTTAAAATTTTTTACATACCAAGCGTTCTTCTATTAGCTCCTAATGTTAGAAACGATTCCATCAAGTTTCACAAGAACTGACACCAACTGTTATTCCAATATAGTAAAACATGTCTGTTTTTCTCAGAAATAAAATACGATTTATTAAATTATTTATAATAAATGGCTAAATTTGGAAAACTGTTGCTATTAGACTGCAAGTTGTTACACATTGTACAAACATTATATGAAAATGTGCAAGGGTAAATATAAATAAAATCACTCAAAAGGTGCAAAGAGTTTTTAATTTCTAAGAAATTTACTGATAAGAGATATAGTGTCGATAAGACAACTCAATTTTTTTACTCAGCTGCAAGTAATAGTATTGTTACAAGTATAATCTTAAAGAATTTTAAAACACTTTTTAAAAATAAAAAGATAATTTGGTTAGTATTATTTACGAAGCGAGGATTCCATGTTACTGCCGTTCATAATTATGTGAATACGTACAATTAATCACAGTCTCTCTAATAATTTGGAAGAACCTTCTCTACTTTATTTATAGTTAGCTACACAACCAAACAAGTTGAGGATACTAAACTACTTAAATAACAAAATTCTTCCATGCTTAATATTCACAAAATAAATAAATTAACAAGTTAAAAATGGATTTTGTTGTATCATAATATTTTAGGATAGTTTTAATCTCTTGAGTCTGTCTATTTGTGATTTTGCAACTACATTATATTCTATCCAAGATAAACAAGTGTCCACATATCTTTAGGCGGTGGTGTATGTTATTACACTTAAAAGACACGGTATAAGCTTATTTATATTTTGTTTCCTTAGCAGTCTGTTTGTGGAAATTTGCATTTGCATAAATATCCATAGTCTAGTTATTATTTCTAAGTTAAAAGTTATACTTACAAGTTCTGTATACAATTGTTCTTGTTTGCAAGCAAAGTACCCAGTTAATTAGCGAAATTAAATTGTCACTATGAACGAGCTTGTTGCCCAAGTTTTTGTCGCTTTCGCAGCAGAGAAAAAATGAACATGAAATGCAGGAGGAGGAGAACAATGGCAAAGCGCGAACCCTTGTAAGTGCAACATAAAGTCGTACGAAGAAAAACTGACTAGCGTAACCTATTGTTGACATAAAATCGATATAAATAGTTGACATAAAATTGATATAAATAGTTGAATATATTTTCAAGTGCAAAATCTTTATCGTTTCAATTTTCTCTTAAAATTTTTTCACAAACGTATTATTATACTTAAATTAAATGAATATTAATAGTAGAAAATGTAAAAATAAAGTTTGGATTAACTCAATTAATTCATATATTTCATTAATTTAATCTTTTTCAATTATTAAATTCAATGATATTATCCTAGGATAGTTTTTAGGAAATACCAGGATTTCTTCATGCTTTTTTCTATACAACAATGAACAAAGATATTGACACAAATCAGATTTGTCCTGTAAGATGATAAATCTATAAACCATACAATTCTTTATTTAATTTTTTAATGAAAGATAACTTTCCAACATGAAGGTTAAGTATCTGATAATTTATTACACAATTAAGCAGCAGTGCAATAAAATTTTTTTTACAAATTTATACAATATTATTATTTTTTATTATTATTCTGTATAATTATACAATAATAAACAAAATATAAAATAAATAAACAAAAATTATATATAATACTTTTGTTCATCACTGTATATCATGACGCACTTCCATAACATTTACAATTTTTAATGTTAGAATCGCACGCGCGATTTATTTTATTTTATCTAGCAACTTCGAAATGTTTTTAGAATATTATCAATTATCCATTTAATTCGTTGTCAGTGTTAAAGGAAAATAAGAATTTCATTGAGTATTTATAGGAAAAAGTAGAGAAGATCAAATTTATTCAGCTTTCAGCGTACCTCCAAATACAAAAGATGCAACTTGCTCTGAACATATTATAATTTATCATGTCAATATAAATATTTAGTGCAATAGAACCATCATTTCAAGCAGAAACTATTTTCAAGGAAACGATCTATCCTATAAGGGTTAAAAACGTTTCTGATGTTACATAATTTTCGTAACACAAAGCTAGTAGTAGACCATTCGTTAATTACACGTTTCAAACAGCACACTTCACCACGATTACCATAATTTAACATAACACAATTTCATCATAATTGGGATGGACCTAATTGGCAGTTTCAATATTTGCAAGATTCATCGACGTTTTGTTATCGAATGCATTCGAACGGATAAACTCGACCCGATTCCGGCCAAACACTTTGAAGCTTATGCATAATTATTCCGGTCACTTGAAACGATCATGCCGTGGTGATACCGATGCGAAACCACTGAAGAAAACGCGATCAACCTTAGACGATACCGAGATCATTAATATAAATACTAAGAGCTCCAAGGGAAATTCTTGATGTTAAGTGGAAAGAGAGAAGAAAACGTGCAGGCTTTTTACTTTTACGCCGCCTGAAGTAAGATCACAGGAAGAGAGATTTGTATACCCTGCTAGACGTGTATCTAGGTCAGGTTAAGTCTGGACCGGTAAAATTTAAAAGAACGATTACTCTCGCGTTTCGCCAAAACCTAGCCACCGTGTCTTTTGAAATGTTTTAACGAGACTCCTCTGTAGACTTGTCTTCATCACAGTTAAAGCCTATTCAAACGACAATATCCTAAGGCCTTCGTAAGATCTTTTGTGGTAACTCAGGCTACAGGATAATTACCTTTATGCTGAACGATAATGCAAAGAAGAAACATCTACTAGACATTTATATTGTCGAGAATTGTGGATCTTTGAAGCCGAAATAATATTACAGGAACACTAAATTTACACTTGCAATTAATATTAGAATAGTTATATATTTATTTTATGGACGATTTCTAAGATATTCATCGATACACACTTGCACGCGTCTTAGCACTTTCTTCTATAACCGACTGTTAACACGTTGACTGCCACGCGTGTTTTCAAAGAAATCTCTGTCAGGCTACGCGTGCAGCAGTACCAAGCGTTCTCTGCTAAGTGCTCCCATCGATATTTTAGCAATGCGAGTCGCTCATGTGGTAGTCTCAAGAATGATCTTTCGTTTTGTTTGTTCGTAACATTAAAACCACTAGCTGTTGTTGAATATAACGAAGGAAAGTGTGGTATAGATTATTCTGACCAAATGGTTTCTCATGCCACCACAATTAGAAAAGAAATCAAATGGTACAGAAAACTTGGCATTCAATTCCTTCTGGGAATTTCTGTTGTAAACGCTTTGACGGTTTACAAAATTGCAACAAGAAAAAATATAAATATTAGAATATTTAGACAATTATTAGTTGCAAAATTATTAAGGTTGTCTGAAAATACAAAAAATCCTTGTCTTCGACGGAGTCGGCATAATATCGCCGTTCGGAAAAACGATTCCGGAAGAAGCATTAGACGCGCATGCAAACTATGTTATGCGAATAAAAGACGTGGAATGGACCGAACAAAGGCACAAAAGAATTTGAAGAAAACAACAACTTATTGTCCAAATTGTCCCGACCAACCTCAGCTATGTATAGAATGCTTTAAAGTCTTACATTCTAAATAATTTTTTTAATAAACCATTTTCGTATTTTTATTTTATAACAATTCAGCTATTATTACAATTAATTATTAATTAACAATTTATTATTATGGAATATCTTTTCAAATACCTACGACGATCCTTCGCAAGTAGTCAAATAAGCGACACCCGAATATGAGTTGAGTGGCCTGACCAGAAACTTTGCTGACACCCTATTGCGGGTGTCGTCGCGGTCAACGTGTTAAACCGACTGAATAGTTTCCATTCAACTGTTTTCGAGACGCCGCGCAAACACATACCTCCACACACTGATACCCACATATAAGTATCTCTACTACGCATTTAACCCAGTCCAGCACGGAAAATTATACATATCTCAACATCTATCTCCGACGAATATTGGTAAATAATAATTATACAACCTTTGGGATGCTTCTTATGCATGAAGCTTAACACACTTGGGTGGCTTTTCGTACAATCAATCTCGTTGCACTTTATGCCACCTACCGATAGGCGAAGAAACGATACTTAAGGTGAAAATTACAAAAGGTGGCCTAGTGTAAGTACTTCTGTCTTAAGGCTGATGATGAAATTTTCGGAAAGTTGGGAATTTTTTTTCATATTGTTATATATGTTATCAAAGTTGAATTTGATTACATATTTCTATTACTACTGTAAAAAGTTATACATTGCTTTCACAAAATTATATTGTTTATAACATCGAAGTTGAATTTTATTATTTATGTTACTAATGTAGCTAATTGAAGATATCTTTCAATTTTATCATTTGTGTTATCAAAATTAAATTTTATCATTTGTGTTATCTGTTGAGGTTATTCGATGTATAATCAGAGAAAACTAGTGAATAAATTGTAAGGCAAAAAAATATATTTAAATATAAGTGTAATTATAAATAAGAATACAATTTGAGCTGGTCCAGATTCGCACACTAGCTGTGTTACCCAATAACTGAAAACCCCGAAGCCAACATCGCTTGTCTTCTGTTTATGGTCTGACTTCGTCGCAGTCTTTTGTCTACGCGCTGTCGATGGCTTCAGTGCTTGAGAAACTAAAAAGACCAGATGTAGAGTTTTCTTATAAGTGGTGACCACTTCAACATTATCAACATAGAAAAGATAAATGAAAAATAAGTAATTAATTAGCATTAATATAAATTCTAGTTTCTAGACCTTTCATTAGTAATGATAATTTAATATATTATTGAGTAGGTATTTTATACGAAAATTAACGCGTCACCAGATATTTTCATAGTAAAATTGTCGTTATATCTGTATTTAGAGGTAGGATCGCGTTAGTTATTACTTTATTATTCGGATGAAAAAAAACCACACTTCTCGGAGCCGAAAAACCTTTATTGCACACACTTGGAAGGGACACGAACGAATGAACGAAAAGGAAGTCTTAAACTATCGATCTGGTCTATCGACCGTGTCTAGTAATATCTTCTAGTTACTCCTTTTTGTAACTAGCCGTCAGCATATAGATGGCGAGCGAGAACTCACGTTGTCATTTTCAACAAAAATAAGATCCTTAAATTTAAATGAATTTCATTAACCTTGTTTGGACATAATTCAGTTACAGAAATTTAATTAGAGAAATTTGGTACATGTCGTAATTACACTGTCCTAAGATTCGAATCGTAATTACGTCGATATACAAATATCGATTTGGTTTAATTAATTCGATCCTTTTCGTTTCACGGTATCATATGTTATAAACGAGTCATTATAAAAAAACATATATATATATATATATATATATATATATATAAAATATGTTATAAAAAATACTAATATAATTTGACATTTGTCGCCAATTTTGCACAATGATATTTGTGAAATTATTGTTAAAACATAATCATAATACACGATATGTATTTCGAAATGTATAATAAAATGGCTATAATAAAAATATGTACTTTCATTTACAAAAAAATAAATTTATATCGATATATATCTGAATAGGATGACAGCCAAAGGGAAGCGTTTGCAGAATTAAAGTTAGTTTTACGAAAGACGAGGCAGAGGATAGGTTTCATCCAATCCAAATATAGTAAAAAGATGACTGACATCGAGAAGAACTGTCATTCTTATGAATTAGAAAATTTGGCAATAATTAACGCAGTTAAGAGACTACGTGTAGGCATTAATACTTGAAGAATATGAATATAGCATAGGATATCGGAACGGATCACGACTTAACACGAACATGCACTTTGTAGATATCCAGCATTAGCTATGGCGAATCAGTTATAAACAATGATAAAAAGGGAACAATTAGAGGATAAGAGGTCATTGGAGGATAACATGCCATTAGAACTATACTTGAGAAGGAGCCGTACAAATCTTATTTTGTAGAAAACGACATTGTAATGAAGCAATAATCGAAACTTAATAATCGTACCGAATTGTTTGCAGATGGAAATAATACGTGGTGCATGTGAAAATGGGCATTTCGGAATTGAAAAATGAAAGAAGGTATTGTGAAGCAGAGTACTATATTCCATCGGTTAGAATAGTTTTTATTTTTTTTTTTTTATTTATTAAAATTTACAATCAATTCTCGCATTGAGAATTTTCAGTAATTTTTTTTGGCGTGGCGCAGTGACATGGCTAAATATTTATAATAAGTTAATACTTATTATAGATAAGTATAATTTATAAGTAAGTGTTGTAAATAAGTAAATATTACTTAATATAAATATCTAATTAAATCTAGCGTTTAGGTCTAGCGAGTAGTGTCTCTTCAGCCTGCGGATCTGGTCCGACGTATCAAGTAGTTCAGTAATTAAGGGGTTTCGATGTTTGTTGACTCTTTTCCTATATCTGCCGCTATATTTTGCTATTTCCTCTTTGACTGTTGGTATCTTGAGGTCGCGATGTATTGTTTCGTTACAAAAATAACATAAGAATGATACAGGGATCGAATGAGACCGTTAACTTTTATAGATGAAAATTATTTACTAAAGTTTTAACTCTTTAATAATTTATTTTCTGTTTTAAGCTAACTTTATACATTAACACTTTAATTCCGACGTTAAACTTCAGTTATAACAGTTATTTTGTATTACATTAATAAAAGTTTTCGAGGGTCATATAACTTTTAACAGGTATTCTAGTATAAAATATGGAAATTAGAATAATTTTTAATTAACATCATTTAGAAAATTTGAAGCATAAAAGAGGGAGTGTAAAAAAGAGAAAGCAAGTTGTGATTGTTATGAATATAACTCATTCCACTAACAGTAAGAGGAAACTTGGACGAAACAGAAAGCAATTAATTACATACGTGTATCCTCAGAGTTTGAACTCTGAACTTGAACTTTCAAGATTAGTTCTAGCAGTAATATATTGTATTTTCCAAATTACATTCATTAATGTTCGTTCCAATATTACTAAGAACACTCAACTTTAACTTTTTCAAGGAAAAATAAATGTTCCTGTTTAACTAGAACACGTTCCTAGTTCTACGAACATACAAATTTCCTATTTATGCAAAAATGTATGCAATAAAGGTTTCAGTGAATACACTTTACTTTATAACTGTTTTCTTGAAACAGAAAAGGTAATAGTAAAAAAAGTTATTGTTATTTCATATCGAATTGAAAATTTTAATAGTGTCACTCGATCCCTGGAATAATGCTATTAGGTAGATGTCAGGGCTAGAGATACTAAAAAATCATTAGTGTGAAAGCGTTGCTATCGGTCCAGTGACCAGTAAATGTTACGATATTTTATGATTTGTACCTGAAAAATCACGATTAAAGATTACTCTAAATTTCTGATCCTACTTATATAAATTACACATTTTTTGTGACAAATATTGTTTTATAATTATTTGTATTATAATAATATGTAATAGTTAATAAAGATTTCATAAATTTTAATGAACTTTAATAAATTTCGATATTTTTTAAAAATGTCTAAAGATCATCTTGAATATTCCCTTGAAATGGAATATTCCATCTGCACAGAAGATATATACTGACGTTTTACGTATCTAGTCATGCATACGAATGTCAATTTTATTTATCCATTTGAAACCGTTATTTATCAAACAAACACATAAGCTCATAAGTAGAATAAATAGAGGCAAAACACGAAATAGCCACGATTAAACATTCCGATCACTTTTCGTCAAATAGATAGCTAAAGAAATAATTAGTTTCTATCATCACATAAACTGTATCATTACTACGCATTCACAGCAATCCATTTTTTAATATTAAAGTTAAAAAATGATGTATGATTCCTACCTTGGCTTCTCTTGTACTTTTTATTTCGCAGAAAAATTACTGTAGTTTCAAACTCGTAATTTATCTTTATAACACCACATAACCTTATTTCCAGAATTGTTTATCGTCTTGTATTGGTTATTCTACATGTACGAGTACAAAGTTAAGTTTTCACTACTCCTCCTAAACTAGTTTCATCCAAGCACATCCAGAATCTTGATATATTTCACTCGATAGAACAAACTGCTTATTAGGAGGAAACCAGAAGTTTTCAGAATTGCCAACTATTAAAGGAAAAACTGAAAGTTCCCCGAATAAAAGCTGACGAAAACGAATTGATAAAGAAATTTTTCTTTTCATGATTTTCTTTTACGACTATAATTAGTAAACAGTGGATATTTATGCATTTATAAAAAATTTAATTGTACTAAATGATACAAAATGTATATAATATGTACGAATCTACAAAATCCCCTAAACAAAGTATTCATTCCAATACTTAGGGGATGACATGAAAATTCTTATTATTATCTTTTAAATTTGCATATCTTCATTCACATTCTTGTGGTTTTAAAGATGATATGACGGGGTCTATTTCACTAAGAAGGAAGATTAAACAACCCGGAAATTCGAAAAATTCTTAAACTTTGGGTACAAGTGAAGTATGTCATCCGCAATATAGTTCTAGTTTGTTTTCTTGCCATAATTCGGTTTCAGGGGATGGAATCACCGTTTGAAGAAAATTCAAGATTTTTTTATTTGTGAAATACTCCAAGAACGGTGAAAGATACCTAAAAAAGTGTTTCAACAAAAGTTGCATCATTCCATTATGTCTACTAAACTCCGTAGGAAAAATTTCTGAAGTATCCATGATTTTCGAGTTATTCCTATCATCATTTCTACAAAGCATCTTTTTTAATATACATATTGAAGTATCTCTAAATATTTCCTTTTCATATTTGTCAATGACTTACGTATTAAACATTTCTTTCAATTAAATACATCAATTATTATCGAATTTGATGTCCGTTTTAGCAGTTTCTTTCACCACAAACTGATTTCAGGACGCAATACCTGAATAATTTACATTTATTTTAAGTACATTTACATGATACTTATTAATATTAAATTTAATTCTATTAACGCGACAGTTTTAATTAATAAAATGAATATATAAGCATTGACATTCTTGCTTTGTATACTTTTACATACCGAAGAATTATGTAAGTAGCAAACTATAAAAACAACGATAAAGCAATAGTACCTATGCTTATATATTCTTTATTATTCATATATATACAGGGTGGTTGGTAACTGGTGGTACAAGCGGAAAGGGGGTGATTCTACGCGAAAAAAGAAGTCGAAAATATAGAATAAAAATTTTAAAATTTTAAAAATTAAAAAAATAACGTCAATCGAGACAACGATCTACAGTGAGATCCGTTATAACGAGAAGTGATAAAGTGCACGCGTACCGAGCGGAAATTCAAAGTCGATTTTCTCGAAAACAAAGCCTCAAACGAAAAATTTTTATTCTATATTTTCGACTTCTTTTTTCGCGTAGAATCACCCCCTTTTCGCTTGTACCACCAGTTACCAATCACCCTGTATATATTCAAATTAAAAAAGATTTTTTGAAGAAATGCTGTTGGGGATAACTCGAAAATCATGGACGTCCAGAAATTTTTTTTACGGAGTTAAGTAGACAGTACGGAGTTAAGTAGTGCTTCCCTGGATATTGTTACTGTTTATATTATTGTTTATTATACATTATTATTACTTATTATTATTTATTGTTATTTACTTATACAGACAAACCTCCTATGATACGGTTAATTCTTCACGTGTTGTATCAAAAGCGTGTTATAAGAATATCGCTACTTTTAATAATATATTGTTATAAGAATGTAGTTACACAAGCGCTGTCGCAATTTTTTCATCGTATTATATCGAAACTGTGTTATAAGAGAGTTAAGTGTATTTACATTATTACTATTTATTATAGTTTAAGTTCCATTTTTTGGTCATATTTACAGAAATAATGAATTTATGCAAACATCCGCAGTCTGGTAATTAACATTACGTATGTCAAAAATTTGCACTATTGTGAGAAACAAAAATGTAAAAATTACTGTGGAATTTTTTGCTGCTGGATCACATTTTAATATTAATTCTTCTTTTCTAAAAAGCTAATTTAACAACTTTTAAGCAAACAGTACAATTGTTAGAATTTTTAAAATAAACAGATCTTTTTCAAAAATTCTAAAACTTCATCTATCATTTCAACTGAGTCACTTAGTCGCAGAGTGATTTAGTGTTTATTATCGTATCATCCATTAATTATATAGAAATAAAAAAATATCAGAATTTCAGGTGTGTATAAGTATCTATTGAATATTAGTAAAGATAATTAATAAAGTTCTTTTTGTCATTTAGTTATATCCCTCTCTAGTAACAAAAAGAAATATAGTAGAAGATATTATTCTCCTCCGCAAAAACGTTTTTCTTAATAATATAAAATAAAATTGAAAATAAAATTGGAAACAATGTCAAATTTTATTTTAATGAGGATACGCGATGGCTTTACACAGCGTAATCAGCAAATTTTATTTTTGCGGGCGCTCCTAAGGTATCGTTTTGCAGAGAGAAATTCAAGAAATAAAATGATACTGTAAATTGTACTGATATTGATACTGATATCGTAAAATATTGTAAATAATTTTTTACAGATAAAAAATAATTATTAGGATATTATTAAATATATGTAAAATATTTTTTAAAAAAGTCGTTTATCTTAGAAATAATAAAAGAACAAAATATGTAACTTTATTGAAAAATGGAAAACCAATTAATTTTTCATTGTTCTAGTTTTTCTTATTTATATTAAAATTTATTTATGATGTTCTTTTCAATCAATCAAGGTCCAAACAAATCTCAGTCAAACCATTATAAAATATTTTGTTATGGTACTGCATAGTAGATTTATTAAATAATTACGATTAATATATATTACGGAACTGCATCATTTACTGCTTCGTTGCATTCTTGCAGCAGAAAATAATCAGTTCTTTCAACAAACTTATTTACGAACATTTATTGAACATTTCGCTGTTAATTTCATCTAATAATATTTTATTTATTTTAATCAGCATTAATACCTTGAAATTTTTATTTGATGATATGTATCAGAGCTAATAAATATTAAACCATAAATTTCAAAGAGAGACGAACAGAACTGTGTTGCATTTATCATATTTCTAGAAAATTTTCATATATCGTATAGACGTACTTTCTAAAAAATTGTTCGTTTAAATTACGAATCATGTCAGATACGTGTTGCCGGAACAATTCTGTGGTTTCAACTAGCTTTAACTAAACAATTATCGTGACAAGCACCGTTGCAGGTACAGCCGTGAATTAAATGCATTTCCCTGTAGATCATTTCAACGAATAAGGAAACATAGTTAACGCTTATTGAATATTTCACCAAAGGAAGCACCAGTATCTCTGTGCAAACGCTTACTTTCAACTTCACAGTGACATCTTGAACAAAATTATCAACAAATTGTTAACACCCGTAATAATAGTACTTACAACGACAACTTATCCTAATAGCACTTTAATTCAGAAGAAACTTAAACAAATTTTTATTATATAATAATATACAATAAACTTTTTATTTTATTTTCCGATAAAGATATATTCACTACAAATCTCAATTATAAACATCAGATAATATTAAACAGATTTAGAATTTGTCACATTAGATCTATACATACACATTTAATTTTTAAATTTTATCTACTAACTTGTGTTTTCAAATTAATGATTCCTTTCTTTAAACTGTGCTAAAAACATTGAATCTTATTTTAAATTCTAGATTAAGGTTAGATTGAATGAAATCGCAGCGATAAATTTCAGAAACTTTCTTCTTTTAAAAAAATATAATATTTTATAACAAGATTTAATTTCCACACTTACTTTCACCTTTTATCAATATCGATAATAGCTACATATGTACATACAGCTGAAATTATTAAAAGAAAAAAATCTTCGTCTAATGTTTCACAATACAAAAAGTTCCAAATAACACATTCAATGTTCTTAATAACAAAACATAACATGTTTTGACATAAAAGTTCAGACAAAAGCCTATGTTCTTAATTCTATTACAATTCTTGAATTTCTACGTTTCCATTTTGTTAGAGTACACGTTTGAATTCGCCGCATATAACGAATTGGCACAGAGAGACATTAATTTTCTTTTGTTCCTTCTTTTTAATTCCTCTCTTCTTTTTAAGTTCGCCACCTTCACTTCTCTTCCTTTTCTTTCCGTATCAGCTATGGTGACGCGTGCGCGCGTTTTATAAGAAATTTTTATCCAAACAATGCGTTAAGAATTCTGTATTATCTTTGTATTAAAATTAAGGCGTCTTGTGAAATATAGCTACGTCCAACACATTTTGCTTTAGTGAGCTAAAAAGATTTTTAATACTTTAAGAAAATATTTAACATACAAAGATTGAAACGGAAGATCGTACGTACAGATAACAATTATTTAATATTTTGCAAAATACAACCGTGTTGTAAATGACACGAAACAACCAAAAGGACAAAAGAGGTTAAACTACACAGAGTAGAATATTTCTACTTCGATTTAAGTACTTTTAAAGATAGGTTCAGAGAAATAAAGAGAGAAGGAGAAGATAAAAGACGCATGAAAATTTCGACAGCGTAAAACATTGGAAAATTCAGCGTTAAGACAATACAACTGGACCGGTGCCATTTGCATACATTACGTCCATACTGTCTAAACACAATATACGAACGAGACTGATCATATTCCCAAAATGCAATGTCTCGACATTATGTGTACATTAATGCATATATTTGCATAATTTTAATTTCAATGCAACGCTTTGCTTCCATGGATATAGATAAAATCGCGCATGTTCAGTAATAGAGTGCAATATCTTTAGTAATAGTAACCTACATACATACATATATTTGTATATAAGACATAGAAACTAGATGCATATACCGAAAATTACGGAAGAGTTAAAATAAATTCAATAAAATAATCCATTTTAATTAATTACGCAATATGATGCGACTGCTTCGACGCGATATACGACTGAACGTTGTAAATGGTTAACGATACACTCGTCCGCGAACGCGTGTCGATGCAGCTTGGAATTAAAAGATGAACGAAACTGTTCATTGATCGTTCATCGACTAAGCCGATACTTCACGATACTCCACGAATGCTTGAAGATACAGTTTACAGTTGAAAATCTCACACAGAATTGTCAACTGATCGTTACGACTGATGGAACGATTCTGCTTCTACGAGAGCTTGGATATGCTAATGAGTCACGAAATGAATATGGGACTGCTTTTCCGAATGTTCAGAGATAGGAATGGTTTTTTACTACACGTTTGGTGAAGAAGGTGTTGATGATTTGAAGTTACGGACGAGATTGGACAAACCGTTTCTAACGATGCGACTGACTCTCTAAATGATGTTCACGACTAAACAATTTAAGCGAGACTACCGATGCCATGTTGGACTAGACCGTGCGTTTAGTAAGACATGAAACTTAGGTCCTGAAATATGTACATTGATTGGTTTTTACCGAACGCACGAAAATGGCCAATCAGCGTATTCGCTCGCAAGGTGTCACTCACTGCTCTTCCGTACGTTTCAAACGTGGAGGATCCTTAGCAGGAAGCGCGTGAGAGATAGTTGGAGGAGCGTGAGGCTTTGATGTAATTAGGTAAGAATTGCGGTCAACCGGTCAGAGCGCGATCGATCGGGTAGTTACAATCCGCCAAATTACTCTTTGGAAAAACTTGCGTGTAAGACGCATTCGGTTATCGAAACTACGACGGGCATAGACAATAAAAATGCAAAGGCTTTAGAGGCTAATCACGACCGAGGTAGACATTATTCTCAGCACTATAGAACTACTAAACTCGCCAAAATGACGGATTTCAAATTTTATTGTGCTTTTATAATTACCGAAAATATGAAAGTGATTTTGATAAAATAAATGTTGTCTTTTATTCAGACAAAAATATAATTGTACATTCAATCCTCTTATGATACGGTTCTCTGAAAACACGATTTCGATATAACACGGTGGAAAAATTGCGACACGGTTGTGACATAACACGGTGCAAAAATTGCGACACGCTTTTGACATAACACGGTGGAAAAATTGCGACACGCTTTTGACATAACACGGTGCAAAAATTTCGACACGGTTTTGACATAATACAGTGGGAATTTTTCGACACGGTTCCATATAACACGGATTAATAAACTCGAACAACGTTTTAGTTTCGCTTAACACGATTTCGATACAACGCGGAATGTATTAACCGTCTCTTAGAAGAGTTAACTGTATATGCTTATTTTCACCATTTATTTGGAGATAGAATATTTAGGTATGTGTTATAGATTGATAATTCTGGCGTTAAAAATATTTTATTGGTGATATTATATAAATAAATTGCCAGTTTAATAATTACGATGAAAAGGAGGACTCGAATCCAATTTTGCTGAATTTCTGATACCGAGATTCTTTCTAAATATAATGTGAATCTTTTCCTAAATATACGAATCTTTATTGAGATATAATTTAGTTTAATATATTTTTATTGTCATTATAATTGTGAGTTTGTGTTATATGCATAAATATATCACACAAGTGTAATAGCGAATATATATATATATATATATATATATATATATATATATGATATATGAGCCAATTTAACAATTTGCAGCATACATCTACGCATACAATCTACGCATACATTCGATCTCATGGAGAACGTTTCAAATATTAACCCTGAATTCAGTTAATACTTAGTTACCTACGTGTGCTTACAAAAATTTTCTTGTGTACGCAAAAATTGCATCAAAATTTTTAATTTATTTCAACCTATTTGATACATGCTGTATACAAAATCTGCATATCTTAACTAGTATAGTTACCTGATGGATACCGTGCAATTTTTCGCAGAACAATGATAATATCATTGCCCTCAGAACATTCGCCATAACATTCCCGTTTAATCTTCAATTTAAATATTAAAACGTACCGTGCAATAAAACGACCAAGGCAATATTAAACATATTCATCGGACCAGTTGCTTTCATCTGTTCTCCTGCCGGAAAAAACTGAACGTTTATTATGATCTAATACAGCTGCAAATATACAGACTATGACACAGATGGTACCCTAAATATTGATTGATAATCTAAATTTTAATGATCTATACATAATTATTCAAAATAATAAAAAGAATTGGAAATATTTTTATTGGAAAATACAGTATTATGATTCCAATTTTTTGGAAAAAGTTATATAAATAATGATATAAAAATAAACACTGAAACATTTGATATTTTCTAGCTGTTATTCGTTAAATTTCCTTTGACATTATCTCCTTCATTTAACCCATTTTTAACATATTTCAGTCTCACTCGACCTATTAGGAAACCAAATAATAATTTATCACAATGTTATAAATAGTTATAGCAACAATGTTAAAAAACCGAATTTGATACTGTATATTAATGTAAAAAATTAAAAATGGAATATATGCATTGACATAATATCGGTCGTCAATGGGTTAATTTCAAATTATTCAAATTAAATTTATTTTTTTTTTTTAAATTAAATTTATTTATTTTTCTCAAATTGTATTTCATTTCGTTTACTTTTGATATTTGCCTGGTTTAATCTGTGTGAAAAGCCATTTACTATTCCACAAAAATGAAAACACCGTTTTTATTTCTAACTCTATAACTGAAACGGAATTTGTGTTTATTAAAAAAATTTTACTTTTTCCTCGGTATTTTAATAACAAGTTACTTTGTAGCGCCGTTAAATTTGCAGAGGTATTCCAGTTATTGGGCTTAAATGTCTTTTTTATTATGCGATGAAATTAAGAAACGACTATTAAAAACAAAAATACGGTTTACATTCAAATTACTCTACGTACATCTGGCGTGTACCTGTATTCATATATTTCATTTCCAATATAAATATTTATATTTCCGTTTAGATATTTACGTTTCCAGTCTAGTTTTTCTCTGTTGACTTTCATGGAGAACATCCATGAGAAAACAAAACGAATTACAAAAGTTGAAAATATAGAGACAACTGTAAGTGTAGTAAACGTTATTGAAACGTTAAATATGCACTCCATTTAGTTTTTATTCACAGCGTTGCGGAAATTCGCTTGCTCTCTAATCTAAATCTGAAAAATCATAGATTTCCTCTACGATTTGTAATTCTGTAGATTTTAGGAACTGTTTTAAGATTCTTATCTGCATTGATTTCCATGCATACATAATCATTATTAAAAAATTATTTGACGATAAATTTTTTTTTCAAATTTCAAAAAGATGTAATTTTATAGTCTTTCAAAAAATTTATAGAAAGTTTGATACATTCTTCCGAGATATTCAAATATATGTTCAACAATTTAATATAATTGTAATTATTACATTTTACATGCATTACATAATGAATACCATGAATGTAAAAATTGAGATATAATTAAAACAACGTAACATAATTAATAGCAAATAGCTGTCGAAGAATTCATAAATTTGTTGAAGGAATGTCAAAAATATGCGATGGAATATATTTGGAAAAATGTTACCTTGATAAAGATGGAACACACTAGATTTGCTTCGAAGATTTTTCATTTTTTTGTCGTTACTAAGCGAATTAAAGTATTCTTTAAGATTTATTGCCCAGATATGTATAATGTATTCCAAATATACAGGGCGGTTGATAACTGGTGGTACAAGCGGAAAGGGGGTGATTCTACGCGAAAAAAGAAGTCGAAAATATAGAATACAAATTTTTTTTTAATTTTTTTTTTAATTTTTCCATCGAGACAACGATCTACAGTGAGATCCGTTATAACGTACCGCACGCGTACCGAGCAAAAATTCAAAGTCGATTTTCTCGAAAGCAAAGCCTCAAACGAAAAGTTTTTATTCTATATTTTCGACTTCTTTTTTCGCGTAGAATCACCCCCTTTCCGCTTGTACCACCAGTTACCAACCACCCTGTATATAAAGTTAATTAAAACAATTTTTATTATTGTAACATGACGTAAATAAGAACATTTGTAGTATCTTGAAATTATTAAAAATAAATATTCATAAAAAAATCATTTTTAAGACAAGAAATTAAAAGCTAAATGACCTCCCGTCTTTTTAACAAATTATTTATATATATTGCATATGTTTCCGATACTCAGGTAATATTCTTCCATGAAATATATATGACATAAAATAAAATTATAATATCCAGTAGAGTAGTATGAATGAAAAATAGGAGAAAAAGAAAGATAATTAGAAGAACATCTGCCAAGTTTTTTATATCTAATGGATAACTACATTGTTCTCTGGCAACGTTATAAATTAATTAATTTCAGAGAGCTCAAAGTTTCCTTTCTTTACGTTATTTAATTCCCTATACATTAGAACGATTTTATGCTTTTCAGATTCAATTATAGAATGCGTAAGTTTGAAGATGAACTGTATATAAGTATATTAATTTCTTTTTAATGAATATTTCGGCTAGGAAGTTTAACCCTTAATCCGTAAATCTTTAATTTTGAATTCTAAAATTCTTAATCGTTAATCCTTGATCTTTAAACTCTTATCCCTACGAATGTCAAGATCTATGTGTTAAACAGAATCCTTTCTCTTAGCTTATGAACACATACGATACAGAGTGAATTAGCTAACCGTAAAATAATCTGCATATAAACGTATACAGAATGAAGTAGCTAAAATACTTGTATCTTCATTGCTTGTAGAAATTTGATTCGAAAAGACAGATATTTGAATTCAGATTACGAATATAATTCGCCGGTTTTTAAATACTCTGTTGATGTTGACGTATGACGTAAAAAGTAATTAATACCGTAGGTGTAAAATATGTTGTTGGAATAGCTTTAATCCTTTGCGACCCCACAAATTTCTATAGAATGGACCAACACATTTTTACAGGATTTTTTAGAAGCATGAGTTAGATATCGAAAAGGAAAAGATATAAATATTCTATAGAAAGGTTAAAAATTTAGAATGTCTTCTTGCATTTTTAAAATAATAAAACTTGTATTTTTTCACATTATTAACATCACTGTATCGTTGCGCTGCTATGGTAATACAAAAGATTAATATTGCTTACACAACAATAGTCTCCGATTTTATCATGTATTATTCAATTTTCTACATACAAATAGCTGCACGTGCTCTTAATTTAAGTAAAATAAATTTTTTACATTTCTAAGATTATTATTAATCTTCTATGATTATACTATATTCTAAATTAAGCCTTATAGTATACAACCTTTATTTCTAATTAATTGGCTACGAATTTTTGTACATTTATGCGAGACTTAAATAAACAAAAATGCACAGAATTCACATAATATACAAAAACATGTAAAATATCTGAAGTAAACTACTTGTTATAATATTTTGTAGCTGAAACAGATTTCTGCTTAAATTCCTTAATTTTTTTAATCGTATCAAGAAATATATGGATTTGCATAAGTATCTACTATTTAAGTAAAATAATCTAATAATTAATTTATTACAAAGTTGGAAAAATCGACGATTATTAAAACTCGTCACGTAACGTAATGCAGATTATACAAAAGAACCACGGCGAGTATCAAAACATCAAGACAGTTTAACAGTTCTAACAGCTGTAAAAGAGGGAAACTAGATACCGAACTTCCAACCGACAACATTTCTCAAACTACGGTTTATGTGTGTAGTTAAACCCTAGTTCCTACGTACTGAAGGCAGTCGTAACTTCATTGCTTGTGTTGAAATTGTCAACTTACTCACTCTCGATACTATCAACCACAATGCAAACAATTTCCATATTATTCTTCCATAATTTTAAAATAAAGTGTCCTCTTGATCCACAGAAACGAACATTTCTACGATTTGTAACATTACCATTTCTTCACTCGATTTACACTGACTCTTATTAATACCCAGACACTATGATGTTCGTGAAATTATTCTTGTATATACAGTCGATGTAGAAAGTATTCGTACAGTAATGAAGTTCAACAAAAATATTGTAGAACATCATTTGTTAACAAAAGTTTAACAAGTAAAAAATATGTACATCTTCTTGTAAGTCTGCGGAATAATTGTCATACAAGAAAGATGGGATATCTACATTTTTTGTGAAAAAATTAACAAATGTTTAACACGTTGACTGCCACGCGTGTTTTCAAAGAAATCTCTGTCAGGCCACGCGTACAGCAGTACCAAGCGTTCTCTGCTAGGTGCTCCCATCGATATTTTAGCAATGCGAATCGCTCATGTGGTGGTCTCAAGAATGATCTTTCGTTTCGTTTGTTCGCAACATTAAAACCACTAGCTGTTGTTGAATATAACGAAGGAAAGCGTGGTATAGATTATTCCGACCAAATGGTTTCTTATACCACCACAATTAGAAAAGGAATCAAATGGTACAGAAAACTTGGCATTCGATTCTTTCTGGGAATTTCTGTTGTAAACGCTTTGACGGTTTACAAAATTGCAACAAGAAAAAATATAAATATTAGAATATTTAGACAATTATTAGTTGCAAAATTATTAGGGTTGTCTGAAAATACAAAAAATCCTTGTCTTCGACGGAGTCGGCATAATATCGCCGTTCGGAAAAACGATTCCGGAAGAAGCGTTAGACGCGCGTGCAAACTATATTATGCGAATAAAAGACGTCGAATGGACCGAACAAAAGCACAAAAGAATTTGAAGAAAACAACAACTTATTGTCCAAATTGTCCCGACCAACCTCAGCTATGTATAGAATGCTTTAAAGTCTTACATTCTAAATAATTTTTTTAATAAACCATTTTCGTATTTTTATTTTATAACAATTCAGCTATTATTACAATTAATTATTAATTAACAATTTATTATTATGGTCAACTGAATTATCCACATTATTATCATGCTCAATATTTATTATACGTTTAAAGCAATTATTCATATTATATATTAAATTTTTACTAAGATAAAAAAAGGCAAATTTTGCATATTTTTATGTAGCATTTCAATGCTCTTTGTATTATTTAATATTCCAGCTTCGTCCTGTCTGTTTCCAGCCTTATCAGATAGTCTGGATATCAGTCAGACACGATCCTGGTGATTTGTACGATTTCAGTTTCTGCAGGATTTTCTTCGCCTACCTCCACTTGATTTCTGCATCCAAAATCGAGTATCTACTATAAAATCTGTCGCGCCTATTATTCTAGGTGGGTACATTGATTTATAGAATCCTCCGACTTGCTCCTTATTTATCACTGATTTCGTTCTTCTTGGTGATAGGAATTTTTTTACTTTTTTCAGAATTCGTGACTGCTTTTTGTATTGGCTAGTATCTTTGAGGATCCTTCCATTGCCTTTTACTATTTTTTTTTGTTGCTTTCTCCTTATTTTTAGATCCAATTTCTACTTACTTTCCTAACTGAATTCTTCAGCGTTTTGCATTCTTCTGTGAACTACAGTTTTCCTCTATAATGACTTTTCTGTCTGCTTGTATCCCATAGATCAAACCCAATTCTTTTCCTGTATCTTCTATTGCTTTGATTAAGATGTGTAGCATTTCATTTGCACCTTCGTTTCAAGTCGTATTTATACATATTTTATAATATTTCTGTGTAATTTCCTTTTCCTTTTTTGTTCTTGAAATTTCTTAGTCTTGAATGGTTTATTCTGATTATTTTCCATCTTCCTGTTTCATTTCTTTCTTCTTTATCGATTATCATTACCTTTATATTTATGAACAGTTGATCCGATGTGCCTATATTCATTACTTTCAGATAAATAATCATCCACATTTTGTAAATCTATTAGATTCGTGTCTGTTGACTCTATGTGGGTGCAATATCCATTCGTGTTCGATTTATTTCTTCCATTTACTTCACATTCTTACTTCACATTCTTACTTACTGTTTCGTCGATTGTGACTTTTTCCCAGAAAGTTTATGCCTTTCGTCATCATTGTTCTATGTAAATTTTCCTGTTGCCTAATACGCTTTCATTTTCCATGCTTTTTAATCTAGTGTGCTAACTGGCCAGTTCTACTCTAGATATTTATATCTTTACCTTGAATTGTTTCTATTCTGTGCGTAGTTACAATTGTACAGGATGCAAGGAAATTATATGTCGCGGCCATCATAGTGTTGTTCTACACCATTGGTTTGAAGAAGATTTATAAAAAAAGCGCCCCAAAATTAACCAATAAATCTACGTAGTATTATAGTATTACTTCATCGTTTATTACTGCGCTTATTTGCTGTATTTATTTATTATTTATTTATACTTAGTCCATACCTTTCGGCTTTGGACGACTTTCGGTTTACGTCTCTTATACAGGGTGGTTGGTAACTGGTGGTACAAGCGGAAAGGGGGTGATTCTACGCGAAAAAAGAAGTCGAAAATATAGAATAAAAATTTTTCGTTTGAGGCTTTGTTTTTGAGAAAATCGACTTTGAATTTCCGCTCGGTACGCGTGCACTTTATCACGTCTCGTTATAACGGATCTCACTGTAGATCGTTGTCTCGATCGAAAAATTGAAAAAAAAAAAAGAATTAAAAAAAAATGTTCATTCTATATTTTCGACTTCATTTTTCGTGTAGAATCACCCCCTTTCCGCTTGTACCTCCAATTACCAACCACCCTGTATAATTCCATTACATCGCTTATATATCTCTTACACTAGCTCTTCTATAACTATATACAACTGCTTATACTTAACTAGCTTATTTGCTGTATTAGACTGTTATATTGTCTTTTATACTTCTTTTCTTTTATAACTCTTACAATCGTGTGCCCTATCCAATATAATCCTCCACTATCCAAATTGTTCGCGTTGTACTTCAGACATCATTTTCAATAGAAAAACACTGTAGTATTTTGTATGCGGTCACTATGGAATGTTTGGTTATTCGTGATACAATGGGAGGGAAAAAAGAGAAGCAATTTCTTTCGAAAAAACGAGTCGAAAAAGTAGAACAAATTTTTTTCTCTACGAATCTCTATTTTCGAAAAAATTGAAAATACGAAAATATTTTTCAAGATAGAAGGCTATTCACAGACTTTAATGAACTTTACCGGATATATTTATCATGGTAGCAGCTAACGAATAAAGACAGTATTTAAACATCGTTATTTTCTAAAGATGTTAAAAAAAATTATGGTAATTAAAAAATGTCGGGCTCGAATTTTTTGCAAGAAATTGATGATATTTTGACGACTGGATTGACGACGATGAATAAATCTTTTCTCATGAGCTTCTACTTTTGAAAAATCGAATTTATGAAACATTGTTGATAAAAAATACACGAAATTTAACAAACTTTGTTAGCGCTATTGTTCATAACTGGTGATGTATAAAAATGATAAAAAGTGTTGTGGGATTTGTAGAAATAAAAAAATTATGAATTCATAAGTTCAATAAATATTTGATGAGCATTTTATATCAGTTTTCGTTAATTCTACGTATTTAGCGCTTTATGATATTATCAAATTAAATTAATAAAGAAATATACGTAAATATTAATAGAAAGACAGACAGTTTTAGGTAGAGGAACTTTTGCTGATTATTTTATATCTTAAAGGAAATAATGTAACTGGTGCTGGCCAAAAATACTGGCGTATATTTTTAATTGATTCGTTCCATAGCTTTATTGCTGCCAAGTCACACAAACTTTTAGAAATATTAAATTGCATAGAACTACAGTTGAGTTCCATTTATCTACGGGCACATACATCTCCCCAGAGACGAACAATTTATATAACTGAAATTCGTACAATAGAAGTTCACTGCCTATGATTTCTCGTTCGAATACAAGTAATAGGAATTCACATTCAAATGAATAAATTCACTAGTCGAAGTTCATTTAATCGAGCACTAACTAAAATTTTGGAATTCTATTGTAGTGTATTTGTACCTTGAAACATTAAAACGTCCCTTTGGTAATATGAATGCTTTTAAGTGAAAGCTCCTCCACTAACTTCTAGAGTGTGTCGTTTATTTCATTTCGTCAGTTCGTAACATTATTATACGCATTAATGCATACGATACCGATTTTATACTAAATTTAAAATTTGAATTACTTTAATTTATATTATTATTACTTTAATTTATATTATTATATTTATATAGTATTAATAAATACTTCTAAATCTAAAATTTTGTTTAATGAATTATTCTCAAAAATTATGAAACTCAATTTGTAATTACAACTGAATGACCAATAACCAATTGCAGTAGTTAATGCGACTCAAGTAATTAATTACAATTTTTACGCATTTTTTATTGTTCCATCTAGTTGTTTAGAACAGATTACGATAGATGATTTGTGCTGTTTGAAAAGGCTGGGATAGCGCTTAGGATGTAAAAATGAGAGTAATGTTCCAAAAAAAAAATCTAAGAAATTTAGCTCTGATTGATATAATAACTGTTCTAAGAAATTCCTTTTTTTCTGTAAAATACCCTTCGATACAAATATTTAGCGCTATTTATTTCGAGACTTCGTTGCAAGATTCTTACAAAACTGTTTCAAATATCCCAGTATTCGTACAGAATTATTATTATTTATTATTTAGAAGAAAAGTGTGAAGAGCTTTAAATTTGTGTGTTGTTGCTAATGAAAAATCATATTTAGGTGCAAAAAAATCCTTTCTGTGAACTCCATTTAATCGAACAAAATTTTAATTATTGTTCGATTAAACGAGCTCTTGTCGGTTAAATACACTTATCCAAATATTACCTTCTATCATACAAATAAAAGATTGCAACTAATAGGAAGAATCGGTAGGAGGTTCCTATCGTATGACTTAATTATACAGGCTGGTTGGTAACTGGTGGTACAAGCGGAAAGGGGGTGATTCTACGCGAAAAAAGAAGTCGAAAATATAGAATAAAAATTTTTCGTTTGAGGCTTTGTTTTCGAGAAAATCGACCTTGAATCTTTGCTCGGTACGCGTGCACTTTATCGCGTCTCGTTATAACGGATCTCTTCTTCTTTCGACTTCTTTTTTCGCGTAGAATCACCCCCTTTCTGCTTGTACCACCAGTTACCAACCACCCTGTATAAACTAGTTATCCTGCAACAAATTTATATAAACGGAATTTGGTTCTGATAATATTCAGAATGTCCGCATAAGTTTATGCATGGAATTTATAATGCCAAATAATTTAGAACATTCGTATACTAGATCGCCTGAATATTAGAAGATTTGATTAATAATTGTTCGAATAATTGAGACTCTACTGAAATTTAATTTACTCAATACACAAATCGTCTACCTTAAATTGGATTTTCAACATTCATGGATCACAAACACGAGGACGAAAAAATTTCAATTCTGCCTGTGTCAAACAAAGACTTTATACTAAATTGAAAAACGAATACACCGAAACGTGGTTGTACACTACTCTAATGAAAGTCCATTTAGTAATAACATTTGTCTGGACCGCGGTCATGGATCTATAACGGTGGCATAAATCAAGGCTTAATAGAATCCCGATTACCCCAGCTAAAGTAGATCGAGTGTACGTTGTACAATGAAAAATGGGGATAATGCAGCGGAATAATGTACGACGTATAAACCATGAAATACGTACGTTGCACTGTCATAGTGGGAAACTGCTCATTCCTGCAGCAATATGCGACACCACGGTACATTACGACATCCGAATGCGTGATGAACATAATCCTCGATGACTCTTTGCTTCACTAACGTTAGCAGCTACGAGCACGCGTAAAAATACAAATTTTCTCCTATTTCGAACAATGCAAGTTCCAGGAAGGATTTATTTCGCTTCAGCAACGACTGTAAAGCTCCAGTCATTTAAACTCTAGCAAGCTGTAACACGTTGTATATACATACGTAGGTTGCAAGCTACCTTGTGTTCAGTGAACCGAATATCAAGGAAAAGATGTCGCGGTTTCGTACTATGATTTAATAATGAAATGTTCACAGTAATTACATCGTTGAGAAAAATATGACAATTTGAGAGAAATTTTTAATATTCAAATAGGGACTCAGTTACGTATTTTTGAAAAATGCTCGATTATTTGAAAGATATTACTATTATTAATATTACTATTTTTTAGGAAAGATATCTGACCTTAATGTCGTAAACGTTTTGACGTGTTGAACATTATGATATTCTGATATGATACTATTATAAAAGTTATTGTAAAACACTGCTATATATAATTCGTGCATTCATACAAGGACTATACACGTATAAATATGTGTAAAAGGAAAGATGAACCTCCATTGAGATTCAAAATCCTCAACAAGGAGATTTATTACAATATAAATAAAAAAATTTATTATATCTAACATACTAGTATAAAAACTAAATGTACAATTAAATAGAAAAGTAGGTAGCTGGAGTAGAATATTGAGAGGAAGAAATTAAAGCAAAATCTTATCTAGATTCCACAGCATACGTGTATGATGCCTTGACGTAATTCAATTTTTTCTATATCTCTAAACATATATACAGGGTGGCGCAATAATGTTGATTACCTTGAATATCTATTCTTTTCAAAAATATACAGACACTTTATTTACAAAAGTTGTATGACACGAAAGGGACCATAATACGGTAGTAATAATTATTTTGTAGGTGGAGTAGGTGGAACAATTATTTTTTGATAATTTCAAGATCACCTCCATTTCTTTAAATTGCTTGCCGTATTTATTTCTAAAAGAGTAAGCAAGAAATCATGTCGCAATTGATATTCGAACTTTGAAATCGTCGAATTGCCGAGGTCAGTGCATTTGCTATCACTTCAAAAATGTAAATGAGATACATGTACATACGCATGTACAAGGTATAAAAGAATTATTTGTCAAAACCGTAGCGTTATTCTACATCTGTAGATCGGTGGAGATCTGCAAAACAGAGTAGCTGCGAGATTTATCTTAATGTTGAAATTTCAAGTAAATATTTTTGTATTACATCGTATTGTTATCATGAGGATCAAAAGTCTAAAAAAAGACAAGGGTCGCAAGTTGCAACTGAAACTATCTCTTGGTAAAATATATTTAAATTTCGCTAATTCTGTATATACAGAATGTTCGAGGTAATTTGGACCAGCGTTTTTCTCATAGACGAGAAGTATGAGGAAAAAATGAAAGAAGGAGAAGATGAATGATTCGAAGTAAACTAAATATACACGATAATATTCTTTTCGCAAGTGCAAAAATGCTTGTGCATGTTAGATGGAAACTTCCCTTTTTCCGCATAGACATTCTCCTCGTTCTATGAAAAAACTATTATGCTGATATAAAAAATAACTTAATCTGAATTTTGTAGAATATCATATAAAAAACAAGTAAAAATCAAACGCAATACTCTAGTACTTATATCGTTTTTGTCTTACATACGATAAATTTGACAAAATTAAAGTTCAAATATGTTTCCATACGCGAAATAAAAGGAACGTTTCTATTTAAGAGAATAGTGCAACTATAAAATACACATGCATTTTTGCACCTGTGAAAAAGATATTATCATGAATATGTAGTTTGTATTGGACCATTCATTTTCTTTTTCTTCCATTTCTTTCTCATATTTATCGTTTACGAAGAAAATGCCGGTCTAAATTACCGCGTACATTCTACAGGGTGGTTGGTAACTGGTGGTACAAGCGGAAAGGGGGTGATTCTACGCGAAAAAAGAAGTCGAAAATATAGAATAAAAATTTTTCTTTTGAGGCTTTGTTTTCGAGAAAATCGACTTTGAATTTTCGCTCGGTACGCGTGCACTTTATCACGTCTCGTTATAACGGATCTCACTGTAGATCGTTGTCTCGATGGAAAAATTAAAAAAAAGAAATTAAAAGAAATTTTTATTCTATATTTTCGACTTCTTTTTTCACGTAGAATCACCCCCTTTCCGCTTGTACCACCAGTTGCCAACCACCCTGTATATGTACATAACATTGATTTTGTTTATAATACGATTTTACGTCTAGTCGCTCGCGAATTGTTCAGATGATAAATCATATAGTAAGTATTGTGAATAAACACCGACCGTAAGAGTGCAGCATAAATCGTCTGTGTATACGCATAGTTACATACAACTTAGAAAACGAAAAGGAGAATAAGAAAGGAGAGAGCATATCTATCTTAGCTGCCGGAATGCAGGAAAATAGTGAAAGAATTGCATCGATGATGGCAATCTCTTCCAATACTATTACTACGGCTACCACAACTACTACATCCACAGCTCTATATCATAGCTGGTGATATTCAAATCGAGTGTCTCTCATAACGCCAACAAACGTGAATTACATGTACAATATACAACTAAACGTAGGTAATATAACACAGCAATATCAATACAGCAACAGATACAAAAATAAAAAGACGAACGAAAGTGTGCAACTGCTATAAATACATTTTTTAAAGATTATTTTTATTTAAAAATATAATAAAAAGAAGAAGATAATTTTTCTAATCAGGTATCATTAACCCCTTAATCTACGATTTACGTTCGAGAATTTTGGGCCGAAAACGTGAACAAACCCGATCATCGTACTACGGGCTATGCCCGTAGTTGTAGGTTAAGGGGTTAAGTAATTGAATCTAATGGCAATACATAGGGAAACCTGTATGTAGTATCGTGGAAAAGGGCCTAAGAAACATCAAGTTAACCATGAACAATGTCGCGAGAGCCGAAGCACCGTCGGGTTCATCAATGTGTCGTCGGTCTTTTCAATTGTATAGTTTTTTCTTTTTTTTTTTATTTATTGATATTTGCAATCAATTCTCGCATTGAGAATTTTCAGTAATTTTTTCTGGCGTGGCGCACTGACATGGCTAAATATTTATAATAAGTTAATCCTTACTATAGATAAGTATAATTTTTAAGTAAATGTTGTAAATAAGTAAATATTATTTAATATAAATAACTAATTAAATCTAGTGTTTGGGTCTAACTATTGTATAGTTTTGTAGAAAAGGTCTACGTGACCCTGGCAACGAGCGTCTGCGGAACACGTGCGTGGTGGGCCTAAGAAAAGACAAAGGGATGCTAGAACGGCCAGAATGTGAGTTGAGAAGCGACGATGTCGGTGGAGGAGTTAGTTGAGAAGCGACAGTGTCGGTGGAGAAGTTAGTTGAGAAGCGGCAGTGTGTCAGTTGAGAAGACACAGAGTGTGAGTTGAGAAGTCGCAGTGTGTCAGTTGAGAAGCGGCAGAGTGTCAGTGGAGCAGCCGCAGAGTGCTATCGTGAGTGCGACGATATTGTAATCAGTTTTTTGTATTGAGTATTGCTTGTTAAACTAAACTTAACTCCAAATAAAACATCATTACTTGTCCTTACTCTAAGACCCATTAAAGTTACCACATCTATATGTTGAGCACACGCGATAATCATATACCTAATAGGGTATCACTTAATTTTTGAACTCACGTCGCTAAAAGTAAGAACCTGGTGGATTCATTGTACTAAGTTTGAGATGCAGTAGGTTCTATTGCATCTTTAATTGCATATCTACAACCTCTCCTGTTCTCTTGGGTTGAACAAATTTTTAATAAAAGCGAGGGAAGCAATTTTCTAACTATTATATTTAACTCTAATCGTGAATCTGAGATTTATCGAATCAAATAGGGAATGTTTGAAAGTTAAAATTCCGAAAACTTTGATACTAAGCTAATATGAACCAGCCAGGTTTTTATTTTCAGTAATATGATTTCACCAATTGAGTGATATCAGGTATGTAAATACGAAACCGGAATTTTTCTATAGAAAATACACGTTTATTGTATGAAAATGATTAAAAATATTTTATTCGAAGTATTGCCCATCGCTAGCTATACATTTTTCCCACCTGTCTGGCAATTGCTGGATGCCACGTCAAAAAAACTGTCGCTCTTTTGAGGCAAACCAGTCATCGAGCCATTTTCGTACATTTTCGTAAGAAGTGAAGTGCTGGTCAGAAAGTGCGTGTCCCATCGATGCAAATAAATAGTAATCGGACGGAGCCAAGTCTGGTGAGTAAGCCGCGTGCGAAAGTATTTCTCAACTGAACGCTTCGATCGTTTCCTTGACCAGTTTTGCTGTATGTGACGGTGCATTATCATGAAGCAAAATTACTTTGTGTTGCCTTTTTTGGTATTCTGGTCGTTTTTCACGCAAAGCTTGATTCAAATCGATCATTTGTTGTCGGTAGCGCTCGGTATTAACGGTTTCGCCAGGTTTTAACAACTCGGTGGTCTTTTTCGGTGGTCTTCCACGTTCTTCGTTCCTCGCGTCAAAATTGCCATTTCTGAATTTTTTAAACCACTCAAAGCACTGTGATTTACCAAGAGCATGCTCACCGTAAGCTTCGACAAGCATTCGATGCGATTCTGCAGCAGTTTTCTTCAAATGGTAACAGAAAATCAATGCTGTCCGCAAATCGTAGTTTCCAGGCACAAAATTTGACATATTCAACGCTATTACAAACTATGCTGTTGTATGAAACTTGTATTGTTCCGAGTCGAAAATGTTTGTGAGATGTCAACAAAGACTTTTGGCATCAATGACGCAGTTTAGTGATAACTACATTATCAGCTAGGACCATCTATAGGCAAATTCCGGTTTCATACTTACAGACCTGATATGCATTATATTATTATTACTGTATATTATTACTAGATTCAATTAAAAGCAAATTAATGATACACGATTAGGAAAATTATTTCCTTCTTTTTGGTACATTCTTAAACAAAAACTATTCTCTTTTAATCTTATTATTTAATTTATTAATTTAATGTTTCATTTTTTAACTTTTTAGTCATTAGCTATCATTTAATAATATATGTTGAATATCCCATTGTGGAATAAAAAGATTTTTTCAGATTTCATCTCAACTAGCTAGACAATTATTTCCAATAAAAAGAAATTGTCAACTTTTTGAAATTATATTAGATTATCATGGGAAATGAGATTGTGTTCCAAATTTCAACTTTCTAGCTGGTTGGGAAGTTGAAATTTCGTTCACAAAATTCCACCCAGACAAACAGGGAAACGGAAAAGTAAACCAAATAAAATCCATTGAAATACATCGTACTATCCTTACAAGCGACATAAAACAAAAATTAGAAAACAAAAGACAAACTTACAAACGTAGCCGTATCAAATATATGCAGCTGGAAAACAGAAGGACCTTTACCACTATTTTTTATGGTCCAGAAACCAAATGAAAACAATAAGAAATTATATCAAGTTGAGCATATAATAGGAACGAAAGTAGTAAAAGGAACAAAAACATACTGTACAGAAGATATTATTGCATCAGGAGTGTAAAACAGCATTCCATTAAGGAATACGCAAAAAGTAAGGATTTTCTTGTCAAGTGCATTCTCTGTGATGGTCCTTATCCAGCGAATAACAAACATTGCAGTACATATGGAGAATTTCAAAACGTAAGAAGTGAGGTGTAGTTGTCCGTGATACTTGTAACTTGTTGCCTGAAGATGTAGACATCGCTATAAGCTACTGCTGCTTTCTTCTCATTTATGTGCCATGAAAGAAAAATCGGACTACGGACGCCGGGATTCGAACCCGGGTTCCGAACGTTCATAACCTAAGGAGCTAACCACTGCTATTAGTCAAGTGTTATCATGCTCTAACGAGAGACGACTAAATTTTACTAACGTATTACAATAGTCTCCCGTTTCATTCCCGTGCTAATGAAATTTCAAAATATTTGATATAATACACGTAATATATTGTTGTATGTTTGTATGATGTCTTTAAGATATATGACATCTGTTGTGCGCAAGATGTATCTGAGGTGTAGTTGTTGTTCGTGATACTTGTAGCTGCTGGCTGAAGATGTAGACATCGCTATAAGCTACTGTTGCTTTCTTCTCATTTATGTGCCATGGAAGAAAAATCGGACTACGGGCGCCGGGATTCGAACCCGGGTTCCGAACGTTCGTAACCTAAGGAGCTAACCACTGCTATTAGTCAAGTGTTATCATGCTCTAACGAGAGACGACTAAATTTTACTAACGTATTACAATAGTCTCCCGTTTCATTCCCGTGCTAATGAAATTTCAAAATATTTGATATAATACACGTAATATATTGTTGTATGTTTGTATGATGTGTTTAAGATATATGACATCTGTTGTGCGCAAGATGTATCTGAGGTGTAGTTGTTGTCCGTGATACTTGTAGCTTGCTGGCTGAAGATGTAGACATCGCTATAAGCTACTGTTGCTTTCTTCTCATTTATGTGCCATGGAAGAAAAATCGGACTACGGGCGCCGGGATTCGAACCCGGGTTCCGAACGTTCGTAACCTAAGGCGCTAACCACTGCGCTACTGTCGTTTTTAAATTATTATTAAATCACGTTTATTTAAACCAAGATACATTTTAGTACATTTGGGTATTCACAATAAACTATGAATTTTGATAAGATGTGTTAGGCAAAAGTACCGACACGCGACGGTACGACGTAGCCATACTATGTTATGTGTCGGCGTTTTACATTTTTTGTGTTTTGATCTATTCTTTGGATTTAAGCCGCTGGGGAGCGGAGCTTTTATGTGATTTTGTTTTTGGTTGTTTTTTCTGTCCTGAAAACTTGGTCGCAAAACAGGACGCTTCGGTAGTCTACTTTTTGGGTGCTGTGTAACTTTGGGGAGGGGCGGGATGATAGGGAGGGGAAGGGGGATATTAAATAGGTTATTTTACAAAAATTTACAATATATACAATGTTTACACCTGTGTTATACGGGGGCAGAATTGAGTTCTGTCGGTTTAATGATTTTCTCTATTATTTTATTATGGATTCGGTATCCACCAATATTTTTTTGTGTTTTTTCTGTGCTTGTCTTTAGTGTCTTTCAGAGGGAGGGCCATGTTGTATCTCCACCTAGTGTCTGCGGTCTGTCCGTTTAAATTTTCTTCGTATAGTTTTGGTCCCCATTCTTCTTTTTATGTGATAGATTATTGGGATATTATTTTGGTCTTGGAGGTAGTTTTTTTCGTCTAGGCATAGGAAAGCTTCTGGGGGGATGTAGCCTGTTGTCAGAGTGTTTTTGTAATATGCGTCGTTTGGAAATAAGCAACTGAAGATTAAGCTGTTTTCTTTTATCTTTGCCGCTTGCGCGAAGTGGTTTCTTATTAGTTTGCGCTACTGTCGTCCGACGCTAGTTAGTGTCGAGTGGTGGTATTTGCTGTTGAGTGCCGCCACAGAAGCAAGTCAGGTAACAAAGAACGCACATTTCGCGCCCAGAAAATAAGAGAACGTAAGCAATGCTCAAGCTGCAAAACTTACATCGGAGCAAGATGAAAAGGTAAATCAAAAATAACACAAATCAATATACACTTAATCAATTTCTGGATAAGTTCGGAGCTATTTTCAATCAGATTATGAATCAGAACAATCTGATTAGTAACCTTCTAACCTTTCCCCATAGTATCTATCCTTTGTTTCTACAATATAATATACAGGCTATTTCATCAATTTCGTCCTGAAATATTTTCGTTATTTCAAACAATACTATTTCGAATAAAAGTTATAGAATTTAAAAGAATACATAATATGGTAATAGCAGTTTCTTGTTTGTGGATGCATAAAAGAGATTGAAAGGTTACTTTCGTTTTTTAAATGGAATCATATGTTTCTCAATACGTTAGTCGATTCATTTCGGCATTCTCCAACAAAAAAGTATTAATATATTTATGTCGAAAAACTATTAATTTACCAGATGTTTCACCTTTAATTTATTACATTTGACGTATTAAAGACGAGGAAGAGGACAACTTAAAGTTAAAATATCTGCTTAATTAATAGTTTATTAATAGTTTACTATAAATAGATTAATACTTTTTTGTATATAATGCCAAGATGGATCGACTAATGTATTAAAAAATACATAAATCCATTTAAAGAAACAAAAGTGACTTTCGTATCTTTTCTACACAGAAATCGCTATTACCATATTATATATTCTTTTAAATCCTATAACTCTCATTCGAAACGTTTTCGCGTATCGTTTGAAGTAAGGAAAATATCAAAGTTGGTGGGACATCTAGTGTACACGAGTGTTGGCCCAGTTTAAAGCCCCGTGTGCAACTGCTTGCATATGCAACACTGTAAGAAATGTCTGTTATAATTCAATTAAAAATGAATATCATCAATATATTGGATTTGGGTTTAGATTAATCTTTCCAATCCGGGCAGCGCGAGATGGCCGCTGACGCTTGCGTAAAATAATAACAAATTAGTTATTATCATTAATATTAAATTAATAATTGTTAATATTGAAATAATAATTAATAACAATAATAAAATGAATAATTGATATTATTATACGAAATAGAAGAATTATCAACCTAATGAAATATTGATTGAATATATAATTTTGTCGTTCACTCGTTCTCGTCCACACAAATTACCTTACCAGATGTTGCCAACATTTAAAGACTGATTAATTGTAATTATTGTTAATGTTAATTAGCCTACAAAACAAATTAGTTTAAATTATAGACTAAGACATCAATGTATAAAACATAGTATATAAACAATGCTCGTGCAGTGCAATAAAGAAATACCATAGAAATCGTGTAATTTCTTTTTATTATTTAATTTGTGCTTTACAATTTGTCCAGCTGGGCATTTGGTAAATTTGTCTAACTCAATTGCTAAATCCCCCTAATTACTAAATTACTTAATACGTCGAACCAGATCCGCAGGCTAAAAAAACACTATCCGTTAGACCTAAGCACTAGATTCAGCTAGATATTCCTAACAAGTAATATTTACGTATTTATAATATTATTATTTATAAATTATACCTATTTATAAATTATACTTACTTATAATGAGTTAATAAGTGTATTAACTTATTAGAAATAATTAGCCATGTCACTGCGCCACGCCAGAGAAACTTACTCAAAATTCTCAATGCGAAAATTGATTGTAAATATTAATAAATAGAAAAAAAAAATTGGTAAATAACATGTGGAAAGCTACCCCCGGCGGGATACCATCTTCGAGTTTGACTATTTTATTTCTTTAGTGAGGTCAGTGGGGTATTTTCTTTTTAGTCTTCTTTCCATGAGAGTTTTGCTCGCTTCAGCAGCCAGCTAGTTTGGATGTGTTGCCGTTCTTTCATTGTGTTTTTCTGCGTACCTGCCGATTTCTTCTTCGATCGTTGGTATTTTTAAGTCTTTGCGTATATCCTCGTTTCTGACATACCATGGGGCGTTGACTATTGTTCTCAGTATCTTCGATTATAGCGAGAGAAGAATGGTAATTTAGAACTTAGAAAATCGATCCTCGATTTTCCAGGTAAAATTTCTAGTAGATTTAATTTAATTATTCCTAAAATAAACTCGATTTTTCAGAATCGATCGTCTGATTTACCATAAGGATTTACGTTATTATACAGGGTGGTTGGCAACTGGTGGTACAAGCGGAAAGGGAGTGATTCTACACGAAAAAAGGAGTCGAAAATATAGAATACAAATTTTTCGTTCGAGGCTTTGTTTTCGAGAAAATCGACTTTGAATTTTCGCTCGGTACGCGTGCACCTTATCACGTCTCGTTATAACGGATCTCACTGTAGATCGTTGTCTCGATGGAAAAATTAAAAAAAAAAATTGTATTCTATATTTTCGACTTCTTTCTTCGCGTAGAATCACCCCCTTTCCGCTTGTACCACCAGTTACCAACCACCCTGTATATGTATATAACATTGATTTTGTTTATAATACGATTTTATGTCTACGATTATATTTGGCCCGATCATCGTACTACGGGCTATGCCCGTAGTTGTAGGTTAAGGGGTTAATAGGCCTCATGAACAGCTCTATATACCTGATATGTTGGTCGAATGTTTAAGAAAAAAACTAAGATGTCATCGATGTAGTTTATGCAAAATTCTTTCAGTCCGTTCCTTCTAAGAATATTTGCAAGCATTCGTTGAAAAATAACGGGAGAAATTTTTAATATGAAAGGTAAGCATGTCCATTGCCAATGACCACTTTGTGTTATGAAAGCTGTCTTCTCCCGGTCCTCTCTTTTTATTAGAATTGACCAGAACGCTGAATTAGTATCAAACGTTGAGACTATAACTATTTAACTATAATATCTTCTATTCTTGAAAACGGTTGTGATTCAGGAACCACAATTTTGTTTACCTCACGGAAATCGATACAGAGTCTATTCCGTCGATTCGATCCTCTTTTGAAAGTTAATGCTACAAACGGTGAACTCGATTCCTCTATGAGATTGTGTTCCTATAATTTCGTAATTTGGAATTCTATTTCTTCCCGATCCGGAATCGAACACCTGTATGGTTTTTTTTATACATTTTTATTTTCGATTAATTTGATAGAAGCCTCTTGGAATTTCACAGTTCCCACATCAAATTTGTGTTTGGCGAATACTTCTTTGTATTTCTCTATAAGATGAAGCACTTCGTTTTTCTCTGGACTGTTTAAATGTTCAAGGTTGCCAACAATTTGGTCATTCTCCATGTACTCAGTGACGTTTATCTCTCTTCTCGTCCGATCATTCTTTCTTTCTTCTTTCTTCCCGAATATTATTTCTTCTTCTTTGTAATCTACTTTTTTATAACAATTTCTATAAACTTTTTGAACAATTCTCAAATTCTCATCTTGTATTAATTTGAACCTTTTTATGGCATCCAACCCTAGGATAAGGTCGTATGTGAAATTATCGTTGCGTACCACAAAAACATCCATTATTTCTTCTATTTTATTTATCTTCATTCGAAGTTTCTCCCGGCCACTCGTGCAGTCGTTGCCACTGATAGTTTTGAAAACATTCTTACGTTCGGTTAGATCTGCTTTTATTTAGTCAATAATCTTTTGATTAATAAAACTTGCGTTGGCTCCAGTGTCATAAACACATTCAACATCTTTCTGATCATTGATTCTAACTCGGAGTTTTATCAGTAGTTCATACTTCTCCAGGCCTTTTAGCTTTTCTCATTCTCATTCAGTCTTATTGACTTCTCGTTTTCGGATGCGAGTATTTCAAGTGAATTTACCTGTTTGAAATTCTTCTGAGCATTCTTGTTTATGTACCTGCATAGTACTGTCAGATGGAATCGGCCAGGAAAATTCAGTGATTCGCAAATACCGCAAGGTTGTTTCCTGAATGATGGATTTGAATGTCTGTCAGGACGTACCCTCATCTCCTGCAGTTCTTTTCCTTTCATGTGAACTTCGTTATTGAATTTTTTTTTTTTTGTGATAAGTACTTTCATACTGTCCCAAAATTCTGGTCAAATCATCTGTTGAGTGTATCATTTCTTTATCGATTCCATCTTGAATGGGAATAGGTAATCCGATAACAATCAAATTGATTCTTGTGTTTTCAATAGTCAATATTAAGCGTTCTTTTTCCATTGCATAATCAACGAACGAACCCCTGAAATATATTTGAAATTATAGGCGTATCGTGATGAAGACCAACCTTTATGGCTGAAAACTTTGAGAAATGAAGTCCTCCGATCTGTGGCTTTTTGAATTCCATCAAATTGCTTTAAAGTGAAGTTCGTTCCTTCTCTTTCATGATTATCTCGTTTTTGAAGAATTTCCAAAAGTCTTTCCATGTAAAAACTAGACTTACTTTCAGTCTTTGTTTTCATTTTAGAGACGATTTCTGATTCTTCTAAGCAAGTATATTGAAATACGAAGTTTAAGTCCGTATCGATCTACGACGCAACAGTCTCATCATCCATCCTGAGTGTGATATCTTTCTATTGACCTATCTTGGTTAGACTATTCGAGGCGTTCTTAACAATTGATGAACTGAATAATCGAGGATGATAACTTCTTAGTTGATATTCCAGCGGAAAAACATAACTCACTTGATCTTCTGGTTTTCTTATAGATTCTACTCATTCTATTCTTTCACGTTTTGACTTTTCGTTAATGATGATACGGAGGATAACCTTCAACGGCATGGCGTAGAGAAAATCGATTTGTAATAACGTAAATGCTTAGGGTAAATCAGACGATCGATTCTGGAAAATTCTGGAAATCTACTACAAATTTTACCTGGAAAATCGAGAATCGATTTTCTAAGTCCTAAATTACCATTCCTCTCTCGTGATCTATTCTATTCAACAAATGACTGGCGGTAAAATAAAACAAAAGTAAAAATGTCGATTGACATTACATATATAATTTACATGTATATTTTACATATATATATATATGTCGGGTTAGCGTTAGGTTTAGGGGCGTGTAACGAATCTTCATTCGGACTAGCCATCGTTGTTGTACAATAGAGATTATATAGAGAGTATAAATACTGATTTACACCAGCAGATCTTGGACGAAAGACTCACTTTCTCTGTCTTCTCTCGTTGTGTCTAAGGTATAGGTCTGTTAGGTGAGAGCCTTGCTGAAGAGTCCACACTAAATACTGATTTTTAAAAAGTTTGACGAGTAACCGTGGTGATTAAACACTCGAGATGTTAGTAATAATGTTCTTAGGTTCAATAACGAATCCACGGTCAACGGGGTAACTCTTTGTTAAACGTAGAATATATTTTGAAGCGCAAAGTAACGTTTGCTGTGACGCTCGGTATAATAATGCACGTAAAGATGATGTGCAAACTCTCCAAGGTAATCGCAAGAATAAAAGACTGATGAAAATTTTCCTCTCCTTGAGATCGCGTTTGTTCGTTGCATATTGGCCGGGGATACCAACAAAATTCTAGCCGCCGTTGCTAGGCAGACCCGCATAGAACTGACATTGCTCCTGCCCGGGATTTGATTGTTAATACAACGTGTGTCCCACAATATTGGCACTTCTCTGTCAGGTAAAAAACGTTCATCCCGTGACCGTGGCTACGTTCGGCGATCAGTTGTGTCACCTCGAGCCCAAGCCCAGCGTCGCAAATCTCGGGCAAACATAATCGGATTGAATCATAACAACTATTTCTAATTTTTATTACTTAAGTACAACTATAACAAAAAATCTAGACTAAAGTATCGGGGATCTTCCCAAAATTCCAAAAAAAGCCCCGATGTCCTTTCATCTCCGACATATGTATGTCCCTTCTTTGGAAATTTTGGGTACATCCTCTAGTACTGTAGCCTAGATTTTATCATAGCTGTAATTGTTCGAGATTTGTGATAGCGAGATTGGGTTCGAGCTGACAATTGGTCGCCGAACGTACCCACGGTCACGGGATGGACGTTTTGCCTAACGGAGGTGTGGAGTGGTTGTATGAGTTTTCCGAGAAATGTGGTTGTGACGGCATGCGGCCTCGGGAGCGGACCTAGCCACGTGTGATGTTGCCTCGGAGGTACCGATACAATGGGACATACATTGTATTAATAATCAAACTCCAGGTAGAAACTGCCTAGCAACGGCGTTTGGAACTTCCTCGATGCTTCCAACGAGTGTGTATCAAACTTCAGGCAGAAACTGCCTAGCAACGGCGTTTGGAACCTTCTCGATGCTTCCAAACGAGTATAGAAAACAAATGCAATTTTACAGCGAGAAAAATCTCCACGAGGCTGGCATTCGTGCGATTGCCTTGGAGAGTGACACATCGAGCATTTTCAACAATCGTATTTCTGTTCCTAAGATTAGTTTACCCTTAGTAAAGAGTTATCCCGTTGACCGTGGATTCGTTTGAACCCAAAAACATTGTTAATAGTGTTCATTAAACTTATTATTCGTAAAACTTACTATTCGTTAAACTTATTATTCATTAGACTTATTATTTGTTAGACTTATTATTTGTTAGACTTATTATTTGTTAGACTTGTTATTCGTTCAACTTATTATTCACTAACTTTATTATTCGCTAAGCTTATTATTCACTAGACTTATTATTTGTTAAACTTTGTAGTAGACTTGTATATACGTGTAAGTATAATCTCGGCTTTGTAAAACAATGGCTAATTCCCGTGAAGAGTTGTTACGCGCCCAAAATTCTAACCATAAACCGACATATATAATTTTATAAAAATGATTTTCAATTTACCTAATATTTTTTTATCATTCTTTATCGTTTTTTATTGATAAATGTAAATGAGCTTGTAACTATTGCACATTTTTAACTGCTTTTAATAACGTTAATGCCCAACATTCAATAAATCTATGTAAACTTCAACGACTAACCACTTAAAATGAAATATTAAATTTACCTTGTGCTGGCATATATCTCTGTAACAAGTGAAACAAAAAAACGGGCGCTGAAAATAAATTCGGAGAAGAGAAATATCGCAATTTCACGGTAACACGATCACAATGCGTTAATGATAATAAAGAAACAGGTGGAAAACGGATGGACCGAGAACATGGTCTAATCATCGAGTTGGTAATCATTTTTTCAACCTCCTGTCAATAGTATTTCTATGCTTGGGATCATGTTTCCGCGATTAAAAACGGAAAAGCAAAAATGCAAATTACAGGTTGATGTAAAAACTCGATTCCACGTGTAACCCCCTTTCGAGGCGCATGCTAGTCGCGACTGATGTGAATGCGTGCTGATTCTATTGTCGGAATAAAATTGAACGTTTTCTCCGCTACCTTTTTTTCACCTCCCTATTTCGTTTTCCTTTTTTTAAAATTCCACGAATCGTGCAATTCATTTCCGATAGAAAACATCACGATAGGAAAACGGTCATAGTTTCGAGAGAAACTGAAAGGAGTTATTCACCACATATACCACATTCTGTAAGATACAATTTTAAATTTAAATTGCATGACACAGCTATATCCGTCTGACTGAAATGCTTTAAATTTAAGTTATAGAATCTAAAATGTTTTATCGCCTTCATAATTCAGAAATGGGGAAAATGTATGGTGAACCGACCATTGCCAGTTTCCTGACGTTAATCGTTTTAACTTATTAATTGTTATGGTATCCACTTAAGGGTTATAGAAACAAATGTTATAAATTTTGCAGTATCGATTGTGACCTCTAAATACGAATTTTCTTTTCAAACAAATGATGTTTAGGAAATATATGTATTTTTATTAAATTTGTATACATTTTATAGAAAGTAATTTTTAAAAATGAGAGAAAATAATATATTAATAAAATAATATAATTATTTCGCAAAGTATAAATAAGAAATCTGTGTTCTTAAAAATCAACTGTTTTCAATTTACTAGATCTTTGATTTTCTAACATCCTGTTATTTGTTTTTAACGCTATTATAAGATTAAATAATTTTAGAATTATCTAACTTTTATTAATTCCTTCATTACTCCTCTTTTCTCTGGTGTGAAGCTAACAAGGACAAAATATTTTAAAAAATATTTTACATGATTTTACATGATAAGTAGTATCCTTTCCTAATTAACATCGAAGCTTCAGGCAGTCCCACGTATCGTTCACGCACTTCCCGCCAAGAGCTTTCCGCGCTTCGAGCGCATGGGAGTGCAGTGAACGACTGATTGGGTATTTTCTTGCATTTGATGAAAGTTACTCAGCGTATGTATTTTGTCAATCATGTGTATTTATCAATCATAGATTCAGTCTCGATCAATCATTCGAAACGATTAGTTGAATCTCGTTCCTAGTTTTGAATCGTTAACATCTTCAACATCAGACATGGAGAAGGAGTAGTTTATTCTCTCAGCCTTCAGAGAGAACAGTTTCACATAACCTCCCTTTTACGGTACAATACTCTCCACCAGACATGCAGTGAAGAACCGTTTTAATCTCTAAGCATTTGGAAAGAGCAGTCCCATCTGGATTTCTTGACTCGTCATCTCCAAGTATTCGTAGAACTTAGAAGTATCGCTTTAGTTAGTGAATGATCAGTGAAGAGTCTCGTGTAAGTCATTCAATTGCAAGCAACATCAACACGCGTTTGCAGAGGCGTGTATCGCTAACCATTCATAACGTTCAGTCGTATATCACGTCGTAGTCGTACCATATCGCACAATCATACGTCGTATCCATTCGTAAATCTCGTCTCAACAGTCGCAGACAACTCGAACACTTCTTATCATTCGGAAAAGTACAACCCTTGATGTTGTTGATCGTTCGTCGCGTTTTTAATCACTGCTGTCCTTTGCGAATCAGTTGTCCAAGATTAATGTTGAGAAAAGTTAAGTTGGCATGATCGCTAGTTACTACAAGCTAAGTTGGTACGACTTCTAACCACGCTCTTTTGTCTTAGAAGTCGACCACGTGTTAATTGACTAAGTGTATCCTGCGTGTTAAGACGTGTTGTACGAGGCGGAGAAATATAAAGAAAAAAATCGAATCTGTGTGAATCGATTAATTATCAAACCTACATCAATTAACAGTTAATTCGACGGATAAGAAGTTACAGCGCAGAGTCATCGATAACGGACACACACGCACGTAATACGCGCAGAGAAGATTTGTAATTGAGAAATTAGCTAAGCTTAAAAAAAGGCTTATCAAGTAGCGAAATAGCTAAACAAAATTTCCAGAATTACAACGGGCAATTAGGAATATAAGTTGGTTTTTATAATTTTTAGATAATTTTATTATTACATATTTGATTGTAAAAATCAATTTAATCGTGTCGATTAGGCTGCGAAATGTATTTATGTATTTATACAAAATTTGTATAACATTTATATAACATTTACATAAATACATATATATAATTGGGTATAATGATGATGAACACAAAAATTGTTGCAATTATATGCTTAACCCTTTCATATATAATAATATGATATGGTATGATATTATTTATACATATGTTTATATTTGTTTTCTTTGTCTTTCATGCGATAGCTTTTATGAATAAATAAAAGTTAATATAATAATATAATATAATATAATAAATAAATAAATAAAAGTTCAAATGTCTTTCACGCTTAATAATAAAGTAATAATACTGTGTATTAATTCTTTCCTAAATATATGTTTATAACAAACCCCTTGGAATTTTTATATGTATTTTCAGATTGGTTTCAAATTTTATCGGTATAATCATCGAGTCGTGCCTCATTATACTTGGAATTATATTTGCTAATTTAGCTCATTCCACTTGCTAATGATATTTTTAAATGCTTTATGTAATATAATATAATACAATATAATACGATGCGAGCATAAAAATTATCTATATTAAATATCCTTAATTAACTTTAAAAGATAATTTTGAAGGTCAAATACTTTCATGAGTCAATGTACATTTTATCAACGACAATCGAATATTCAAGTATTTTTGAACAATAGTGCGCCTTATTTCGGGTTTAATAAACAGCGTAGCCAAAAAACTGCTACTTATAAATTAGAGAAAACAGCAGAAACCTCTAAAAGCCTTTTCCTCTTCTTATACACTGGAATCGTTCGTTTTCACGTTGTATACTCGTAGAGACTACTAAATCGTCTTCGTCAAGCTTGCTGGCAAAAGGTCGTTTTGCAGGATTTGCTACAGCAAATAGCTCTCCATAGAATTGGTTGACTTTTCTTGCGCTGTTTTTGCAACTACTTCCCACTGCTCGTTCCATGTTTAGAACTGTTCTTAAGACCCTCTTCGTCCAGAAAAAACTCCTTGTCCAACAACGCGTCGCTTGCAACTGTCGCGTATCGGATCAACTCTTCTAAAACTTTCTCCGAAAAAAGATAAAAAATAAAAAGAGAACATGCGTGGAACATGTTCCACACAATTTATTCGATATTCTCTATGCATCGATTCTACTTTCGCAAAGGCCGAACTCGAGGTTATGGCAGCTTTCCAGGTTGTTTGACGTTGCTTCTGAATATTTTATTCTGCTACGTTTTTTGTTTCTTTTTTACATTTTGCAAAGTTTTGTTAAAGATTTCTTTTTGTTTATTAAGTATTTTTGGTAGCTAGTAAAATTATTAGGAGAATTAGTATTTTTACTTGGAATTAATGATTTTTTAATATTGTCTTGTAAATTGTTGATACTTTTTAAATTAGTGTCATTAGTGTAAACTAATCAATTTTAACTTTGATCTTAAGAAACTTACCACATCAAAGACAAGGAAAAACATATTACGTTTATGTTTCCTTTTATACACTCGAATGATGGAATTAAAATTCAAATATCTTTTAAACTAGGCATTTTCAGATCCAAATACCCTAGTACTTTCATTAACAGAATAAAAAAGTGCATAAATTTATATATAAATGATATCAATTTAAAATCTTTAAAATGCCATCACTCCCAAAATGGATATACATATGTATACACCAAACTGTGTATTATTTGAAACTATTTAATTTTGTCTAATAAAATCTTTTTATCTTTCATCGTTTCGAAGCTGTAGCTTGTCCTAGTTACGTGGGACATTCTGTATAAACTGTGTATACTCTAGATCTAGATAAACGATATATTCCTTATAGTCTGAGTAAATGTAACGCTTTCAAACCAACATTTCATATATTACAACATAATGTTACAGAAAACTTCTGGCAATCTTGGAAAAATCTGGCAATCTTGGAATTTGGAACACATATTTTTCAATTCAGAGGAAACATTATAGTTCCAAAATGGATATAACGAAATTATTCTGCAACTCGACAAAACCAACTATCCACCGTAAATCGAGGTTAAAGCCTTTATGTCGGATCGAAGAGACAGAGAAACCACAATAAATCTACATGTCCCTACGCTTGTTCCTGTATATCGAGCTACAATTCCAAAGCAAAATTCGTAACGATATTACAGATTCAGTGATAGTACCGCAAAGTGTTACCGTTTCCATGTCAAGTGCACAATCGAGGGTTTCAAGCTATCACTTTATACTATACGACGTTAGATAAACGGAACTTCGTACTCCAAACAGTCTTTGCGAGAAGCTTGTCGCACGATAGGACACCATGATCCTGTTGTCGCGGGCCCATCAAAAACCGTACTCTAATCTTTTGGTCTAGTTGTTATTCCCTAGCATAGCCGAGAATTCGGAGAGTTACTGAAACTAATTGATATGCAACGATATCTATGAAATATACCACGAGAAAGAATGCAATCTTTATATTTAATTATCATTATAATATTATATATTTAATTTATTAAATATTATATTATATATACAATATAAAAAATACGAAACATGTTTAACAGAAAAGTGTAGCGAATAGTGTAAAAAATAACAATCGAAAGAAACAGATTTCAAATGTTTTATTCTAATATAACCTAATATTCGAGAAGTTATCCGAATTAATTAATAATTATTTATACAAATTTATTTAATGATATAAAATATATCAACGAAGTGATATTTATACTTGTAATTATAATTTATTTATGCTTGAAAATATGGAAAGCACAAAAGAAAGATGATAAATAATATAAAATGCTGTTAGAAAGTAAAAATGTGTAAATATATAGGAATATAAGTTACTAATAAATAGAAATACAAGACTATAAAATTCTGAAGGACAGACATTTTTAACTGTTGTATCTTGTTATAACTAATATGTCAAAAAGATCAATCTTACATTTAATTATATCCAATCAGAATTAATAATATAAGAAATATAAAACAAATTTAATAAAAATGTGCAAGAAATAACAAAAGATTATTAAAACCTAAAAATATCAAATTTTATATCTTATAAATTTGTACTCGAGATAGTGTAACGTAAAATAAACGATCGTTATTGCAGAGCTATATTATTTATATTTAAAAGATATGTAAAATTTTCAATGTTTAAATAATTTATATTCCAACGTGTGAAATGCAATCTTTATTATTTTATATGAATTGTTTCATATTTCATCCATTATATTACGCTTCATGAATTATTTAATGTCTATAAATATTCCATATGATTTCCGTACTAATCAAGAGAATTAATTTTTAATAGATTGCACAACATACTTTTTATCAAATTCAAATATTCTTCAATAAAGTATAATTTATACGAATTTTCTCTTCATCAATACATCAATTACAGCTTTTAATATGAGAAACAGAAAGGAGACACAGAGGAAAACAGAGTCTATTAAAATTTTGAACGTTAGCTTCCTTTTCAAAACTTTTTAATAAATACATACATTGTTGAGAAACGTTAAGTTGGTATGATCGCTAGTTCCTACAAGCTAAGTTGGTACGACTCTTAACGACGCTCTTTTGTTTTAGGAGTCGACCACGTGTTAATTATCTGAGTGTATCCGACATGTTCAGACGTTTTGTACGAGGTGGTAAAATATAGAAAGTAAAATTCAATCTGTGTGAATCTATTAAATATCAACCCCAAACCTATATTTAATAACATACATGTCGTCCTTTTCCATCTTATAATCAATATAAGCAAGAAGAATAACTAAAAACTTGACTATTACAAAACTGTTGAAACATTTTCCTACATAAATGAAAATTAGTTACGAGTAGCTGCAACTATAAGTGTTAATTCAAATCCATTTCGTTTCATAAAAATTCTCATTTATTTTAACTTTCACGTTAAACATGGCTAAAATATGTAAGGATTTCAAAACCGGAAGAGGGAAAAAATTGTATAAAACCGAAAAAGTCCTCGTCTATTAATAATAACTAATAATAAGTCTTCTTGCTTTACAGCTTTGCATCAAGGTGGACTAATTATCTATCCTCTTCCTCCTGCTTTAGTATCAACTGCATCAAAAGGAAAGTTACATTCTTTCAATCTCTTTACTTTAAAAAATACCTTTTCAAAAGCAGTGTCCAACTTCGATTAATGGAACGTACGAAAATCTTATTTTTCACAAAGTGGTCTCTTAAATTAAACAAAGGGAATTTCTCTTGCATAAACATGTTTACGCCATTTTGTCATGATCTCGTGACTAACTAACAAAAAGAGAACAAAGAGGAGAAAATGTTGGAAATAACCCTGAACATTTATAACCATCGCAGTTAAACCGATGGATGAAAGCGTCGTCTCTGCTCTACATTGTTATCGTGTACGGAAACAAACAGCTTTCTCTTATCGACGCATTATCAATTGTCAAACACATTGAACAGTCGTGTTAGGTCCTAGAGCACAGTTGCAAGATATAATTTGTATCAGCCTCTGATTCCCGGTAACGTAATCACATTGAACGTACCCAAATTAGCCGCGGTTTACGCTTTGATACGAATACCAAATGCGGTCTGGTACAGCCGATAAATTATCGTAGCTCGTGTAATTACTATCTCATTTCGTCCTCGTGTAATTTCTACGAGCTACTTAAAATCGTGACACATCCAAACGTGAACAAGCTATGCTGTGGTGCACTATAACGGGCATCGCTATGGTGTCCTTACTGACCGAATACATTTTTAAGGATACTTTATTGATGGAAAAAGACAAGAAAATTGGTTATCGATATATTGATGTTAGTTTCTTGTTTTCAATCTCCCATTTGCATCGGAAATTAAAATGTACGTGTCGCTTTAATTATTTCAATCATCGGTTTATTATTGGGTTATTTGCATCATAAATAGTATAGCTGATTTGTAACACAAAGAAGGATTGTTTATAGTAAATAAGAAGGTCTATGGATTTATTCACATAACGATCGAAAGAAAAACAATATGTGTGTTTATCTTCTTTTTTTTCAGGAGGTGCAATTTTAAAATTCGATACATTACCAATTAATCTGTGTACTATCAAAATTATTCTTTCATTTGATTTTACAATGAAATATAGATTTTCGTCAAATATCTTTTGTACATTTTAAAAACATTTATCATATCATTAGTGACACCTCTGGTTTTTTCTAAAACTGCATAAAATGTATCGCGTATTTTATATACAGAGTGGGCGGTAACTGGTGGTACAAGGGATGATACAAATTTTCTTTTTTAATTTTTTTTTTTTTTTAATTTTTCCATCGAGACAACGATCTACAGTGAGATCCGTTAAAACGTACCGCACGCGTACCGAGCGAAAATTCAAAGTCGACTTTCTCGAAAACAAAGCCTCAAACGAAAAATTTTTATTCTATATTTTCGACTTCTTTTTTCACGTAGAATCACCCCCTTTCCGCTTGTACCACCAGTTACCAACCACCCTGTATATATTGCTATTTGTTCTTTTTGAATATGCTATAAATGTAAAGCTTGCACTATTTGTTCTACTGTTTTATTAATTTTTATTGCAACTTTACAAAGGTAATAATTAAGGTTATAAAAGTCTCTTTACAGCTATAAAAATTATTCAATTTCTATAAATATTCATATCCGGAAATATAAATCTTTCTCCACATGTACGTACATACGCTTTTTATTGTTGAATAAATATTTTATATTTAATTGTCATAATTATAATTAATATATATCAAATAATTTGTCTACAAAACGTTTATAATAATGATGACACAAATATCATCGTAACAATGTGTATGCAAATGAAGATAAGTTTATAATGTTAAAATACTACATATTTTTTCGAGGAGAATTATACAGGCAAATTTTTTCTTTGTGATAAAACTGTGGCTCAGTAAACATAAATCCTGCAAACCAAAGCCACTAAAAATTTTAATCCTTTTTCATGCTACCACACTACACATACTAATGACACAAATTAAGAATAAAAAGCAACAGAATAATGTCGAGAAACTACGTGTATAAATGTAAGCAAAGTTAAAAAAATAATTAGGTTGCTACAATGTACAATGTAAATACATAGAAATTCTATAATGATACAAACCTATAATGAAATGAAAAAAAAAATGATCTTATATATAATTACAAAAATATATTAATTACTGAATATATAAATATATTATCTTAAATGTTAAATATATAATTACTATTGCATAATTAAATTTTGATAAAAATGGAGAATTTTAAAGAAGAAATATCTTAAATCCAATCTGTCATAAGATCCCAAATCTATTAAGAAAAATTATTACATCCTTCTCTTCATTAATTTCTGACATTTTATCAAGTAATACAATATATCAAATTTTCTTCCAATACGGAAACAATATTTTCAGAACTTTAATAACTATTCAAACTGCTTTACAATAAGCTTCACATGCTTTCTCTCACGATGATTTCGAAAAGATTAACTTTAACGGGAAATTACCCTTTTTCCCCTATTTACACAAATCTTCGGTGACCCATCTCTGTATATTGATTTCTCCAATCGATGCCCTTTGCTATCCATCTCGAATTAATTTAATCCACAATCTCATGCATTTTAACAATACCTTACATCACCCCTAGATTTTCTATGAAATTCTATTGGAATACACAAAAATATCAATGTATTTTCATGAAAATATTGTTTCTATTTTTCAGGCTTGTAGGAATACACTCAGCTACACTTTTTGTTATACGTATTATTGATATATTTACTTATTGAGTTGTGTAATAAGTTTGTTTATCTCTCATAATCGGTATTATATTTTGCAGAATATGTAAACAAATATGCGGTGAAAAATGGATGAATATGGGGTGAATAAATATTGTTTAGAATTGCCTATATCATCTAATAACTTTCGTAAGCGATTTGCTTCGTTACTTTACATTCTACTAAACTAACTTTAGTAACTTTTTTTTTCTAATAACAATATTCTAAAGCTTTTCTTACGTTCGTGACTATTGCACGGAATTTTCCTTAAATGCCTATGAAACAGTGCACGTTGCACGTTGATGCACATTAGTCGTAAAATATGCGTTTAAAATTATTCCAATTTCCGTATTTGAAATTATTGGAAAATCGTTTGTTTATTGGGAATTATTGGAATACCTATCTGGGAAATTTTGTTCATAAGTGATCATTATAGGTATAATTTAAAGAATATAAAAATACATATATGCACGTAGGTATATTGGAATTTTTGCATAAAAGGATTACAATTTATTCATAATGTATATTCCGGATTAAATACATCTTGTATTCAATTAACAATCTTTGATACTCTTTTGAAAAAATGCAAAGAGTTACGTAAATTAATGGTATCTAGATATTCCCATAATCAATAAAACGATAAATTTATATTTATTCAAATTGATCCATTTTACAAGTTGTATCGTTGTTTTAAAAACGATATAAATGTCGCATGATTTTAATATATTTAATACAATAGCGATTTAATAAGTTTCACATGCATTAAAGTTATATTATTGCTCGACATATCGCTTTGTTATTTAAAATGCTTTGATGAATATCGTTGCGATACCGTGTACAAACCCAACAAAATTAAACACAAGTCAGTAACGGGTCAGTAAATCGTTTAATCACGGAATACGAAAAAGCATATATCGAAAGGCAACAGATTTAGAACAAATCATTAAAATAAATCATCGAGGAAAATATTACAATCTCCGTACGAAATTGGCCTGGCCATAATCCGTTTAACGCAAACCGTGTTGTACAACTAATTAAACCGCAACATAAAACGCGAGTTTACGAAACTTGTTTCATTCTGGCTCGAACAAGTTGGGAACAGGAAGCAACTGACTTTCTGTTTACACCGGACAAATTGTCGCTGGGTGTCTCACGGTCGAGTCCTCTTTATCTCATTGAACTACGGCTTAATTCTCCAAACAAAACACACAATGGAGACTATCGTCGTAATTTCTACGATATTCTACCTGAATTCATGTTATCTTTACAGAGAAAAGTAGCAAAAGACAACAATAAATAAAACAGCGTATATATATATTTCTGTGAGAAGAATTTGAACCATTATAAAACTTAAATTGATCGATTTCATTCTTTGACACTTTCTTAACCCCTCAACCTACAAGTACGGGCATAGCCCGTAGTACGATGATCGGGCCAAATATAATATACAGGATGGTTGGTAACTGGTGGTACAAGCGGAAAGGGGGTGATTCTACGCGAAAAAAGAAGTCGAAAATATAGAATACAAATTTTTCGTTTGAGGCTTTGTTTTCGAGAAAATCAACTTTGAATTTTCGCTCGGTACGCGTGCGGTACGTTATAACGGATCTCACTGTAGATCGTTGTCTCGATGGAAAAATTAAAAAAAAAAAGAAAATTTTATTCTATATTTTCGACTTCTTTTTTCGCGTAGAATCACCCCCTTTCCGCTTGTACCACCAGTTACCAACCACCCTGTATAATAGCTTGTTTACGTTTTCGGCCCAAAATTCTCGAACGTAAATCGTAGGTTAAGGGGTTAACTATTTGGTGAACTATGAATGTTTAAGTGAATTTATATACCTATTTATAAATACGTCTGGAAAAATAGAACTTACATAGAGATTTGTCTTAAATATTAATGTTACGAACATCGCTTCTAAATTAGTCTAATTTCAATTACTGTACGGATATTATTTGTGTAAATAATATTTCTTAATAAGATAAAAAGTGTTTCAAAGCCGAGAGTGAGAAACGTAGTAAAAGTGAGCGTTGTGTATGTGTGCGCCTGACGACGATGACACTGCACTACTGTACTCGCTAGCCGCTAAATTAACCTTGGATAACATCTTCACAAGAGAGAGAGAGAGAGAGAGAGGGAGGGAGGTAGAGAGAGAGAGAGGGAGGTAGAGAGAGAGGGAGGGAGGTAGAGAGAGAGAGAGAGAGAGAGAGAGAGGGAGAGAGAGGGAGGGAGGGAGAGAGAGAAAGAGTAGTGGATGAATTGATAAACTCAACGGCGTTAAGAGGTGACCTTCTCTGAACGATGAGAAAATTCTCAGTCGTCTGCGACTGCTGAGACAATGTTTACTAATGAATAATCCTCTCCGACTAATGAGAGAATGATTGTTGTCTCCAAATGCTGAGTCACTACGAGCTGATCGTTATGGTTGGTTAAGGTTAAACCATATTATACTCTCCGACTGCTGTGAGTTGAATTCGATTGGAGATGAAATGCTGAACTGAGACTGACAGCCGATCGCTTCGATATCGCTGATCGACTTAAACGATATTGACTCCACAAGAGTTTGGACATGTTGACGACTGAAAGACTGACGGATGAGACTGTTCTTTCCGAAAACTGTTTGGTATGTTAAGGTTTGAAATGCTCGCACAAGATTGATGACGATTGAAATTTAATTGTTACCGCAAGTCAATAAGATTTCATTTGTACTAAAACTGATATAAATTGTGTATGAAAATTAATATTAATAATCACAAAACAGCTACTTTATCTAATCTACCTATCAAATCTTACAAATCTACTAAATCCTTGAATTTTGTTCTAATACTTCTACATAATTTAGCATTAATTTTGATTGCAACACTTTTAAACCAATTAACATTGTCGTATCGGATGCCCATATAAAACAAGCATAGTTAATCACAAAATCGTCGTTTTGAAATAGTATAACTTCTTTTTCCCAAGCTAAAAAAGCTTGGCGTTTATTTCCTGATTTTTCTCCGTACAATGTAACTCCATCCTGTCTACTCGTTGTTTTCAACAAAAAAAGGTTGAGAAATTTTTAATAACTACAGATACGAAGCGCATGGCTTTCCAGAACGCAATATTGCACGCGCGCGGAAACACGATTTCTGCGAGAATGAAACTCTTCGGCAGTAGTAAAACCTATGATTTGACCTCCTTTCAGTAATTACCATGCATATGGCTCAGACAAGTACGTCGGTTTATCCGCGCAGAAATGAAGACGCGAAGCGTTTCCACTGAAGCAAACATCACTGGATACATAAAAAATTTTATTACAACACATTCGAGCTTTTTTTACGTATGTGATTTGTTTCCGGATTATAAAGTTCAACAAATCTGTGACCTGACGAATAATACAATCTTTTATTCCGTACATTGTACTTTCATCTTCCTTTGTGTTTTTGTTACATTTGTTTATAAATCTCTATAATACCATGTTTATATATAAATATAACGTAATGATATTAATTTAAAGGTTACTATTGTTATATATACTGTATTTTATATATATTTACATGCACCGTATCTAAATATTGACATAAATAGATAAGATAATAAATTTACATTATCTAAATCGACAAATTTTATATATTATCTTGTTCTTTTTAAAGATGTATAAATTTCATATAATTTAATATTAGGCTTCTTATTAATTAAAAATGACACAAGTTCCAAAAATAATGTACACTTCCGCTAAAAAATATTAGGACAGTTGTTGTGCTTATTTCAACAAGGGGAAAAAAGTCGTTAAAAGATTTTAAGAAATACTATTTAATTTAATACGTCATATCTACGATAAAGAGAGCAGATAGTATAGGGAATGATAATATATTAACAATTTTAATAAAACAATGCACATAATTTAAAATTAGCAATCTGCATGAAATTTTGTCGGGAATAAAAGGTATCCTAATAATTTTGATTTTTTAGTATTTATAAGAAATCCAATATAAAAATAAAATAAATTTTAATGCATGTATAAAAAATAATATACGAGATTCCTATTTATCTACAGGATTTGGTATACATATGTTATACTTTCAAATCCTTGTGAATATATACAGTAATGTGTTTACAAGTAAGTACATAATTTTTATTATTAAACATGACTTTCCTTACAATGTTAACTAAAGTACTTTCGTCTAAAACTTTCAATAAAAAAGGTACTGCACGTACATGTGGTCTCTTTCGTAAAAAGATATTGTTATCTATGTAATCCTTCTGCTTTCTATTGTTATTTACTACATTTTAGGAATGCAATATTATATTGTAATGAATCGTTACCTGCATGTGTTAAAAGGAAATATTCAAAGTCTCTCGTGTGATATTTTTTTCTTCTCAATACATGTGATTGTGAAGTAATTGATCTCCAAAAAAAATTTAATATTAAAAATAACCAATATCATTTAAAAATTATATGTAAAAGAAAACGTTATAGTTAATTTTTAAAAAATTTTAACAAATTTAAAAAATTGTAATATTTAATAGCATTATTTTCCCGCAACTTGAACCAATCTCATAAAAATAATATTTTGTTCGTCAAAATATAAATTTTTCAATATGTTTCCCAAACATATGTAATTGACATAGCTTGTAATTATGAGATATTATGTTTCGCATTCGAATCTACTGAGAGAAAAGAGAATTTACCTCAAAACAAATATCGATTCAAAGGAAATTTATCGAGTTCGCTTTATTCCAGAAAATTTTGGAGAATATAATTGAAATGCAGTTCACTTGATTAATGGGAACAATTTCGAAGCATAACAAAACCAAAGAAGTCACTTATGTCTGGAGAAATTACCATTAAATCGGACGGAAGCGTAACGAGGCTCATACGGAACGATGGTTTTAAACTGAAAACGAGGAGGACAACCGGAGCGAAAGCAGAAATGAGAGAAAATGGATAGTGTCAGCGTCAACCAATCTACTTGCACCCGAGGGGATAAACTTTCAATTGCTGTAACTTGGTAACAAGGATAAATTGGATATTTTGTTACGGACTTGCAGTTTTGACGTCACGTTGCCCTGCATGGCGTTGTATCGCACCATGATATTCCATTCAACTGACCAGAAACTGAAATTTTTGTTTAATAGACACCAGATGACGTGTAAGGTTCGTGCAAATGTCGTATCGATTTAGCAAAGTAAAGAGGATAACACGTTTTGTGGAACAGAATTTTCATATTAACGTACAAAATGAATGGTTTTCAAAATAAATTAACTAAACATATGCATACTAAAATTTAACTTGGCGATACTGTGGGGAGTCATGATATTGTACATCAATACTTTTAAAATTGAAGTTATGTATTCTGTATTGTAAGATTTAGAAATTAATTCAGTGCCCTCTGTCTATAAATTTACCATTTATTTATCGGTTTTGTTTTTGGACTAATTCCAGTTTATGCGCATGATAGAAAATTGCTTTCTCCGATACCATTTCTTACAACTTTTATTTTATATCATTGCATTTTAGTCCAAAGCAGAACAAATCATTACATTGTTATTCATGTTTATCGCGATGTTATTGGTTTTGGAAATTTATACTATATTTAATAAATGTTAACATTGGTCCTTGAAAATCCCAAAGTGGTTAGAAAGTGCTTAACCCCTTAACCTACGATTTACGTTCGAGAATTTTGGGGGAAAACGTAAACAAGCTATCATATACAGGGTGGTTGGTAACTGGTGGTACAAGCGGAAAGGGGGTGATTTTACGCGAAAAAAGAAGTCGAAAATATAGAATAAAAATTTTTTTTTTAAGTTTTCCATCGAGACAACGATCTACAGTGAGATCCGTTATAACGAGACGTGATAAAGTGCACGCGTACCGAGCCAAAATTCAAAGTCGATTTTCTCGAAAACAAAGCCTCGAACGAAAAATTTTTATTCTATATTTTTGACTTCTTTTTTCGCGTAGAATCACCCCCTTTCCGCTTGTACCACCAGTTACCAACCATCCTGTATATATTTGGCCCGATCATCGTACTACGGGCTATGCCCGTATTTGTAGGTTAAGGGGTTAAATTTAGAATGGATTACTTATAATTAATCCAATGTCAATATTAGTATATTTGAAAATGAAGAAAAACTTCTATCAAGCTATTTTCTGCATAGATGAATTCGATATTATGTTACTCTATAAGTGTCGCCTTTTATTTTGCATTTTTGATTTCTAAGATAAAATCAAATAAAACGTACGACTAATAATTACAAAGATTAACAGTAATATTAAAATGGAAATGATCGATACTAATAAATCAGAAAGGAATTTTGTTGTATCACAACGATCAGTCGAAAACATGACATAAAAATATAATATATGTAAATACAAGAACACATTTGATATCATAGCAGAAACTGACGTGAGCCGGATTAGAATTTTTCAAAGAGTTAAAAATAAAAATTTAAAAGTTGACTGTGGGCACATCGTCATACAAAATATTTCTCACCACGCAATCTTCTGGTTAAAGATTATTTTCTGTGTGATGTAGAAAACAATATAGGAGGAATCTCGTTGACGCTATGCGAAGTCAACGCTGTTTATGAAAAGGCCAGATACTTCCTTATCCAAGGCAATATAGTTAATGAGAAACGAAATTATTTTCTTATTACAAGCATACATGCTGATGACAATATTTGTACTGCAATTTGGTAAACTTTAAGCTACCTCAATTGAAAAATTTTTTTGTATCTTACCTATATTTTTATCTTATTCCAAATAACTTAATATCGTCGTAATACTGTACACATCGCAGAGTTGGAAAATAAAATTCAATTTCATTTCATCGAAAACAACTTGTATGCATTTAAAAAACGATTAGTTATCGTACAGCAAGTAAGGAGCTCTTTTGAAAAACGATTCAAAACAAAATGCAGAATTGCGTAAATTGCATGGGAAATTTCAGTATTGGTTTCTTAATATTAGCTACATTTAAATTAATAGTTATTGGACTACGAATATTTATGTATTGATGCGAAATTTTAAAGTGGAGAAATACATAGAATACTCATAAAAATACAAGAAAAAAACATATGTATATGAAAAATAAAATATATAAAATACCCAAAGTATGGTACTCGTTACGATATTTAATAGATAAAACAAATCTCTCCTAAAATTTCATTGGTTTTACTCTGTTTAGAAAATACTAATTTTAATAATTGCAATGGCTCTTAAAGAACTTTGTTAATAAAATTTCCGTAACATTCAACTATTTGACTGAATAGAGTCGTCACTTATTTATAGTATACTTATCATACACCCATAAGCCTTTTTTTTAGAAAGCTTCTTAATTATAATTTCGAAGCTATAAACAATCGTTTGCCAAAGTGCGATAAATTTTCAACTAGAAGTTCAACTTCCTTCCATCGAAAACAATACATACAATACATAATATTAAGCATCACAATCACCACAAAATGATTGTTTGATGCAGATTTGTTTAAAAATGTTGCCACAAAATTGACCTTGGCTTTGCAATTTAAGGTTAAATTTTTTTATTTGCATCGTATTCTACTCACCACGAGGACCTTTGTCAAAGGTACAGGTTACAACTGAACTGCTCTCCCTAAAGGTGATGTTAAAGTTCCATTAGCTATTTATACATAATTTACAATATGTCTACATTTCGCAGTCAGATAGAAAGTAAATAACGAGATATTAATGAGGAAATAGGTAATTATTGAAGCAACAAACTTCGTGATTTCATATTATTACAAAATTACTTACTGTACGAGAAAAACTTCTCTAACAAGAGTAGAATAACATCGAAAGAATGGTTCCTTTAACAAATTCGGACCTCGTGATGAGTAGAATATGATGTAAAAAAACCAATTTGAACTTGAATATCAAGGTCAACGTCAATATTGCCGCAACGTTTTTTAACAAATCTCCAACGATTCAGAAGTGTAAAATGACGCTGTGCTAGTCATGGCACTTACTTTCCTCGCATCCCGTAGATAACAAAAGAAACGATTAGCAATTGCATAATAATTGCAAATTTGAATCCATAGATTACACAATAGTTAGGCCAATGCTGATGAATCGGTAACCAAAAACACACGAACCTTTTATAAATTAGGGGTTGAACACAGACAAAATACAATTGAAATTTCAGTGGGGGAATGAATGCATAATATATAGTTCTATATATAGCGTTCGCTAAGCAAGACAGGTACCAGGTCTGTAAGTATGAAACCGGAATTTGCCTATGGATGGCCCTAGCTGATAATGCAGTTATCACTAAACTGCGTCATTGATGCCAAAAGTCTTTGTTGACATCTCACAAACATTTTCGACTCGGAACAATACAAGTTTCATACAACAGCATAGTTTGTAATAGCGTTGAATATGTCAAATTTTGTACCTGGAAACTACGATTTGCGGACAGCATTGATTTTCTGTTACCATTTGAAGAAAACTGCTGCAGAATCGCATCGAATGCTTGTCGAAGCTTACGGTGAGCATGCTCTTGGTAAATCACAGTGCTTTGAGTGGTTTAAAAAATTCAGAAGTGGCAATTTTGACGCGAGGAACGAAGAACGTGGAAGACCACCGAAAAAGACCACCGAGTTGTTAAAACCTGGCGAAACTGTAAATACCGAGCGCTACCGACAACAAATGATCGATTTGAATCAAGCTTTGCGTGAAAAACGACCAGAATATCAAAAAAGGCAACACAAAGTAATTTTGCTTCGTGATAATGCACATCGCATACAGCAAAACCGGTCAAGGAAACGATCGAAGCGTTCAGTTGGGAAATACTTTCGCACGCGGCTTACTCACCAGACTTGGTTCCGTCCGATTACTATTTATTTGCATCGATGGGACACGCACTTTCTGACCAGCACTTCACTTCTTACGAAAATGTACGAAAATGGCTCGATGACTGGTTTGCCTCAAAAGAGCGACAGTTTTTTTGACGTGGCATCCACCAATTGCCAGACAGGTGGGAAAAATGTATAGCTAGCGATGGGCAATTCTTCAAATAAAATATTTTTAATCATTTTCATACAATAAATGTGTGTATTTTCTATAGAAAAATTCCGGTTTCATATTTACATACCTGGTACATGCCAGGATTCTAATCAAGCTTAAACGGGTGGCTTTCACTCTCTTATAAACAATGTGTTTCGAAAATTACACAGTCAACACTAATTCACTAGTTAATTAAATCTTACTGCCAAGCCAGCTGCGAAGGGAGAGGAAAGAGAAAGGCGAGACTACTCTAACGCGAATTTCATGAGAACTGGTGCATTTGTTTATGGATGTTTAAACAGCGTTTGCTTAAACCTGTGAAGTGTAAAGAAGTATAACGAATGTTTCGCACGTTCTTTCTTGAATACTTTTTCAATGAAAATACAGTAGTAATGGCCAAGGGTAGTAATTTAGAGCTCAGTTTTCATTATTCACTTTCGGGTTGCAAATACTTGCAGTTATCAAAGATAAATGGCTCGCTATTAGATTGGTAGATATCAGAAATATCCCTCTTTTTAAACAAAATTTTAATTGTGTTACGATTTTTTAATTTTTATCACACTGTTGCTCTTGCTTCAATAATGGGAAAGAATTTAGCACAAAATCTAATCGAGAAATTATTAATACCAATAACGATATTTTCATATTTTTCTGAACCTTAAAAAAATTTTTTTAGTGGTAGAAAAATACGATTATTTTGAAAATAACACAAAATACATATAACATAGTTAAACAAAATATTCATTTTCCCTTCGAAACAGCATATTTTTAGTGAAGATAATATTCACATAATTCTATATAGTGTTTCCAACAATTATCTATTTTCATTATTTTGTATGGAAAAGCTTATCGATTCTAGAGATTTAAAAGCCATCGAAGTCTTGTATTTTAAGCTCCTATAGATTATAAGCGTGAGTCTTCCCTAAAAGTACTTCCATATCAGCAGATTGTCTAAGTTTTTATAAATATTTTCATAGCACACTACGTCACAAAATTAAATTAATCGTGAAATTTTGACCGAGAAATTGTCAATATGCGAGCTGATGAAAAAAAAATCATACAACAATCTCACTTTAAAGAAGAAACTTTCGCTTTCACAGCCTAATTTTTCTTCAAAATAATTCTTCAAAATAATTTAACTTTTTCAAAGATCCTTTTTCGTTGCAAAATAGAGTGGGAAACTAAGGTTGTCGTTTTCTATCAAACTTTTACAGATTCAAGCTACTCTACAGAGTCAAAAATTACTTTTTTGGGACTCGTTTTAAAATGAAGGGAAGTCACCTCTTTACGACGACGTCTAAAAAGTTGATGTACGATCTTTTTTCGCTGTTTTATCGCTCTTTAAATAAAAAGTGTGCCGCTGGCATTGGCATAACAGAAGCTACAGCACGAGGTTTCATGGTCGGACTTGTACCTCGTGTGTAATATGTGTGTTTAGTATGTATCTAGTATGTGTGTTTAGTGAGTTTGCAGTATATGTCTGTCTAGCATGTGTTTTATAATAGCGATGGGGTAAAGGTCTTCACCCTTTAAAATGAGAACAGATAGACTGTTGGTATGTCTTTGTACACAAGGTTATAACAGTTCAAATATCGACAATTTTTCGCTCAAGATATATGAGAAATGTATGAGATGAGAGAAGCATAGCGATTCTTCAATTTTTTGGTATACTACGTAAGAGCAGAGAACTCCCTAAATTGATTTGACCGTCACAGTTGATCTAATAGGACTATTATGGGATCAATTGAATTGGAAAATAAAGAAGTATTACTCAAATCAAAGGAATTCATAGAAGCTTTTATAGAGTAATTGGAAAGCAATAAATAAACAAGAAAGTTATAAGGATTAATACAAAGGAAGCCAAAATCGTATAAAATAGACACAGAGAAAAATATTTGTTACTTTAATCAATGGAATATTTACAAATATGTAAAATTTTGTTAGCAGCTACTCCAACGATTTTAATGTATTTTATTATTTTTTGTGTATATACGTAGAGGAAAAAAAAAATAAAGCAGTACCAGGTAGAGTAAAAAATTTAAGAATATTTTCTGCTTATTCGCACATGTACACTGAATACTGGACAATACGTTTAACAGCATAGAAATTTTTACATATTCCTTTTCTTTTATAATTTTTTATATTTTTTTCTATTATACGCTTTTTTATATGGACATCTAAAAAAAACAGAAATTGCTAAAAAAATCTCATAGATATCTGTAGGTGAGTACATATCAAGGAATCGCTGTATCATATACATATGTATATACACTATACGAGTAGGTGCATTGGTATGTGAAAACCGATAGCTGCGGTTGTCCACATGAGGACGGCTGCTCGTGGCTACCCCAGTACCCCATCCTTCGTTTAACAGAGTAATGAAACGCCGATATTCATACCTTCGTAAAAATCCAGATATTTATATTTAATGGCCTCTCGAGGGACATTTTCATGGACAATTACCAATGTTACTTGTTAAACGACTAGCTACTATCGCAGTTAAATATATGTATATACGTTCGAGTATGAAATATCAAATAGTAACAAATTTGTTTTATCATATTCCACAGATTCTGGAAGCAAAATAAAATTTCGTACAATTTGGCCCAAAATCTGCTAGTAATAGACAAGATTTCGTGTAATTTTAAATAAGACTAATATTAAAGTAAAATATTGAAAATATACTTCATGTTTCTAGTTGATCAGAACCATAAAAAGCTTTTTGGTATGAATATTGTAAAAGATAAAGGAATTATTTGTTTGTATTTTATGAAATATATTTCTATTGTATCTTTTATTACATTTTGTTTATCACGTTTTTTACGCCTTTTTTAAATCATTTTTTCTAAGAAAATTATAACGTCGATCAATGAAACAAGAATAAGAAGTAATTAGTGTAAAATAGACTATTTCTTAACTATTCCACGAACACAGGAAAATATATCATAGCATTCTATGGTTAAAAACAACGATTATTAGTAACATTCCGCACTATTATTACAAAAATTGCGTAAGGCACAGTTTATAATAAAACTTTTCGTTCATAACGAAACATAAGTCCATGTGCTTAATCATTTCCAGTTATCCATTAAAAATTGTTATAATAAATAAATGTACACTTCATGATGTTAATATATTACATTGAAAAAAATATATATATACTTATATACATATAATACACACTATATATGTAAGTAAATAAATAAATATATATATGTCGGGTTATCGTTAGAATTTAGGGCGCGTAACAATTCTTCATTTGAATTAGCCATCGTTTTGTTCAACAGAGATTATATTTACAGGTACGAAAATGACTTTTACAAAGTTTAACGAACAACCGTGGTGTTTAGACACGCAAGATGCAATTGACAATGTTCTTGGGTTCGATAACGAATCCACGGTCAACGGGAAAACTCTTTACTAAGCGTGGAATACTTTTAAGCACAAAATACGATTTGCTGGGACGCTCGGTATAAACTGCTCGATGTGTAACTTTCCAAAGCGATCGCACGAATCACAGACTGATGAAAATGTTCCTGCCTTTACAATTGCGTTCGTTTGTTAAATACTCGTTAGAAGCATCGAGAAAGTTCCAATCGCCGTTGCTAGGCAGTTTCTGCCTGGAGTTTGATTATTAATACAACGTGTGTCCCATTATATTGGCACCTCCGAGATAAAATCACACGTGGCTAGGCCCGTTCTTGAGGCCGTATGCCGCCACAACCACATTTCTAGGGAGAACCATACAACCACTCCACACTTCCGTCAGGCAAAACGTCCATCCCGTGACCGTGGCTACGTTCGGCGACCAGTTGTGTCGCCTCGAGCCCAATCTCACTATCACAAATCTCGAACAATTACAATCAGTTATAGCAAAAATTAAAGATTCATGCTCTGAAGTTAAATATATCAAGGCAGGGGTTCCGCAAGAAAGCGTCCTAGGACCAATGCTATACACATTATACACGGCCAACATACCAACAACTACCAATAGCAAAATATTGACATTCTCGGATGACACAGCTGTACTAGTTAGGCACACGAACCCTGTAACAGCAGTCACATTACTACAAGAACATATCACAAAAATAGAAAAGTGGCTTCAAGATAAATAAATTAAAGCAAACCCCGATAAATGCAAGCACATTACATTCACACTGCGAAAACAGATACCACCAAACATTATACTAAACGGCACGCAAATAACACAAACAAGGCAAGTCAAATACCTAGGACTCCACCTAGATACACGATTTACATGGAAACAACATATTAAATCAATAATATACAAAATACAGACAGCAAGGAGACAAATGCAATGGTTAACAAGTCGAAAATCCAAACTAAGCATAGAAAACAAATTAAAAATGTACAAAACAATTATAAAACCAGTCTGGACGTACGGAATACCACTATGGGGAACAGCAGCAATCAGCCATATAAACAAAATAGAGATAATCCAAGCTAAAATCCTCAGAACAATAGTAAACGCACCATGATACGTCAGAAACGAAGATATACGGAAAGACCTTGGAATACCAACGGTCAAGGAGGAGATCAGCAGATACGCTAGAAGGTACAGAGAAAGAGTAGCAACGCACCCGAATCGGCTAGCAGCGGAAACGATCAACACATCAAACATAGAAAGAAGACTAAAAAGGAAACACCCAACAGATCTCACAAAGGACACAACCTAACAAACACGAAAATGGTACCCCGCTGGGGGTAACCACCCACATGTTATATTATTACAACACCAAGATATAACATTTTACCAAATGTCCTACTGGGCAAATTGTAAAATTTAAATAAATAAATAGAAAAAAAAATTACAATCAGATTGAATGACAACAATTGCTTAATTACGGCTATGATAGAATCTAGGCTAAAGTATTCGAGGATCTTCCCAAAATTTCAAAGGAGAGGCTGCGGTTTCCTTTCATCTCCGACATATATATACAGGGTGGTTGGTAACTGGTGGTACAAGCGGAAAGGGGGTGATTCTACGCGAAAAAAGAAGTCGAAAATATAGAATAAAAATTTTTCGTTCGAGGCTTTGTTTTCGAGAAAATGGACTTTGAATTTTCGCTCGGTACGCGTGCGGTACGTTTTAACGGATCTCACTGTTGATCGTTGTCTGGATGGAAAAATTAAAAAAAAAAAAAAATTTTATTCTATATTTTCAACTTCTTTTTTCGCGTAGAATCACCCCCTTTCCGCTTGTATCACCAGTTACCAACCACCCTGTATAATAGATACATATGAAGGAATTTTATTACAATCATGAAATGTTAAAGTTACTTCCATTCATACATGTATTTATATCCTTTCCATATTGGTATTAAATATAAAATTTTGATTACCAATTATTAATGAAGAAGTTTGTTTAAAACTTAATAACTATCTATTCAGATAATATACTAACAGTAAGACAATATTTTTATAAACTGTCCCTAGTAGAGAACTAATAATTTTATGTACGAACTAGGTGTGGCCCATGACTTCTTCTGCGTGGAATTGGACAGAACTGATAAGAATTTAATTTCGCGATTCTCAATCCACTGTCATTTATGACAGAATTCAATATAGTAAATAATATTCGTGAAATATTTATAGGAAGTGACTATCGACTGTCGACTGTCGATTCAACAAAGCGTAACCGTGTAGTGGAAAGCTGTTAATCCGACTTGGCCATTTATGCTCATTGCTCTGTTCCCTGAGGAGTAAGCGCAATAAAATATAGCCTATGCCCATCCGGAGGAAATACACTTTCCAGTGGTAAAAAAATTATCCAAATCGGCTAAATAGCTTCTGGGATTATCTCGGACACACACGCACATATATGCAGACCTGCTCTCGTTATAATATTAGTATAGATTATGAATGTTGTAAATCTGTAATTTAAGCCAATACGATAAAATTCCTATAATTAATCATTTTATAAATCTGTTAGAAGAACTTCCAACTTGTTTTAAAATAGCCCGTCCAGAAATTGTTCAGAAATGTCGAAATATTCAAATATTTCACAGAACAAAAAGATCAAATATAACAATCTATAATCAGAATCTTATTTTACTCGGTACGAAAAATGAAATAATCGACTGTAATTCTATTACGAATGAATCAATCAATATCAATAAAAAGGTATATTAATAAAACGTAGTATTATAGTGAATAATACATAAATATGATTTAAAAAATATGGATATAGATATATATATATAACTTCTTATTATTAACTACATAATTTATACTTACATGTCTAAATAATTTACGATTATTCTTTATAAAAAAAATCACTAATGGTTTTATTTTCTTTTGGAAATGCAATAAAAAAATTTCTATTTTCTTATTGTTCCTTATTACTATTTCAATCTTAAAATACAATACTTTCTTACACTGAATATTTTGGAAATGATAATCGTAAAATTATTTTATTATTAATTTCATTTAAATTATTTATCATATCGAAGCGGCTGTTTCTTATATTTATGCAGTTCAAATACTTGTACAAACTATTTTTCATTTAAGCAGCATCTTTTCTACTTTTCCTCGTCGCTTCCATTCCATTTATCGTCACATGCCGCCTCAGATTACGTCCAACAAATTTAATTTCAGCCCATAATTCACAAAGATTAAAGCAGAACAGTGGTTTAATTAGGAGCGACGAAAAAAGCACGGTTGGAAACTACTTTTCAAATGATATTGTACCGAATCCAGCACTGCCAAGTTTTTAATGAGAACCGTCGACGCTTTCTATCGTCAAAATGAAATTCTATCAGCCATTCTTCTTACACATTCAAAAGATTTTGTATAAAAATTTCTTTTCATGCTCCATTCTGTGACTCGTACCCTCAACACAGTAGATCATCTTTTCCCGGAAATATTTTTCACAACGCGTACTTATTAAATTACATATTCGGTTTCAATTTCAATTAAATTTCCTGTCAAGGTGATCTATATCATAATTAATTGCGCGAAAATTTATCACACTTATTTATCATGTTAGTACTACGTCATTTTTTACCATTATGTAGTCGGGTGGCTAGAAGAGCGATATCTTTAGAAAAATCGCCAATTTTGAAATATATAGAAAAATTAATTCCAAAGTTGTGGTATGTACTAAAATAAAAGTATCCTCGTTAAACGATAAAATTAGACTACTTAACATTCGTCTAAAATCAATGAGTAAACTTACAGAGAAACTTGGTCGGAATGTACAATAAAAGTATAGGAACTATACAAAACTAAGGAGATACAAAGTCAGGGACTGGATAAATAGCGAAAAATAGGAAAAGGACAAAATGGATGGGATATACGATAATGGTGGATCTGGAGTAATTACGTACGACAATAAATGCAATTTTCCCCGCATCTGACTGCAGAATGTAAGCACGTTACAAATAAAGTGAGTCTGAAAGCTAATGGACTTTAAACATTTTTTTTCCAAGAGAATGGTTGAATTGCGACCCATGGTCTTTTTGAAATTTTTGATTTTCACGATGAATAGAATACGATGCCATAATAAATGCGTGACCTTGAATTTTAAGGTCTGTCAATTTACCTTTTTTCGCAGATCTCCACCGATTCTGAGGTGTAGAATACATCCGTGATAATTAGGACAAACATTTTCCTACATCATATTATTTACATACCTAAATTATCCAATTTTGTGTCAACCATGTATATAAAAAGTAGTATATTTCAGAAAAGCGGAGTTACCAATAGAATGAGTTTGAATTATCCGTATGTTCACTTAAGTTTTAACATGTTTGTGTTTAACTGCAACGAGTGTTTATTCGGTCTGTCGTTGTTTGTTTCTTTTTAAGAGCGTTTATTAACAAAGACTCTTACATTGTCCAATTATATACAGGAAAATTATAATAAACGCAGACTTACACAATTACTATTATATGTAACATGTAACATCATATGAAACATACCCATTTAATTATTCAACACAACAAAAGTTTACGATTCTTATTTAATTAACAACTACTCTGCCGGTGTCTATTCACAGGTACAGAACCATAAATTTAGTATGAATTTTTAATTATGCGACGTATTATTAATCTTCCTTTCATATCGCGTATGAAAGATATTTTCCGATGCAGCTTTTTGCGATACCAGATGTAACTGTCTAAGAAAATAAAAAAGCAATTGGCTTTTAGAGCGGAAAATTAAATAGGTTTTATTATGATTTTAAAAACATTCTTTCGTTTAGAATTCCGATTTATATGTCATTTTCATTTCACATATGTATATAAAATAATAAGCTAAACATGAAACAAAATTCTGCGATAAAAGCTCAATTGGTAATTATGTATGACCGCGAAATGTGTTGACAAAGTCAACATTCTGAACAACTTTTTCCTGTACATACAACCGCTGCGTTGCACCACTCGACTATAGTTCCCAAGTTGTACAGGGTGGTTGGTAACTGGTGGTACAAGCGGAAAGGGGGTGATTCTACGCGAAAAAAGAAGTCGAAAATATAGAATAAAATTTTTTTTTTTAATCTTTCCATCGAGCCAACGATCTACAGTGAGATCCGTTATAACGAGACGTGATAAAGTGCACGCGTACCGAGCGAGAATTCAAAATCGATTTTCTCGAAAACAAAGCCTCAAACGAAAAATTTTTATTCTATATTTTCGACTTCTTTTTTCGCGTAGAATCACCTCCTTTCCGCTTGTACCACCAGTTACCAACCACCCTGTATAGTAATTTTCCACTGATATATTCAAAACTACTATATGTATTACTTAATATTGTGCTGTATTTTATAAATTTTTATACTGCACTGGATTTTTATTCTTACAACTTTGTATTATCGGTAGGTATACTTGTAACATTTTTCAACAATTGAAAATCAGATAAACTGCAACATTCCATATAACAGACGATTCATCGAAAATTATTTCACGCCAGCGTTGCCGGTTGCCTGATGACGGGCGCATACTACTCTGCCTCAACTTGTAAACAGCGATTTTTCTTCTTTATTTGTACAATTTTAAAAATAGTTATTTTTTATAAATGGGTTAAGTTTAGATTAGGATATATAATAGTGTAATTATAACCTAAATTTAATTCAAAATTTTTGTGAATATTTTGGAAACTAAGGCCGAGCAGCAGTTATATGTATAGGAAAAAGTTGTTTAGAATATTTCAGAGTCATTAAAATCGGTAAGATCTCCGCTATTCCCAAAATTGTCTAAATATTATAGCTAATATAAAATAAATATTACGAAATATAAAATAATAATTTTTAAATTTTACGACATTTCTAGTACAATCTCTGATAATATCGTTCGAAGAAAATCGAATTTCTTATTGTATAGAATCTTAATATAATGTTTTATATAATTTTTAAAAATTCATATAAAAATGAAGTAAGCATAATGGAAATAGTAGTACAAAATTGAAAAGTAATATTTGTAATCTGTACGTGATTAATAATAAGTGGCCGGTTCACTGATAATTATATAGATTTGTTTAATACTGATTAAATACAAAGATTATCGACAAAGCTATATATTTTATAACTCATTATGCATTACATTCTTATTTGATTATAAGATAAATTAATCAAATTGTCCCTCAGTAACTAATCTGATTCTTAAATGAAAACCTAATAAATAGTTTGCAATTAATCTTAATCTATTTCTAATTAGTTTATAGTACTTATAAATGATTATGTTGCTAATTGTAAACGTTTGAAATGTACTTCTTGCTTTCTTAATCATAATTAAAGAAATTTTAGAGCGATACTGTATAGAGATCGTAATATTGTATTTGATATTATATTAATATAATTGTGATTATATTAATTCTTTGTAGTACAGAAAACAAGAAATGTTCGTGGACCAGTGTCGTTCCGAAGCTTAACAAACAAAAATAATAAATAAATAATTAAAGGAAAGGTTTGGTTATATGTGTATAGTACATAAAAATATTTTGCCAATTATTGGCAAGTTCTTGATATTTGGCACATATGTCTTGTGTCTGGATGTGACTTGAACCATTTCTACTTTAAAGGTCGATGGGCTTTTCGTCTTTTAGCTATAAATGATAAGTGACTAAAATGCCACAGGGGACATCAAGGGGTTGTTTGTGTTTCAGTGGTTTAGGAACGTACGTGGAATTTTCAGAGCTAGTAAATGCATGATATGAGTCTGGTATGTGTACGACGCTGGTTTAAAGATACGGTGAGACTCCTGGAGTAGAAAAAGGTCAAACAAAGGAAGAGCAAAGATCAGGATTGAAATTGTGAAATGAAAATTAAAAGTCAAGACGTTAGCACAGAAACGCGAAAGATCTTTTAATTAAAGTTCAATGTTATAAAGTTAACCAAATATTAAAATATATATATTTTTAGACCTTTCAGTCATGTTACTAATTTTTATTCCTTGGCCCTATGGCAAAAAGCAGTCTTCGATATTTAAATGAATCTTATACTGGTATTGTAGAGGAAAAATAAATTTTTATATACAGTAGGAAACAAGAATGGATGGACAAGTATCAATGAAGTTTTGTTAAATGGTGCTTGTTTATGCAAAAATATAAATATCAATTTCAATTATGTACTAAATAATCTATGTACTGTAAGAATATATAACAGATAAAATTTAAATATACGTACAACATTAGTACCAGTCCAATTAAATTTCATTGATGCAGTACTTTTTTTACATCGTTCTTTTAGAAGTTATTGGCTAATTGAGTGAGAAATATATTTATTTCTCTACAAAAAGCCTCAGAGGATAAATATTACCTACTATTATTAATAATTGATCAATCAAAATTTGTCTTACATCTCAAAAGGAAAATTCGAAAATTTCTTAAAAGAAATAAGAAAAATATACCTCGTATCTTATATTCTCGTTTATAACTTCAAAATATTTAAAACTTTTATCTAACAATTACTATATTCGCATTGACAACAATTGAAATTTTCTCATATGTACAAAACACGTATTTTTATGATAAATATAAAATTACCTTGGTACTTAATAACTGAATTACGGATACTGGACTGTAAAAATAAGGAAGTTAGACTTAAATAAAAATTTTTCTCACCTTCTACATTTTATAACCAGTACTCTACTTTGAATATTTTGGATATATTCACATATTGCATTCGATATATTTTCGTACATTTAATTTTTCCAAACAGCAACCTATCAATAATTTTGATAAAAATAAAAAATATATATTTACATATATATATATATATTTACTAAAATATATACATATAATACAATTACAAGAATTTATCAGTTATCTCTTATTACTGATCTACTCGCACAAGAAACTTTCATTATGCTCCCTCGAGAAATTCCCCAGTGAATTATAAATTAGAGATCTAGTTCAGATGTCTACATTAATTATAAAGGAGCGTTGTTTTCGAAGAAATATTTTTTCTCGTGATAATTCCTGTGTTTATGAATATTCAAGAACAAATTGCACTTAAACATAAATCATTCGCTGCAGTTTATTTTATGCTTTCTTAGCAGCTTCCCAGTATTAGTTATTTCAAAGTGAAGAACATGCCTTTTCATTATGAGAGCATATCTTTTCAAAAAACTGAAGGATTTTTCTGCGAAGTAAGTATAATCTGTTTGTTACAGGAAAAAAGATTATAAGAAACAAGATTTTAAGAAATTATATATGGCAAATTTCAATGAAAAATTATGAATTGGTCATTTCGGCTACTGTGATAATCCTATTGTATTTATTTATTATCTTGTTTCTATCTTGTTCTGAATATCTTGTTCTGAATAGCATGGAAAATATCTGAAACCAGATCTACTCGTCATCATCAGGATAAAAATTCAAATTGTTTATATCGAGTATATGTATAACACTTTAGGAATTAATAAACTTTTGCATCAGAATGTGGCCATGTTATCCATTTTATTTAAAATGAGTGAAAAATATTGATGGATTGTCTAACATCTTACTTAAGAACAATACAACAATAGACCTGAAAAGAATTTGATAGAACCCAGATTCCTCGCCTATTAATTCCTTTTTAGTAGCAAGACTTTCAGAATACATACTTATATAAGTCATAGTCCTAGTATCAGAATAGGGTGTACAGCCTTACATCCCACAATACCAAGCAGTGCTGTTTGCAACCATTATATTGTTCCCACCAAATGTTCTCAACTAAACCCAGTGCTCTTAAACTCTAACTCTCTCTTTGTTAACACTGTGTTTACAAAGGTGTAGAAACAATAAGCAGGAAAACAATAAGTGTAATAAAGCATCTTCGCCTGATCTTGAGAAATAAGGATCAATTTTATCTAACTGAATATCCAACGTAATTTAAGACAGCAAAAGTTCTATACTAAATCTAACTCGACATAATACTATGTCGTAGATATATGTATATCTACTATGAATATACTCGCATTAATGTTTGCAACGACCTACGGAAAACGAGGAACTCGGGTTGAATGTAAACGTTACGAATACCTGTTGGTCTCATAGAAAACATAATTATTAGGTTGTCCGAAAAGTTTCTTTCGTTTTATGAGGAAGTAATAGACGTACAACGTTTTTTGTTTTACATTATTTTGTCGAATTACGTACGATCCATTTTGTTCTGTTGAGATAAACACTGCGACATTTCACAGACTTCGTTTCATGTTTGTATGAAGGTGCACTGTTGTAAAAAACACGTTTGCGAAAGAAAGATACTTTTCGGACAACCTAATATTAAGGCCGGATGAAGCACATTATCAAGGAAACAATTAATAAGAACTTTTCGTCCATATAAGAGAATCCAAAATATGTGAAAATTTATGAAAATTATTTCCAAGATATACAAGAAAATAATTGATTCATAATTCTAGTTACGTTTTGATTTGCTGTGATATGTACTTTTAGAAAATTCTGATACTAATTCGAATGTAGGGCACAAATTAGAAATCACATAAAGGGAAAAAATCATAATATTTTGTACAAAATATGTATAAAGCATAAAAATAATACAAAAAAAATTATTTCCATGAAAGTTGTTCATCTTTAAGAAAATCACGTTCTTCTAAAGGTTGAGGTGCAATCATGTTGATAAGGAAAACCATATGAATGGTGTAATTCCTTTGTCTTACTAATATTTATAAAAATATTCGACAAATTATTATTCAAACATGGGTACGTTTCATAATTCATATATAAGTGCGTATTATTCAAAGTATCCTGAAATACCTAATAAAAATTAACAATAATAAAGATATATAATTTCATTAAACAATAGTACATTGATATTAAAATCACTGCAACATTGCTGTTGCTACTCATAAAAATGTTTATGCTGGTGATACTTACGAAATGTGAATAATTAGGAAATGTGTATAATTAATAATACACATAATATTATATATACAGATGGATAGATAGATATTTAAAAATATTATACATATACAGGGTGGTTGGTAACTGGTGGTACAAGCGGAAAGGGGGTGATTCTACGCGAAAAAAGAAGTCCAAAATATAGAATAAAAATTTTTCGTTTGAAGCTTTGTTTTCGAGAAAGTCGACTTTGAATTTTCGCTCGGTACGCGTGCGGTACGTTATAACGGATCTCACTGTAGATCGTTGTCTCGATGGAAAAATTAAAAAAAAAAAGGAAAATAAAAAAAAATTTGTATTCTATATTTTCGACTTCTTTTTTCGCGTAGAATCACCCCCTTTCCGCTTGTACCACCAGTTACCAACCACCCTGTATATAATTATTTACATATACAAATAACAGTCAATGAAATCATTCAGATATTCTATTAAATCTTAAAATCAACAGAAAAAAGATTTGCATGAACAATTCTTTCACACTTCCAATAATTAATATTAATTTTCATAATTAATAGCATCAACTGGATATCATACGCTTAATCCAGAGGATACTGTATATCTATTATATGTAATTTGACGACACAAGAATAATTATTGTATAAAAGTTACTAATTAATATTTCAAATAAGTAATAAAAATCTGATCTGCTATGGAGATATTGTACCACTTCAATTTCTAGATTACTCATAAAACGTTCGAAACTATCCAGTCAGATTCGCTGAGCTCTTACTAATATACATATATTTGTATATATGTATGTACTTAGATAGAATACTTGGATCCTCCATATGCAGAAACGATACGCGAGCGTGCTAACGGAGCCGCAATTGGTTCTCACACGATTGGTCGACTTAATTGCTCGTGCCGGCGATTCCATTTACCCGGCATTAGCTATTATCAATTAAGACTGACTAAATCGCGATTGTCATGGGTAATTAATACCGGTGAGGCTTGATGGGAACGGTGATTCAGCGTTCCTTAACATTGCCGATGCCGGGTGTCGTGCAACGACGCGCGTCACGACGACACGTCCTGGAAAAAGCTCACCCAGTCTCCATTCATCCACTGATAATAGGTCGTGAGCATTACGGTGCAACGGGTCGCTACAAAACTTCTGTCTTCAACTATTTACCGTTTCGCGTCTATGAATTAAAGAGGAACTACACAGGGCCAGCCATAGTTTCCTCTGGAGATTTCGCGTCGTCTACCATGCTCCTCTTTCGACAATGGCTATACGAAAACGATATAGCAGCTCGCTTCGGGTACACCGTGAATTACGAGCACATTTGCAACGAGCTGCTCTCTCTGTGTTCGTTCTTGGAAGTGATCCCTTAAGACGTACGTTGAAAGATAAATTATTATAGGAGATAGAATATTAGATAGCAGTAATTGGTTGTACAACAATGTACAGTACAATAATTTTAAGCTGTTTATGCTATTGGGTCGAATGAAGATATTTTTAAGAAACGTTTTCGTATATGCGACTAAAACTTTAGATATTTCTTCTATAGTGCTGGTTTTTTTCTGATTCATAAATTTATTGAACACGGTGAAATAAATACTATCTTGCTATCTTAATATTATCTTGATATTGTAGGACAGATGTGGGAAATATGTAAAAAAAGAAAAAGTAGGGTTTTAGAATAAATGAAAATAAATAAATGAATAAATAAATGAATTTAATAGAAAACTATTCAGCAGCATCTCTCACAAAGCTGTTTCTTTTAACAGATAATAAATACCAAATTATTCTGTAGTAACCAATATCTTTCGATTCATTATAATTACTAATGCGTAGATTAAATACTTTAGAAATAATAATAAAATCAAAATAATGATAAATATCTTCTTATATACATATCTTCTTTTCTCAAAATACTTATGTTCGAAAACAAGAATAAATAAATCTAAAAATTAACCTATCACTTAAACATTACCTAATTAAAGAAGAGTAAAAGAATCAAATTATAATTATAATTGTAATTGTAATTATATTTCCCCATCTTGTGTTTCAAAGCAGGTAAATATGCGAATTACTCGACATTCCGTAGATAAACAGTACTTATTATTATATGCACATTTTTACGTGTTTCATTTTTTTAATTCTCACTAAAAATCTTTATATTTCAATCGTTTTAATCTGATATATGCATAAAATGCAAAGAATGACGTAAAGACTTAAGAATATACAGGGTGGTTGGTAACTGATGGTACAAGCGGAAAGGAGGTGATTCTACGCGAAAAGAGAAGTCGGAAATATAGAATAAAAATTTTTTTCTAAATTTTTCTACAGTGAGATCAGTTATAACGTACCGCACGCGTACCGAGCGAAAATTTAAAGTCGATTTTCTCGAAAACAAAGCCTCAAAAGAAAAATTTTTATTCTTTATTTTCGACTTCTTTTTTCGCGTAGAATCACCCCCTTTCCGCTTGTACCACCAGTTACCAACTACCCTGTATATAACATCCAAGAATAATATATAAGACGTAAAAATTATATGAGAAATAACTTATTTATTTTTAACAGAATATTTGAGCTTCAATATTGTAGAATGTTAAACTAGTATACTTATCAACACTTACATTTTTTCTATCACACGTGATATTTTATTTTACAAAAATGATACAAAGTATCAAAACAACTTTAAAAACATTTACTATGTATTTCCTATTCTATATATCTTATTTTGAAAATATATGTATAATATTTGTTGGTTTTTTAAATGGATATGTATGAGTAGCTATGAGATCTATATTAGAGTTGAACAAGTAAGTCAATCAATGGTTTTGGTTGACATGTGTTACAAAGGTCGAAAAAATTTCATAGAAACATACAATAAACTCGAGCTTAGGTAATTTAGTCAATTTCAAAATTGGTTTTCTCTCTCTGATAAAAGGTGCATTTTTAAAAAGATTCTTTTTGATAGTAGCAATCAATATGCAACTGTTAAAATGGAAATTGATGATTATAAATAATTCAATCTAAATACTTCACAACAGAGATTTCTACATGATATAAAATTACTGATTCTACTAAATGTTTTCTTATTCAACCTATATATTTTTGTTATAGAGTTTGTTAATCTTAAATTCATTTTATTAAACTATATAATAAAAATACAAATTTCTTCATTTCTTTTTCTTTAATTTGGATTTGAATTTAACTTAAGAAGTCTATGTTCTCAAGAGGAAGAATCAAATCATTTTTTAACACAAGTCATACTGCAAATCGTTTATAATAAAATGTTAACTTTACTCTCCTTATTTAAAATATCCTCTCTAAACCCTCCATTTTAAAACGTCTCTGAGGATTGAAATTGTACTACTTTTTTATACGGTGTATGTTTTTCTTCGTTCATAATTTGAGATATTTAGTTATTTGTTCGCAACAGTTTGTATAACATAACTTTATTTACAGAACACGAAGAACTTCAAATACTCCGACATATCTAGAAAAATGAAAACAATACTATAACGGAATAACATCTTTCTATTTCAAATTTTTACGTAAATCCATCATTTTATTAACAGACAATATAACACTGGTATGGTAAAAGTACTTTACTTTTTTATGGTAAAAGTATCATAAAAACCTTTTATGTCCATATTGTATCTCCTATATAAAACATTTTGAAATTTCATTAGCATTGCAATGAAACGTAACTATCATGATTATATTGATAAGATTTTAGATCAATTTGAAAATGTACATACATAGAAATTACAAGATATTTATTGTACATATATATATATGTCGGGTTATGGTTGGAATTTTGGGCGCGTAACAACTCTTGACGTGAATTAACCATTGTTTTACACAACCGAGATTATATTTACACGTATACACAAGTCTACTACAAAGATTAACAATTTTTTCGAGAACAGAAATCAATCGATCTTTGTCGTTACCAACTACATCAGTGTCGACCTCGTTAATGTTGACCGCATCTTCCGCGACTTTGCTACAGGCGTTAACCATTTTTTGTCTTGCAAATATCGACGCCATTTCGTGTAATATTCACGTCAAAACCTTGGCTCAAGATTTCACGACCAATCATGATATCGTATTTTAAGTATCTATCAGCAAGGACATGAAAAGTTATCTCCAATGTAAAACCGTTAATACATACAGTGGACAAGATCTGAGATGTACTGTTAACACAAGTATTTCCTATGCCTCGCATTACTACTACATCAGTCGTTCGTTTGCCAGAAAATTTCAAGGATATAGATTCTTTAATTAATGAGCATTCGGCTCCGGAATCGAAACAAAATGGGAACGACTCACCCAGATGACTTAAACTACCAGCTAGAGACTCCACCACGTAGGAGTCGACTCGACGTTTGTTCTTGGGGCCGGGTTTTCTGTTCTGCAGTAGCGGACAATCAGGTGCGATATGGCCCTCCGCACGACACTTGAAGCAAACCACCTTGGACGATGCGGCTGGTCGTCTTCCTTCCGGGCGTTGTGTATTTCCTCGCTGTTCTCTCTTCATCCTACTACGGCACTCCGCTATTCTGTGTCCGCGTTTACCACAGTAGAGGCACTTCACGTGGTGGGCCGACGGCTTGTGTCTTTTGGCTTCAGGGCCCGTGGAGGTGTCGCTCGTCGAAAATACGGGCCTCTTCGCGAAAGCAACAGCTCTCATTTCGTCTAAAAATTGGTCCTTGGTCTTGATATCCTTCCCAGCTGCTATCTCTTCGATGCGCTGATCCCGTGAGCTCAGGTGACAAAGAACGATAGCGTTGATTACTTCAGCCATAGTGGCATTTTGCCACTTCGTCTCCAGGAGGGAACGGAGACGGATGGCGTACGCAGCCATGTTTTCGTCCTCTTGTGGTGGTTCCCTGAGCGTCTTCATTAGCGTCGAGGTTGCCGTATCTTTGCTACCAAAACGTATAATGAAAAGTTCCCTAAACGTTGGCCAGGTAAGCCCTTCGCCGGTCACTATCTGCGTGAGCCAATGCGCTGCACGACCCTCTAGAGCACTATTTAAAACAGAAACTAGTGCACTATCTTGCAGAGGATTACCCTTCATAAGCAGGTCCACAGTCGTGCACCATGCGGCTGGATCGGCGCCTGCTACTTCGGGGTTAAAGCGTGGTAACGAAAATTTTCCGGGTTTCACACTCGGTTCAAGCTCCCTCGATTTTTGCACTAGCGTCTGAATTAAATCGCGCATAAAGGCCATCTGTTCTTGTATCACTTTAAGCGGTTCTGATCCCACTTCTGATGTCGGGTTATGGTTGGAATTTTGGGCGCGTAACAACTCTTGACGTGAATTAACCATTGTTTTACACAACCGAGATTATATTTACACGTATACACAAGTCTACTACAAAGATTAACAAATAATAAGTCTAGTGAATAATAAGCTTAACAAATAATAATTTAGTGGAGAATAAGTTGAACGAATAATAAGTCTAACAAATAATAAGTCTAATGAATAATAAGTTTAACGAATAGTAAGTTCAATGAATAGTATGATTTACGAACAATAAGTTTAATGAACGCTATTAACAATATTTTTGAGTTCAAACGAATCCACGGCCAACGGGATAACTCTTTACTAAGCGTAGACTGATCTTAAGCACAGAAATACGATGGTTGAAAACTCGACGTGTCACTCTCCAAAGCAGTCGCAAGAAGAATGCCAGCCTCGTGGAGATTTTTCTCGCTGTACGATTGCATTTGTTTTTCTATACCCGTTTGGAAGCATCGAGAAGGTTCCAAACGCCGTTGCTAGGCAGACTCGTTGGAAGCATCGAGAAAGTTCCAAACACCGTTGTTAGGCGGTTTCTGCCTGGAGTTTGATTAGTAATACAATGTATGACCCACTGTATCACACGTGGCTAGGCCCGCTCCCGAGGCCGCATGCCGCCACAACCACATTTCTCGGAAAACCCATACAACCACTCCAGACCTCCGTTAGGCAAAACGTACATCCCGTGACCGTGGCTACGTTCGGCGACCAATTGTCACCTCGAACCCAATCTCGCTATCACAAATCTCGAACAATTACAGCTATGATAAAATCCAGGCTAGAGTACTAGAGGATGTTCCCAAAATTTCCAAGGAACGGCTTCGGCTTTCCTTTCATCTCCGACATATATATATATATATTTAATAAAAAATTAGCATACCGCCATGGACAGATATCTTAAGCATATAATAAGTACTAGTAAGTGTCAAGTCCATTAATTAATATAACGGATAATTAACATTAAAGGTTTGTGATCTCTGCGAAATATAGAATCGTGAAACAACCGGCTGGATGACGATTCTACATGCAAAAATAAATCGAGAAGAAAGAATAATATTTACTTTATAAGGCTTCGTTTCTGAAAAATAAAAATGAATCATCAGTTACGTTCTGCTTTCTGTTATTGCTGTTATTTCCACCATATCGATCTGTACTATTACTTTCCTTTATTTTGCATTTAATTTCAATGGTATCATAGATAAGGATAAGATTAGTACTTTTTGAGAATTTGAGAATCATTTTATTAGTGTAACAAGTGTTTAAAATGTTAAAATGTTGCATACAGCTCTGCCCGTTAAACTAAATTATAGCACGCTTCTTGTTTTCTTCACTTCACTTTTAAATCTTTTAATGCTAAAATAACGTTTACTTTTAAGTCTGTTAGTATGCTTGGAGTACACTTTAGACTTGATAAGACCCCATAACAAAACGTCGGCGAATGGGGAGGGGAATGTTAGATCCGGCAAAACGAAAAAGATTAATAGTACAACACACGACATCGCTGACATAAGGTAACAACACTAACCGCAAGTAGATCGTGACATCGTCCATATTTTAATAATATAAACACGAGCAGAAACACAAGTTTCATATCTCAAAATTTGCATTTGATCCACGAGTACCTGATGGGCTTTCAAACTCTTTTCTTCGAAAACGAAGCCTTAAATGAACAAATTGCCTTTTTTTCTTTTTCGACATTTTTATTTTTGCATGTAGAATCACCATCCGATCGATTGTACCACGATCTTGCAGACACTCTACATATGATAAATATTCATACTAAATATGTATTTTGTAATTTCTATATACATTTTTAGATTTATTCCAGACTTTATATATATAATATAATATAGTAGTACAATTTGAGTACTATTAACAGCGGTAATAAAATTTCAAAATGTTTCGTATAACACACATAATATATTTATAAAATATATCTGCAAATGTTCGAGTATTTTCGCAAAATTGTGTAGTTCAGTCCAATTAATAACAGAAGCATATGGTACTTTATTTACAAGTTCCACGTAAACGAAGTGAAAATAATACTAGAGAAAGAAAAAGTGGAAAGGAAAGGTAAATATACATGATCGTCGAGAGAGTTTGACGCAAACACAGAGAAAAATGAAATTTCAAGCACGAAAGTCTCAATAGGCAAACAGTAATTGAAGAAGATTTGCAAGAAACACGTGGAAAACGTTACTACCATTTTATTCTTGCGATATTTCTATCTTGGTGGTATCACTGGTAATTCATTTGCCTACGATATTTCAAAAAAGTATAAATATGCCATCGAGAATCGTCATGGCTATGGTATCATATAACAGGGATCGGTGGTAGCAAAAAGAAATATTTTGCAACGAGATCATTTTCCATTTGGCCGTTTCAGCGACACAACGTTAGAGAAAATATTTTTCCGCGGCGAGAACGTGAAAACCGTAAGCGAAAAATACTCGACGTTAATCCACGCGATTTTTCTTCTTCACGATCGACGCGCTCCAATGAAATGATACATGCAGATCCGGTGAAAATGCTTGGAAAAACTCGATTGCCTTAAAGTTCTGCAAACACTGGGGAACATCACGGAAGAACGAACATTCCAGGAACATTTCGAAACATTTCGGTGAACGAAACGCGGACGTCCTCGATGCCCTTCTTCTCCGCTTCTCGTTTTTATAACGTCGGGAGATTCGAGCTCGTCTATCGCGCGAGCCCCTTTAGGCGCACTAAATATTAATAGACGGGAATTGCTTCGAGCTCGTTCGCGCTAAGTCAGCGAACTGGACGGTTTCGATTAAATGCTCCTATACCTGCATTGCTGGTAACTTCTCCCATTTTTTTGTACTTTGATACACAATTAAGATTGCTGTTATATTCAGAAAAATTTCTTACTGTTAGAGTGATTTTGTAGTTTTCATAGGTTTGCTTCTGTAGCTTCATTCTATATACACAATAGAAAGAAAACAGTTCAAAGATTAAAACTTCAAGGAAAAATTTAAACGCGCAAGAGAGCATGCATATTTTCCTTACAAAATTATACAGGCTGGTTGGTAACTGGTGGTACAAGCGGAAAGGGGTGATTCTACGCGAAAAAAGAAGTCGAAAATATAGAATAAAAAATTTTTTTTTTAATTTTTTTTTTAATTTTTCCATCGAGACAACGATCTACAATGAGATCCGTTATAACGTACCGCACGCGTACCGAGCGAAAATTCAAAGTCGACTTTCTCGAAAACAAAGCTTCAAACGAAAAATTTTTATTGTATATTTTCGACTTCTTTTTTCGCGTAGAATCACCCCCTTTCTGCTTGTACCACCAGTTACCAACCACCCTGTATGTATTCGAAGAACATATTCCTATCATGTATTAAGCCTTTTGCAGTATAGTCAAAGGAAGAATAGGGCAAAACCTTTAAATATAGTATACTATAAATTTCACATCTTAAATATCATTATATATAAGGCAGTTATTAATATCCATTGCTTATAAAAATTTGAAGGTAGATATGTATTTTTTGTATGTGATACCAGGAACGCAGAAAATCTTAAAAGCATTTAATTTATTCGCCAAAGTTACCCAAAATCACTGTTGCTTTTTAGTTCTTTTGTACGTCGTCCTTGCTTATTTGTCATTTGTTACAAATAATAACAAATAAATATTTTAACGTTAAGTTATGACATATACAACGATGATTATAAATATTTTAACCCTTGATAAATTTATGTAAGAGACAACTTTTTCGTTTTCTCTTAATATAATTTTTTTTACCTTGATCTTATGTAGCAACTTATTATAATTAATTCCTACAATAATAATTATCTTAAGCAGTATTATTTAAATAAAAAGTATTTTCGATATAAATTCATGATCAGTTTTAAAAATTTATTTTCCAGCTCTGAAATCCAAACATTTTAAGTTTTACAACCCGACGATATATTTTATGAAATCGCTTGGCTTCATGTTAGTTGTGACGTTTTCTTACTGTTCGTAATATTATAAACGAAAAAGGGCGTATAAAAATGTACAATGTCCTTACAGTATGAATTTATCTTGTTTTGTTTTTCATTTAAAATAGTCATCGTTTATAGTTGTTTTAACAATTACACATTCTACAATCTTAAAATAAGGATTATAAAACAACGAAAAAATGTGTGCATCTTAGAATAATATCTTTTAGCTTATTCTTTATTCATTTTAAAATGTAATTAACATAAAAATGTGGTGTACCATATCGTATTTATACCTATATATACTATCACATATATTTCAATGATGTTAGTTCATGTCTTCGTAAAGTTTCGGTTTAGAAATTTCATAAAATTATCTTTACGCAAAACTGAAAATGTTTTAATCTTTTAAGAACACACGAAACCTCTTTATAACGTGACATACCATAATATGCCTGGGTATCAGATCGTGTTCCATTGACACTTTGGAGATTTTCATTAGCATTTTTATAAAAAACTTTAAGATTTATATTTCGAGCATGTCACACTATATTTCATATTTATATTTCAAGAATATTAAAATTTAGTGTAGAAAATAATGTTAATATGAATTTTAATTTTAATTTTGAATTTTGAATTTTGAATTTTAAATTTTAATTTTTAAACTTTATATTTAATTTTAAAATCTTAATGCAAATTAAATATAAGATATCCTATATGCTAAGATTTAGATCGACTACGAATTTTACAATAAAGTAAAATATATAGGAAAATAAAAAATATATAATCACTATTTATTTTGTTTCTGCGACAAATTCGATAGATGCAGAATGAGCACGAGATAGTAATATCTCGAGTTGAATATCTCAAAAGGCTGATCAATTTTTTAATTTCATTACATAAGTATAGAATTAATATTCAATTTTCAAAAAATTAAATTACTTGGTTTCATGACTTCATTTATAACAAGAAGATGACATAAATAATAGTAGACTTGCAAAATAAATTTAAAAAATAATGTTTACAACATCATCACCTTTTCCCGGTCTTTAATCTATGAAGTTGTCAATGTGGCTCCTAAACGGCTCACTCATAAATTTTTATTTCGTTTATTCCAGGTTTCGATTATTCGGTGAGACTCGCTTTAGTCGAACTATCTCGGTTTCAATGAATCTGGTTAATTCTATATAGTTCCTACTATAGTATATGCAATGTAAATATCTTAATATATGTATATATGTGTATATAAATACTACCAAGATGAATTACATTTTTTAATAGATGATGGTGTACATAGTAAATACATAAATTTGAGCTATATTTTGCTTCTTTTATAAATGAGATACATACATTCAGATTATTCCCCAAAATACAAATTTAAATGTACATAAAACTAATTTTGAGGAAAAGGATCTAAATATGGTTAAATCGTTAGTGTTTAATACGCATATTTCTGCGCATATCGGAATCTCCATGAAACAATAAAAGTTTAGAGTTACTAACGATGGAAATTTGAAATTTATTTTTATTTTCTAAATTATCAATGCAAAGTAAGGAATCAAGCTTTATGTTCGTCTATATAAAATCAACAATTTACACTAACAGAAATTAAATACTTAAAAACTGTAAACAGAAACTAGATTATAACCTTTTAGCATTATAATTAATAATCGAGTGTCTAATCTGTGTAGCATATTTAAGGTAGCTATTAGAAAAGACAAAAGTTTAATGTCTTTTACGAAATGTTACGAAAAGTTCGATTCAATATCGAGTGCCTAGGCAATAAGCTATACTTTTTAGAAACGAAGCACTTGAAAAACTTTATTTCACAAACTGAACATTTAATTTCCGAGGAATAGAGTTTTAACGCATTTCCATAAATACATTCAATATACATAAATATACGCTAAAATATAATGGAAGAAAATAATTTTTAAATGCATTGTATAATAAACATTGCATTAGAATTCAATATATCACATTTGAATAAAATTCTTTTCATGTCATGCCTTCTGAACGATTTACTTTTTTTTTAGCAACCCTTTTATATGAAAAGTTAATATTCACTGGAGAAATAGCAAAAATCTTTTTACATTAACAAAAGAAATTATTTTTTATGTATGTTCAATAAACTGAAAAACATTTAAATTTTATTAAAATGTAATGATGTTATAATGCAAAATACTCGTACGTCAAAATTATTGAAATTCTACTTTGAATATGATTGAATATGATATAATAAAATATAGTTTATTAAGTGTATTTTGTTAGTTACACTATTATATAGTAATAAATAAAATAAATGAAAAATGTAAGCTATTAATTGTATAAAAGAGTAGTATAGAATAATGTTCTATGCCATATATTATGGCATTTTTAGTTACAAAATATTTAAAAGGAAAAGATACATACAACCAACGTTGACATAGGTAAAATTTTAAAATCGTTCTAAATTAAATTTTAAAGAATAATAATTCACTTACCAATCGCAGTACACACGCCCAAGATCCTTGTCAACGTTGACAGATGAGTGCCAGTACTTCTAACGTATGTAGACATGCCGCCAGGTTCCGAAGATACGTTAAAATCCTTCATGTGCGACACCATATGATAAACAATAAATTTATCAATTTGTTATAGTATACAATGTAAAAAACACTCGTGAATAAATAAAAAGGAATTTAAAAACATTTAATATATAATAAACAACGCGCTATATGATTATCAATTTCAATACGCTATGCATTACATCCATCCTCTTTCGGAGACCACGCACAACTGAAAGCACAAGTCCTTTCAGAGAAAGCTTTTGCTGTCCCCGCGCTGAACTTCACACATGCGCAGTTTGCATTTTATCCGAATTTTTCTCCAGCGCACATACTTCTCAAATTAAATATGATATAAAACTAATGTTGAATATAATATATAAATTTCATATAACGGAAGTATACGATTTATCAAAATTTATGTTAACACTTTATATGAATATCAAATTAATCAAAATATAAGCTTTATAACCAAATGAAATAACATGGACAATAAACTAAAATAAAGTTTAAAAACAATATTATTATTTTTGAAGATAAAGTTATTTTTAAATGATGAAATTAAAAATATGAAGTATTATTGAGCTTAAAATTTGTGTTACATATGACATGTGTATGAAATGTAAATACATTTAAACATATTAATTATTATATATTTACAATAAGCACGTCCAATACAGATATGTGCATTACAAAAATATATTCACCTGCGCACTTAAGCGTGTGCATCAATCAAATAACACATAGAACTGAGTGAGGTAGAGATAGTTACAACAATATATTCGCTTCTGAAATAACAGGAGTATTTAAAATATACATTTTTAAAATTGGAACACTAGCTCGTATCATTTTTAATACAGTGTTTAAATATTCTTTTTGTTTATGGTGCAAACACTTCTTATAATTAGAGCACATTTTAATACTGTAATACAATAAGATTTCTTATTATTATATAACAATAACGATATATTTATATATCATATAAAATGTTACTTTTTACAACACTTAGATTATAAATGTTATCTGAACTTTTAAATCATCAATTTTAGCTCAATTGTCAATAAAAAATAAATAGAATTTTTATCGTACATGATTTTTATATCACAAACGCAATCACGAATGTCCGCTTTAAATGTATAAATGGTAATTAACATTCCTTCAGTTGCGTCAGCTGCATTTTACCGGATTATTATTTGTGTAAAATAATGAAACACAATTTTAATTAATAGAGATAAAAATAATTTTATGAGATCAATTTTTGTAACTAACATAATTAGTTGTAATTCATTGCAGTTTTGTTTTTGATTAACTTCTTCTTTCTGCTTTTGCTACTCCCAGCATTCTCCGAACTTGTAGCAGGCGCACTTAACTTAGGAGATTGTCCAGGAATTAGATGTTTTCCTTGAATTTCTAAACCTTCGTAATTATTATTATGAATAGTTTGTACTGGTGGAGTAGATCGAGAAATAGGACTTAAAGGTTTCCTGTTACGTGATACTGGTACCGATGATGATGTTAAAGATCTAAAATTATAAAAATAATATGAAAGATATTCTTCATAGATAAAAAGAAGTTGAACGCTTTCATCATACCTATTTTTGCTACTCGAAAGTCGTGTCGTGTCGAGTGGAGCAAGCTTTATATTTTTTGGCCACACAGCAGGAGAAACAGGAGCATGCCAAGCAGAAATTTTAGCTGAAGTTGAATTTTTTCCCGAATTTTTAAAATAATTAATATTTTTACTTGAGCCTAATACAAAATAATATTCACACATAATGCTACAAATATTTTTAACATTCCATATGTAATACATAATATTAAAAAAAAGTATGACATGCCTTGAAAGGAAGAAACTTCTAGAGACTGTGCCATAAACTTGATTGGAGTAGTTTTTACGGTAGAAAAGCTTTCTCTGGTTGATAAAACATAAGGCACAGGACTAACTACAACCTTTTCATTAAAAACAGTTCCAAGTTTATTTCTACTAGTGTGTGGCCTTAAAAGCTTATCTTCCGTAATAGATTCATCCTTCTGATTTCTTATTTTGTCATTATTCATAGGATTATCATGTTTTCTATAAGTTGATAAATAATTAACATTCTGCATTTCTGTATTTGTTTCATTATTCTACAATACAGTCTATACGTACTTCTGAATTTCTTGTGTATATGTTTGACCACTTTCTTTTCTCATAGGTAAGGTATAATCTTCTCTTCCTTTACTATTACTATTTGGAAATCTACTTTCCAGAGATATTGTTTCCTCAAACCAATTTACCTTTATACTTTTTGCAGAACTTTTATTACTGTGAATAGTAGCTGTATGTATTTGTAAAACATCATTGAAATCATCATATAATGAATCAATTTCATTTCCTTTATTTGGAAACAGCTTGGATATTACATATTCATAAAGCATATCAAATATCTCATCTTGCGATGTTTTCTGTAATCTTTGCTTAGATGAATTTTTCCTTTTCTACAAATAATATATGTATATAGTCTTTTCAAAGATTGAATTTTTTTACTAAATAATTTTCTTTCTAGGGACAAAGGAATCTTTAATGACAAGTATTGTTATTTTTAAGTCTATTAGGTTATTTTAATAATATGTAAAATATTCAGTACCTTTAATGAAGTATTATGTTCTGGAAATACCTCCTCATTATTAGAATCAAAATTATTCTTTATCTGATTATAATTTACGTTCAAATCTTGATAGTTACTTTTAGGTGAAAGAAACGGATTCTTCCCAAGTATTCTTAAATGAGGTATTTGCATTCTCCATTGTATACATTCTTCCAAAACAGGTGTTTGAGTTACTTGATTACCATCTTCATATAATGTACTTTCGATAGCTTCCCACTGTTCCATAGCTTTCTTCGTTGCAATATTTTCAATTTCTGAAGAACAGGATATATCTGTTGCAGTACTATTTTTATCCCAAGTTGATACATTGTCATCAACATCTTTCCAAGTTTTCTTCTTTTGTAAACTTGGTAATTGAAAATAATCACTTGATTTATTTTGATTATCTCGAGAATTATTCACTCTTGGTAAAATTTCAGAAGTTTTTATATTTTGTAATCTATAGAAAATAATGTTTGAAATTCTCTCACAATAAATTATATATAAAATAGAAATTTAAGAATAAAAGTAATTTACAAATTATGTTTATATGTAAACATTTAGGTAAAATGAATAGAATGTTATTACAAAACATACGTGTTGCGTTTAAGTTTCCTTTTATGCATTTCATGCTTCTTAAAACGGGTCTTTAATCAACTGAAATTGCTTTTAATCATTTATCTGAAAATCTTTTCGTCGTACTTATTACACGAAACCTACACTGACCACGGTAATTTTATTGATTATTTCCTTAAAAGAAGATCTTTAGTTTAAACCTTTAATTTGAAGCATTCTACCGCCATCATATTATGAATGATTTATTATTTTCTTTGAATAATTAAAAAAACACAACTTTACCATGAGGTAACATCTGATGGATTAAAATTTATGATTCGTCGCACAATTTAGGTATATCTTATTTACTTTCGTATAACATATATTCTAGTTCTAAATCGCATATTCACTATTGGTCAATAAATGAAATGATAAATTTTTCTACAAATTTAGTATGAAAGACATTGTATCGTGTGTTGATATCGTGTTTAGGATTACATAAGTAATTACTGTAAAACGTATAATAATATTATAATGTATAAAATCGAAAATAAAACTAATTTGTAATATTACGCTATTGTATGAACTCGCTTTTGACATAACTGCGTGAAGTTTGCTTCGACGAATGTATTTAGTTAGAAATATCCCGTATGGACCGAGGGTGAAACTTAAATTAACTTATATAATCATGTATAAGTTATATCGCTTATATGTGTATGTTTATTGTTTTCCTTCAGATTATAGACTTTCTACAGCTTATGATATATATATCTTGCTTATAAACTATTGTAACACGGTGCATCTATGAACTTTTGTAAACTGTTATATATAAATAATAAATATAAATATAAATAATAATATATTAGTATATAAATAATAATGTATGTTACATATAAGTAGTACAGTATAACGTAAAATCGTAAATGATGCAAGTTATAATGTGTGTAGCCGTTCGTTTGCGTAGATTATTACAAGTCCCTTGTGCTTCCCACCTGAACGTACAGGTAGCCAAGATCATAAAAGCCTCGTGTTCTGCCATGCTCATCGCTGATTGCGAAGCTGTCTCCAAAATGTTATATAATACAGGTTCTAATTAAACAGAAGGGAATTCGATTTTACAACGGAGAAAACTAGAAAGACTCTTACTATTCTCGGTTCACTGAACTTTTCTAATCTCTGCAAAGATCTCGTACTCAAGTTCTTAGAATAAACCAGCGCGTTTAAAAGTATTGACTATTTTCAATTCTCGCGCATTTTGGTGAGCAATGCGACCAGCGCTCCACGACTAGCACCAACCCACTCGTCTTATCCCTAAAACTGCAAAGTAAAACATAACAGTAATAATTACTTCTTTTACGTTATATAACCTGTACAAGACCGTTTAAATATACCGTAGAATAGTTGGTGAAACTGTGTAGTGAATCAGGATAGGAAAAACAATAATTTGAAGAGTTGTATATAATTTATGACAAAAATTGAAAATATAAATGGAGAAAGATACGTACTTTAATTTTTTAAAATACATGTCAAAAAATACTTACGGTATATTTATGTTTTATATAATCTGAACATTATTTTGTTGTGTTCTTTTTGAGGATTTTTTCAGGAAAAAGGTACGTGGGTTGGTGCCCATGAAACGCTAAACCACCCTGCTCGCAGAATTGCGCGAAAATTCAAAAAGACCGGTGTTTCTAAACGATCGTTTATTCCAACTTGTACGTTTCGATTACGACAGAAAGAAATAAACGCTTAGAAGTCAAAAATTGAATTGAATTAAGAACTCACTTTTCTATTTTCGATCTTTGGTTCCTGCCCTTTCTTCTTTGTTTAGGATCCCCTTTCTTTGTGCTCTTAATCCAATGATTCAATGGGTCTCGTATTTCTAAGTAGACGGAGTTTCTCCTTCCTACGACCATATAAACATGTTTCGAAATTCGCTAGCCATGAGAAATCAACATGGAAGACAACAAAGTTTGTATTCTTGCGAGAGAGATAGAGATGGGTAGAATATATCTCTCTGTCTGACACATTCATGTCAAACATGTGCAGAACGAGAATTTTCTTATCTTCCGTGTTGACTTTTTACGGTTCAATTTTCGAACGGTTTTCACTAGATTTCGGTATATGAAAGCCGAGACCTGTTTACATATATGATCGTGGTCCTTTCGAGAAAAAGGTTATACTTGCGAGTATAAGAGAGAGAGAAACAGCACAATTTGTAAGAAAGTTTACATGGGCCGCCGAAAATAGGATATTGAGAAATTATGTTGAGAAATTTCGGCTGTCAATTTGTGCGACCTGTAATAGTTAATGTAAAGCTAAAGTCTTAGGAAAGTTTATGCAAAAGTAATTCTTTGATTATCTTATCTTACCCTCGTAAGATGTCAACAAATATTACTAAGAAATTTGAACTATTAATTTGATGCTATAATAAATAATTTAAAGGTATTTATCAAAGTGTCTGTTTCCCGCGCCACTTTCTCCCCTTATCCGGTTACCTTCCGTCAATAACTGGTCAATGTATTGGGTTGGCAACTAAGTGATTGCGGATTTTGTAATTAGATAGTAATGACAAACAATACAATTACAATAATGACAAACGATACAATTTTCCATCCGCATGTATTAGGTTGTCCCGAAAGATTTTTTCGTTTTATAGGGAAATAATAGATGCACAACATTCTTTGTTTTATATTATTTTATTGAATGATGTATGATCCATTCTGTTCTATCGGAATCTAATACAATCAGTCAGTTTAAATTTCGTTCTTCATTTATATCGGTTGTTTTTACTCATTTAATGGGAAGGACGAAATTTATTTATTACAAAAAAAAATCAATCCAAACAATGAAATAACAGAACTAACAGAGGAATTGATAAAATATGAGGAGGAAGGAAAGGAATAGCAGAACATGGATGCAATAACAAAGACATGGAGAAGCACACAAGAAATGTGATTGTATAGAATACAATTATATAGAATATAATTATTAGAGTATATTATAATAAATATCGAACAGAAAAGAAAATAGCAACCATGAGAGAAAACAGAAACAATCAAAAGAATTCTTCATAATAAACGTTTTAGGAGCAGCATACAAAAAGGAGATAAATATGTCGGAGATGTAGGGACATCAGGCCTTTCTTTTGGAATTTTGGGAAGGTCCCCAATACTTTGGTCTAAACTATTTATTATAGCTATACTTAGATAATAGAACTTAGAAGTAGTAGTTGTGATACGACCTGATTATGTTTGCCCGAGATTTGTGACAGTGGGCTTGGGCTCGAGGTGACACAACTGGTCGCCGAACGTAGCCACGGTCACGGGATGAACGTTTTTACTTAACAAAAAAAGTACCAATATTGAGGGACACACGCTGTATTAACAAACAAGCCCCGGGCAGGAACAAAGACGGCTTTACGCGGGTCTGCCTAGTAACGGCGCCTGGAATTTTGTTGATAACCCCGGTCAATATGCAATTGACAAATGTGATCGTGTCAGTCTTTTATTCTTGTGATCACTTTGGAGAGTTTACACACATCGTCTTGTCTGTCAGTCAGAATGATACCGAGCGTCACAGCTAACGTCACTTTGTGTTTCAAAATATATTCTTTTGAACAAAGAGTTTTCTTCGTTGACCGTGGATTCGTTATTGAACCTAAGAACATTGTCTTTACATTAAGAGTGTCTAATTACCACGATTAATTGTTAAACCCTGTTAAATCAACACTTGTACATATAATTGTAAATATAATCTCCATTGAACAACAACGATGGTTTGTCCTAATGAAGATACGCAACGCGCCTCTAAGACTAACGCCAACCCGACAAACCCGACAAATATAAAAAATTACAGTTTGATTAAGGACTTAATTGTAAAGGTAAAGATGGATCCAATATGGACAATAAAGTATTACACTGGTGGGTCGAAGAAGCGAAATGCCTATACTAACGGGATTGGAATTATCAGAAACGAAGGAAGAGAATAGAAAGAAAGCGGAATCAGCATTCACAATAGGACAACCATTTTCACTACAGTGACAACAGCAGTTCACGAAGAATTAAAAAGGGGCAAAAGCCGAAACAAAGATAAACAAGTCGCAATCCTAACTGATTCAAGAAACATATTAAATACCATAGCACACAGGTTGATAGGAACAAGAACAAGAACACCAAAGAAGGAGGAAAACATCTGCATCGATAAGATCGCCGAGTAACTGATAGAGACAGAGAAGGAAAAAATGAAACGACCCAGAAAAGGGCAAACAAGGAAAAAGAACAGACAGATATAACAGAAAAAAAATTTGTTTGATATGGATATCAGCACATGTAGGGATAGAAGGTGATGAAAGGACAGACCAAAAGACGAAAGAGTAAACAAGAGGAGTAGCGGACAACAGCTACAAAATTTCGACAATGAGTATCGACACCACCTCAAAAAAGAATCATGGAAATGAAAAGAACTAGTATGCTTAAACGGATATGCGTACGTGAATAAGGAAACATGCTTCCCTATTCTCGCTAATCAGACTAAATTATTTATTTTAATTGTATAATTTATAAAATGTATATGTATAGTTATATCTATACGCGACATACCAGGTAAACAAAGAAGAAGGGGATAATGATATATAGCTCCTCGAGGTAGCTGATCGTTACTTGACGGAGCTAATTTCCAAAAATACTACAAAGAACGCCGAGAATTATACAAACTATCAGTCCATTAATCTAATACTGTCTAATTTAACTAAAACTACTTGCACAAGATTAATTCGTCGTTTGAGGTGTCACCTACGACTTGCTCAACAACGAATTGATCACTGTACGCAACAACATCAAAGAATAAAAATTAATTCAGATATAGTTATATTCGATATCATTTTATTCGTAAAAATCTCAATAATTCAACTGAAACTAACTTATGACAATGAAATAAAAAATATAAAAACTGCACTCTTCTTGCTTCGACGATTTATGTCACCGTCGGTACGAATCATAGGTAACACCGGAAATTGTTTCAAATAACCGGTTTCATATGTAAGTGCAAGTTTCAAGTGCAAGTGAGGATGGTTCGTGAACAAATTCTAGGCGTGTACGAGTACACATTTACAACAGCAGAAGAGAAAGGGAAAGAGAGAGAATCGCTCCGAAATTATCCGACAACATCAGTATTCAGGCGGGATTGAACCCATACCTATGACATACGGGTAAAAGTAGCTTGACTCGTCGGTTCTTTTTGATTTGAGCGAGATTGCCCGACTTTCTTCTGTGATGACACCCGAAGATAGATTGTCGCCATCTTAATTATTTCCACCGTCGCGATAGCGTGCGTTACCTAAACATTTGAAGAGCGTAAGAATCGCTTTTAACTTTTGACCTGACAGTAATAAAGGCATCCTTGGTGAAATACTCAACTAGGTTAGGTGGTCACTTGAGTAGGGAAAAATCCATAAATAAAAATGCAGCTAGAAGCAATAAAAGAGGACAACCGTGATGTATCGAGTAGTTCCTCAACGTGTATAAACCTTAGCCTTCTTAAGTGAGGAATGCGAAGAAAAAAGGATCTTTTGACAAAGCCCTTTTCGATAGTAACAATTTAGAGTCGTGTCACACACAGCGCTCACATATGCACTTCTACACTACTTTCCCTTGGATCATGCCACGAATCAGGGAACCTGGAGAAGGGATTGGTCCTCATGAACTCTCACCGAATTTCATATTTTGCTAAATCAGGAACCATAACGAAGGAACGGAGAGAATCCTCAGAATCACTTTGGCTTCGATACCAACAAAATACACAGCAATCTCCAAATCCATTTCATTCTTATCTTTTTCGATAAAAGTTCTAACCTTTATCTCGCGCATTCAGCAGTTTAATGCTTCAGCATTTTAAAGTGGTTGTCTCCACCCGCGAACTTTCATCTCTAAATTAGGACAGCTCGTGCCATCTAAGCGACAAGTAGAATATTATTAAGCGACGTGAACATAAAATTGCAAGCCTGCTCGAAATCGTAATAGCTGCTAATAGTAAACATACATGTTACACTTCTGCCATTCTCATATGTTCTCGTGAGCGCGGGTCCCAAGTGGTTAACCCTGTACTTTTGTTCGCATAAAAACGTAATAAATATTTATTCACATGTCTCATAAAGTTATCAGACCAGTAACAGTACAGTTATTAATATTCAATAGTAATAACATTAATGATATACACTCCTCGTCAAAGAGATAGCCCAGGTGTGCTATCTTTAATTTCTCAATGACGCGTGTAAAGTTTTTCATCTGTAACGCATAATATCAAAACATTATGAGCTCAGGATATGCGGTTCGTTGAAAATAATTAAAAATATTATGAGGTTTAGTGTGTAACAAAAAAAAAATCGTTTTATTTTAAGAACGAAATGATAGCACATGTACAATAAGAAAATAATCAACATAAATTGTAACTAACAATAATTACTTATCAAACATATATACTTGTTTAATAATGGGTACATCCCCCTTTATTTTCTATTACTTCTATTATACGATTTGGTATCGATTTATATAGTTCCTGGATATAATTTGGCTTAACGTGTCCCATTCGCGTACAGTTGCATTTTTTTAATTCTTGTACGTGTTGATACTGCTTTCCATTCGCGTATAACGCCGTGAACAAGTTCTGCCCAGCAATTTTCAATAATATTAAGGTCCGTGAAGCGTGCATTATCTTGTTGAAAGATGTAATCAGGTCCACCAGAACCACCAGAAATGCGTTCTGCATGATTATTTATTTGTTCTTTGATTAAATTTATGTATCGGACACTATTCATTCTCCCATCGATAAACTTGATACTTGTCTTGTCGAAGTAACCGATGCCGGTCCAAACCATCACGCTGCCTCCTTCTATTTGTCGTCGAATTGCTGAAATTGTCTCTTTTCTTATGTCATGAAAATAATATTACAATCCATCAGGACCATCCAAGTTTAATCTTTTTTCGTCTGAAAATAGTACCTTCCTCCATTTCTTTTTCCAATGCACTCTTTCTTTTGCAATGCGTAAACGTTCTACTTTGTGTTTCGTTGTTAACGAAGGTTTCTTTTTCAATTTTAGCCTCTCAATATTTTTGCAAGATAGTAGAACTCGACGAACACTTGAAACACTGGCACTAACATTAGATTTCTCCATTATTTGCTTCGTTGTTAACTGTGAGTTGGAAGCTACACGCAAAATTGCTCGCTTATCACGATCGGATAACGATGACGGCCGACCAGTACTTTTCTTTTTGCCATAATCTTCAACGTTTTTTAAGAAATTGTGTATTACTCTACGACTTCTTCTTATTACTTCCGATATTTTCGCTACTGATAACCGTTGCTGTTTTAGTTCAAGAATTTGCTTTTTTTCAGACTCGCTTAATCTTTTTCCGCGTCCCATAGTTACAAATTTATGTAATATTGTACTGTAATCTTTACTCGCTGATAGATTACGAACTACTGAGCAATTTCTAAACATATTTACAGAGTGTGCTATCATTTCGACCTTAGTATTGTAGTATCGTTGACGAGGGGCCTGGAGGGTGTCGTGCGAATTATAAACAAGCGGTTGTTGAGCATGTGCGTGGTGGGACTGAGACGAAAGATATGAGGCTAAGACAAAAGATAAGGGGTTGCTAAGGGACATAAACGAATTAAAAGCAGTATGAGTTGAGAAGCCAGAGAGTGCGAATAGCGTTGTCGAGATAGTGTTGCTAGCGTTCTTGAGAGAGAGTTAAATCCGTGGTGACGAGAGTTACTAATTAATTACCTGGTTGTCTTAATTATAATATGTTGTCGTGATTAGTTCATGTTAAATAACCATCGTTTACTGTTTAATCAATATCCGTTTAATCCATTTATTGTAAATAAATTAATTATAATAGTTTACGATACTACAGTATGGAACAGTTCTTCTTTGTTGTATACAAACATCTATGACATTGTGACTTATTTGCAGCAAGTCGCATATCCTGAGCTCATAATGTTTCGATATTGTACGTTACAGACCAAAAACTTTATACGTATCATTGGGAAATTAAAGACAGCACACCTGGGTTATGTTTTTGACTAGGAGTGTAATTATTAATATAGATTTGTTTACATTTTTGATCACAGAATTTGTACTTTGTTCTGTTAATTTTAATACTTTTATTTTATTATAAAGAATATCAAACAAATTTTAGTAAATAAGATCAGAATCATTACTATATATTTAATAAATATTAAAGTATTTAACCTGTATAATAAAGGATCTTAACAATTTATTATACAAGTATACTATAAACAGCTAATACATACTTAGATAAAAGAACTTGTAAAATATGCACTGTCATGTAGGGTTTTGTGTAAGTCTTGCATGTAATGTTGTATGAACTTTTGTACATTTTCCACTTCTTGATTGTATGGGAGATTGAAACTCCAATGATACTCGCTTGGAGCTGTTATTAAGCGTAATAGGGGATAGACTAGATGGCTCACCATAAGATTGTAATTTTTCAAGCCGTTTTTGTATGGCTACAGATTTTGCTAGTTGATTATGTGTTAAACTCCTTCCTTGGAATTCCTGAGATACATGATCATTAAATTGCTTGTTAGCATTAATATTGTCATTTGATATATCTCTGTTGAAATTATTTCTCATCATTGATTTCTTTTGTACTTTCTCCGAAATTTCTACCACACAGGTATCTATATACGTACTAATATCCTTTGAAAATATGATTTAAAAATATGATTTAGTAACTTAAGATTATAAAGTTATTAAATTTATCACACCGATATCTTCTAATATATTCAAAACATTTACCGTTATCAAACGTTTTAAATTTTCTAAAGGTTCCTGAAGGTGACTGTCTCGAGGATTATGCGTAAAAATACTTCGTTCTGTGCAATATGCCACTGGTATATTCCATGATGTAGCTCGACGCCATTCTAAATTGCCACAGGCAACAAGAGATCCTATAGTCAAAATTTCTGCATACCCATACGAAGATATCCCATGCCAAAAGAGTATTGATAAATATGAAGACACAGAATCCGCATGTGGATATGCTAAATAAACAGCTTGAAAATTTTTCATACCCTAACAAATAAATAGAAAAAATTATCATTGTAAATCTTCAATCTTACATATATATTTACAATAACTTACATAGGGTTCGTTTCCAATAGAAGCAATAATTCCTACTGTATCAAATTCTCCATAAGCTGGAGTGAAGGTTTGCTTACTTATTTCACATAATGCTGTATATGTTCTCAGACGAAAACTATTATCAGAAATGTTTACTTGGATAAATGATGCATTTCGATTTGCAGTCAATAGCAACTCATTACCTCTATTACAATAAATATTATTATGCTACATTTGATTAGTAATAAAAAATAGTAGAGAAATATAATATAGAAATTAATACCTTTTTGCTGAGGGCATAACATTACAAAGTGATATACAATTTCCTTCTTTTAAAATATCTATAACTTCTTCACTGGGGGACCAAACTGAAAGAATAGCATTTGTTTCTTCCTCAATTACGCGAATTTTTAAAAGAGGTGTAACCTGTCGCGGTAGAGGTAAGCTTTCTTGTAATCGAGACTCTAATTTTTGTCTAAATTTCTCCTGTTTCATGCGACAATCATTCTTTAATTGCTCTAGCTCTTGTTCCGAACGAAATTCCTATGACAAAAATATAAATTTGCAAACAGTTATAACACAGAAAACAATTATTGTATATTGTTGTTGTTGTTATATTAGTTAATACCTCTTTAAATAATCTGTCGCAATCTTCATTCCATTCAACTGCTGCTAAATCGATACTGTCTGTATTTAAATTACTTTTGCATTTTCCAGTATGAAAATATTTCTCTGCTTTAGCATAAAATGCTTCTATCATTGACCGACATTCCTTTTCATAGATATTGCTAGCTTTTTCTTCGCATCTAGCATTTCGAAAAACTAGAATCAGGAAATGAAATTGTTTAAAATGATTAGAAAGAGCTGAAAATATTAAAAGCACGCATGCATATCTTACTAGATTCTCCTGCTGAAGTTTTCTCATGATATAACATTGGATATACCCTCGCAACTATAACTTTAATTTTCCCAATTAAGCCACCATTTGGATAAATGGTCTTTAATTTTGTGCACATTGGTCCCGATGGTACTGTATACCCTAACTTCATATCCCATCTTGCTCTTCTTGTTGAATTTGTATGTAATTTTAAACATACGTTCTCTGCAATCTAAGAGATAACAATGTTTAATGTATTAAATATTCTTCACTAAAATTTAAAGAAACTTTTGAAACTATGTTTACTTCCAAAGGTGAGCATCCTTGATCACAATTTAATAATTCAGATCCATATGTTAATAATTTTGTTCCCTCTTTTATTTTACCAGATATTATATGTTTCATCATTGCCTGATCAATTGAAGCTTGAATACTATACCATCCATCTGTTAATATCAATTTTTGGGATGATATTTTTAATTGATTTTTGTTTTCGATATCAGAATCATCACACTACATACAAAAAGAAAGAAAAACCTGAATATTGATTCTTAATAAAAAAAAAAGATTCATCTGCATTAAACAAAATTACTTTATTAATAGAAGACACACATAAAACCATTCTCTTGGTTGCAACATCATCTTTCTCTAATATTTTTCTTAAAGCCGATCTTTGAGATCTATCAATTTCCCTGTCATAACGATATTTCAATTCCATCATTACCCTGGCAGGAGTTAGAGCTCTAAAAAGTAACTCTTTTTTATAGTAATTTATATTTTTTAACATGTTCAAATTATAAAAATAATTCAAAGTTCTACCTTGGTAAAATGATATAACCTAGTTTTATTCTATCCATTGATGCTAATTTCCATACAATCCATTTGTAATGATTTTCTACCCAACCAATGGGAAGTAAGTTAGGATCTACACCTGGACTTGCTAAAAAAGATCTTTTAATTTCTGTTATTCCTACATAACCATTTTCATCCAAAATTAAACAAGCTCCATCTTCCAATTTTATACCATCAATATTATTTTGCACAATATTTTGCCTAAACAGTGTAGACCAAATTTGTAATCCAGTATCTAATGTACAAAAAGTCATTTTTGACCAAAATATGTCTCACCCGTAAAAATCTGCACAATGAAATTTATATATTGTCGCATTATCAGCTCTTAGATCCAAAATTTCAGGTGGTAATTTTCTGTTAACAAGCTAATAAACAAAGATCAATAATTAAAATTTAATTGTTTAATAAAAAATTATCTTTTTTCTTAAACCTTACCTCTTCATATGTACATAGAATAGGTTTTTCTCCCTTACTAATTTCTTTCCATGATATACGATTATTGGAATTACTCTTTCTGTGAAAATATAATTTACTGATTGTTGGTTTAGGCTTACTTTTTTGCTTCATACTAATTTGTTTTTCCTATAAGTATAAATTAAGATATCATTTTTTGAAGTTTCTTTTAATAATAACATTAATAGTAACGATAAGACATATTATATTGAAGCTTACTTGTTCTAAAGCGGCTTCTAAACGTTTCTCTAATACAGTTACAGATTGATTTATAAAGTCTATCATTAATTGAGAGTCACCAAAATCATTAACGACTGCAGAGTCATACTGATCCTGTTTATCTGTTAAATCTTGCTTCTCTGTTAAACAATTATCTTTTTTATTTATATATTGGTTCGGACTTGCATAATCATCATTTAACTTTTCTACATTATCTATACATTTATCTGCTTTATTACATAAACATGCCAACTTATCTACTTTATTTTTTGAGGTATTTGTAGTTTCTCTTCTACCTGTACTCCTTCGCTTTTTACGAATAAATTGTCCTCCTATTACTGGGCTAGATGGAACATTTACAGTTACATCATTTTCTTTAATTTCCTTAGGAGATATTTGTTGCTCCGTGAAATCTAAATCCTTCTCATCAGCTAAAAGTGCAGCTGCACTAGCTATTTCATGTGAAATTACATAGTTATCTATTATTTCATCACTTTCCTTGCTTGTTTCAGTAATATTAATCATAATATTATCATTTAATTTAAGTTCATCACAATTTAAAGTTACTTGCATAGATACTGAAGATGTGCTTTGATTTCCTTTTTCTTCATTATTCAATGAGTTTCTATGAGTAGATTTTAAGACTTGAAACTCATTACTAAATCGTAACTTTTTAAACTGACTAGATTTTGCTTTGTTGTTCAAAGATACACTGTCATCTACATCTTTAATTTTTCGCTTCTGCAATGGTTTAGGTAATGCAAGAATAGTTTCAAAATCTTTGGAGATTTCTTCTTGAAATATTGCTTTTGCTTTTGATAGTGCTTCATTGGTCACATTAACGCATTTACCACTTGCAGTTTGAAATCCAACATCTGGTATTTGCGCATTAAATGTATTAATTTCATTTTCAGCTTTAAATTTTTGTTCAAAGTTGTCACTTTCTTTAAACTCATTATTAAAGAATTTCTTTGCTTTTGATAGTGCTTCATTGGTCACATTAATGCGTTGACCACTTGCAGTTTGAAATCCAACATCTGGTATTTGCGCATTAAATGTATTAATTTCATTTTCAGCTTTGAATTTTTGTTCAGAGTTGTCACTTTCTTTAAACTCATTATTAAAAAGTTCTCTTGCTTTTGATAGTGCTTCACTGGTCACAGTAATGCGTTGACCACTTGCAGTTTGAAATCCAACATCTGGTATTTGCGCATTAAATATATTAATTTCATTTTCAGCTTTGAATTTTTGTTCAGAGTTGTCACTTTCTTTAAACTCATTATTAAAGAGTTTCTTTGCTTTTGATAAAGCTTTCTCAGACACATGGATTGAATTACCACTGGCAGTAGCGAAACCAAATGAGAAACCATCACTTTTATTATGCATATTTATATATATTAAACTTTTAAAATCTGCACGAAAATATATTTATTAAATAGATTGATATTAAAACAATGCCAACACTGAAAATCATTTGTTTTTACATTTTGATTGATGATATTTAAGCATTTTTCATAATTACCATTTTCCAGGTATTAAGACGAATTTTGCGATAAACACATGTTGTCAAAGGATGCCATCTGTAGAAGTATCTGACAAATCAAATTTTTTTGTGGGAAAAATGCCATCTACATATTATATTATAAAGTCAGATTAATACTATCTGATATTATTTTAACTCTCATAAACTATTAATTGTACCAAATTTTATAGGTTAAAATAAAGTAATTCATTTGAAGAAGATAAGTTGTTATTTTGCCAAATAAATTAAAAATATAATTTCAAAAAATATTTATTGCTTGTTAGTAATATTTAAGCGAAAATTAGATATATATAAATATATAGAATTATTTAGCTAATCTATTTTAAGAAAATTTATATTTTAGAAATTTCTAATTTTCTATGGATATAGTCAAATTAAATTGCATTACATATCAGTATATTATAAGCATAGCATGTATAAGCTGACATAAGTATCATACATCAATATATTATAAAGAAAATAATTCTCGTAGTTTCTTAATATAGGTAATCAATATTCTAATTTCAAGTTTTCTTCAGCATTTTATGAGACAATAATTTTGAAATTAATATGAATTATAGATATCATAATGTAATACTAAATTTTTATTTTCTTTCATAAAAAAGATGTTTTTACTTTCCTAAGAAAATAATTATACTACAATTTTATGCTTTGAATAATCAAATATTAAATTTCATTCTATATTTAAATAAAAATTTTAGGCAAGATCCTGTCTTGGGAAACGTGAATATTGTCAATAATCTATAGAACCGGCAAAATACTGGTCTAACCTCATTACGTTTTTTGTATTAGTGCATGTGATTTTGCGCGGGAGACTAAGATTAATATATTTAATATATTAATCAGTTAATATGAAATTTAAAGCGTATACTGGAATTACATGGTCCGTTTTAGAACTTACGGGCCTTATAGAAGATGAAGATTCTTGTGTATATTTTGAGAAATTTAAGAAACATGTTGGTTTGCATCCATTTCACTTAACGAACTTAAATACCGCATTAAATGAAATTTTAAGTTCGAATTTGAATTCCTACGATCCTGAGTATGTATATAATTTTCATTAATTGTAATAAGATACATTCTTTATATAAATTTTTATTCAACATCTATTTAAATTAAATGTAAAAAGCAAACATATTTCTTGGTTATGTTTATATTCTGACGCTAGAAATATTTTTTAGTGCATTTTCAAAATTATATTTATTACAGCTTGAAAGGATTTTTATTGGCTTATAAAAACCCTAAATTATTAACACCTTTGGGAGAAATATTTTATGATACATGTTTTATTCATGTTGATACTGAAGCAGACTTTTATATATTTAGACCAGAAGTTGGGTGTACATTGAAAGGTAAAACTATTTTATCATAACATAGTTCTTAAATTGTCTAGTTGTTATTAATGAACATAGGGTTTGTAGGAATAGTGAATAAAAAGGGGCTAGATCACATTGGGATTCTCGTACATAAGGCATTTAATGTATCAATTCCAAAACCAGATGACGAAGAAAATTGGCCAGGTGATAATCTTGAAATTGGACAAGAAGCAAGATTTGTAATAACACTTCTTGATTTTAGTAGTAAATTACCTTTTATTCGTGGTGTCTTAAATGCAGAGTAAGTATATCTAAATTTTATTTTGTTTAGGCTTTAAATTCTTTTCATTTGTTTTTATATATTCGAAACTTTCTTATTTCAGTGATTACTTACGTGGTTGTAGATTAATGCCAAACAGCAATAGTAACAAAAGATTACCTTCTGAGAATACTATTCAAAATAATAATCAGGTTTTGGAAAAAGATGTTAAGCATACTAAAAATCATACATTTTTTGCAACTGATTCTGAAAATACCACTGATGAAGATGTAGCAAAAGTAAAGAAAGAATCTGTCCAATGGAAAAAATCAGAAAAGAAATTAAAACATGAAGAATCAATCACATACAGTGAAAAGAAGAAGAAAGATAAGAAACATGATAAAGAGTTTAAAGAAATAAATGAATCGAAACCTAAATCGATCAAGGTAGAAACTGTACATGATCACTATACAAATAATCTTTCCTTAAATAGTAAATTAATGGAAAATGAAGAATTAGAATCTATTAATTTAAAAAGTAAAGTTAAAAAGAAATCCAGAGTTCAACATTCTCAAAGTTGGATAAATGAAGATGATGATGAAAAGCCTGCACAACATTTACCTAGCGAAATATCAAATAAATCTATTTTAGAATCTAAGGATGATATCATGAAAATTAAGGTCGAACATAATGTAGTGATTGGAAGTGATATTGAAATTATACCTGAAAATAAGCCCAAGCTAGAGAGAAAATCTATGAAAAGAAAGAGTTTAGATGATAATGATACTTCCTTAGCTGATTTGAATGCAGATAAATGCATAGTAAGTTCAAGGAGTATAAATAAAAGAAGTTCAAAGAAAATAAAACTGGAAGAATCGAATGATAAATACACACATGAAGTAAGCGATGATGCACAAGATTCCCCAAAGAAGCAATTTAAGAAACATAGAGATTCTTTAAAGTTGGAAACCTCTGAAAGTGACCAAGTCTCAATGAAAAGATCTAATATTTTAGATTCTGAAGTTGTGTTTCAAAATATAAAAATTAAGAAAGAGAAAATTATTAGTGAATCTGAAAACACACAAGACGAAGATTTTGTAGAAATAAATAAAATGTCAGAAAAGGATCCTGACTTAAACACATTTAGTTCTACTTATGATGTAGAAGAAGATAAAAATAATGCTATTAAAAAGAAACGGAGAAAACATTCGAAGAAAGTTATTATAGATACGAGCACAATTAAAGTAGAACCCGAATTTGAAGACGTAATTAAAATAGAACATGGATTTGAAGAAACTGCAATTAAAGTGGAAAATTCTAATAATAATGATGATATAAATGAAGACGTCTATTCAGAACAAGATGTAAAAGCAACGACTAGTTCACCTAGGAAAAAACATAGTGTCAACTTGAGTGATGATAATAATAGAAGTAACATAAAACGTTCGAAAAAGAAAGAAGTAGATGAAGAGATACACAGCGGAAAAGTAAAAACGGAGAAATTTGTAGTAATTGATGGATCGGATATTGACAACAATGATGCTAATCTTCAAAATACTGAAAAAAAGAAAAAACATAGTAAGCGATCATTACATAAACAACTAAATAAATCTAGGGAATTTGAATCAGGTAATGAGTCTGAGTTTGACTTTAGGAATGTTAAAATTAAAACCGAGAGGTTTTCAGATAGTTAGGAAGATTAGAAAATACATATATAATTAATAAAAATTAAACTGTAACACATAATTTCATTTTATCTTCCTTTTTTTAAGAAAGACATACTTAAAGTCACATATACATTTATAAAAAAGGTTATAATAAACATACAATATGACATATTTACAAGAATATATATTTAATATGTATATATATGAATTTTATTTTGCTATGCTAGCAATGACCATATTGAACATATTTTGTACATGTTACTGATAGATTATTTTTTTATTCCATGAATTTTAACCTGTATACTTCATCCTTTTCTTATATGAGTAAATTTCATTTACTTATAATGTATCATGTTGCAATAAGACTTTATGGCTGAATAAATATATCATTATTTTGCCATATATCATATTTTGGAAAATTGGAGTACAAATGTAATTTGTAAATGATATGATGATAAAATTATTTTACGTATACAATTTTACGTAAAACTTATGTAAAAACGTAATGTAAAACTTTTTCTATTGTAAACCATAAGAATGTAAAATTTACAAAACTACTTTATATAAATACGTGAATAGATTTTCGTAGTATATACCTTATAGGTTTAAGAGAATGTGCAAGAGTGAATATTGTAACAATGAATATTAAGAAATATAAAAATATGTTTATTAGTACATACAGATTTATTATTTTACATCACAGTTATTGCAAATTTTAATTCTTGTTGCGTACTAAATTTTGGAAGATATCAGGGAATTGAATTTTAATCTCAAAGTAATCACCAGCTTATAAAAAAATGTAACCACAACTTTGTTTTTAGAAAATATTAATGTAATTTATACACGTATGATGCTCTGTTCCTTATAAATTTATTATAAAACAGAAAGTTTTCGCGAAATAAATAACTAATAAAATTATTAGTATCTTCATACTTAAGGAGTTCAATGCAAGTTGTGTTTTAGCATTTTCCTTGTACGTTATGTCATATGATGATAGAAATACATATAAATTAGACACTTTTATGCAATGTCCATACTTTATTTTTTAAATGAGTCGTTTAAACATATAAAAGAAGGTACTGGTAATTTAATTGTTTGAAACTTTTTTTTTATTCCTCACTTATATCAAGGAATTCTTGTAAAAGCAGTAATCTGTTTATTTCGGAAAATTTACAATGAAAAATTTTATATAAAAACAATTACAACTTTCAAGCATTTTCCTACGCTTAATGGTGTGATCAAATATTTTGTCCTTACATATTAACATTTATTTTTAAAGTACCATTTATACTATATTGTTTGATGATATATATTTATTTACATATACACGCTTTATGTACATTATTCTTATATAACATACGTAAATTATTGTTTTTATTCGATCGGTTCACCTAGCTGCATCGTGAAATAATTTCATCAGTTTCATCTTTCGGTATAAGAATATTCTTATCTTCCTGGTTTTTGCACAAAAATATAAGAAACGGTATGACCAATATTTACGTGAAAAAATTACGTCGAAATGTTTATAAAAAATGCAAATCAAGTTCACAATCAAGTTCTGAAAGAAAAATATAATTGAAAAAGAAGCTCATAGGAATGAGATCTGTTCAAAGGAAGATTTTAACATCTACTTTTATAATAAAATTGTAGTATGGAACAATGAACGGTCGAAATACATTCAAGAGCATTACAGAATGTGATATTCAAAAATGTTTCTTAACTGTATTTTTATAGTTTTTAGAAATTCATTTTTCATCACTGTGTAAGGATAAAAAATAATTAGTTATCTTTAAAAATAAAACTTCACTTATTATAATAAATTAAATATCGAGTTTTGTTTTAATCTTGTAATGCTTGCAAATATTTGGAGAACATTTTCAGAAATTCCAGCCAGAAAATTTTAGTATTGTCATAAGATATCGAGTATTTTATATTCAAAATAATTTCATATTGTGTATATTCAAAATAATTCATCACAGTATACGCTGACGAGGTTCTAATCCCTATATACCTGATTTGTATCATTGTTGTATGCCCTCTTAAAACAACATATGACATGTGAAGAGATTGTGTGTTCACGTTGCAACGTGCACTGCTTGTAGCTGCTGGAACGTTCGTTATTATTCTGCGGTTTCTTATAATTTAATTAGGTACGCTTTGCGTCATATATTACGCGTTCTGTGAGAATACATATATACACGCAACGTTAATTTGTCGCTAAAACAACGAACAGGAACTTGGACCTTAACGCCTGCTAGCGTTCGTTCCCTGGTGTTCGCCGGAACTATCTAAATTTCATCCGATGCGTTCAATAATTGAAAGATGCTCCGTTGATTTGTATGCAGTGGCACGATAAAACATTTATACTGATTACTGTGAAAAAGATTTCAGATACATGTATGTATGTACAGTATTAACTTAACTGCTCGCCTTACGAAACGGACAGTGTACAATGAATATATTATATACATATAAATATCTATGTAATTGATTCTTGAAGCAATAATCGATGTACGATATCACTGTCTATTGTCTTCTAAATGTCTTCGAAACTATGTAAAACAATTCATTAAATACAAGATGCGTCGTTTGAAGGAAAGACTATCCTATGTGCGATGATTTTATTGTAGATTCAGTCACTCTTATTCTTCTTTTTAATAAAGTTATGTATTTTTTGTATATACTTCTGATACTTATGCAACAAGAAAAGATTTTTACGTTTGTATAGAAATTAATTTAATTATTTCGTAATAATAAATTGAAAATATTATTATAGGAAGTATACTTTTAAAAGAATTAAACTATCGTGATGTTAAAGTCATAAATTGGTCCTTTATAAACTGCTTAAATAATATTCTTAATAAATGATTAATAAATGTTCCCCTTTATCTATCATAGTTTCGATGAAGTTTAGAGGATAAGAGCCACCGAATGATCCTGGGTATTACTTTTGATGGAGATGAAGAATAGACGGAAATAAATCAGTGGATTAGGATGAAATACAAATTGAGGTAGGAGACCTAATATAATCGCGCGAAGCTCCTGAGCGAAAAATTCGAAATTGACATCTCTAAACAACTAGTTAATTAACAATAAATTGAACTAAAATATTGAGATAAAAATAACATTCTTACAATATTTAAATCGTATTTAATCTTGTACAAAAACAGCAAACGTTTAATTATAAAATTACGAAAAAAGCCATTTAATCATCTATTTAAGTGATAAAAAAATATTGATTTGATTCTCAGATGGCTATAACTCTATGTACGAATTATTCTGAATTATCCTTGTTTACAATGCTTCATAATCGTTTGACGACCATAGCTAAAGAAATTCTGGATCAGTCTCTGTTTACTCGTTTTCAAAATGAACGTAGACATTCATTTCAACTTAGTAGTAGATTATAATCGTTCTGTACGTTCGATATTCCATTTTTTTGATCACAGAAATGATATGTCTATAAAACTAAAACGTACAACGATTTGACGCGTTTTCTAAACAGCACCATCTCAGCACCAAGAATATCTATTTTAATTGTTTCAAAACATCAATCAAAAAAGATTTGTAGTGATGTTCGTGCACTAGTTTCCGGATAGTTGAAACATGGACACAGCTGGTGAAGTTTGATCAAGTACTCAAGCACGATGAAAATAAAACAACGAAACGAAAGAACGTCATCTTGATCCTCACTTGATATCATATGTACACACACTTCTAGTTTCTGTAAAACAGTTGGCGTAAGGTATCTTCATTGGACACTTGGAAATACGACTCAATTAAAACGTATGTACTATGGAAGCGGCCAGGGTAAACCAGAAAAGTCCACGGGACCACCTAAACCTGCATCCGCCTCTAGGAGGCTCATTATCACGGCCATTGCTGCTTCGTCGTTGCCATCAGATGGCACTGGGTTCGGTGATTCGTTAATCGTCGTACCACCGATCATGTCCATCATATCTTCGTCTGGTGACGCTCCTAAAACGAGGTGGATATTATGTTATACGCCACGATCATTTAAAATAGTTCGCGCGGTGTTGCTATGCACGCTACTATTGAAATTATAACGCTATGCTAGAAATATGAGCACTATACTGAAGGTTTGATTGCTGGATGTTCGAACCGTTGGAAGATCACTAATGCTAACATCGTTTTACCATTCTTGTTTTCTTTTATCGAAATTGTTTTAAAATACAAAATAGCCCTTAGTGGTGAGATGTATAACGAAGTAAAGTATTCGCAATAAAACTAATTCATTTTGAAAGAAATTAAGGATTAAAAATTTCTATTAAATACTACGTTCAATATGAAAATTCTTGAGGTATCAGAACGAACGCCCCTCACCCAATTTCGCTCAGAGAAAACCATTGTTTCGCGTTTGAGGACGATCGATCAAATTTTTGATCTCCTTTTCTCTGAGCGACCTGATCTTTTTTTTTGGTAAATCCGGCAATTACACTACACACCAAGAAAACGACTCCTTAGAGACAGTAATAGCTATGACCTTGGTCGTTCGCGATGCTGTTCAGCTGCAAGTTGTTTGCTATGTGGTTGTATGTTGGCGTAGGATTACTGCTGCTGTTGTTGCTGCCTCTGGTTGACTGCGTCATGTCTTGCACTCTCTCTGGCGATGCGGTGGTAGTGATCTGTGTCTTGTAACGAAAAGAAAATATTGTAGAAAAACATCATCAAATACATTGAATACTTTATTTAATCCTTAAAATATTTATTTGACTCTTAAATATTGTTTATTAAAATATTACAAAATGGACAATTAATGTTGAAACGTATTAAATTAAATTTATTTTAATTTAGTTGCTCTTACACAGATGATATTATCGCTTAGCTGTTATATGTATATATATGCAAAATAGAATTACTCGATTTATAAAAATTCTTTCCCCGTGTAAAAAATTAAGTTCTATAGATTAAAATAAAAATATTATTAAATATCCTTGAGATCTAGATAGAAATATAGCACAATGCACAGTATATTTGAACATTATTTCTATTGCAACTCCGAATACAGTCGATATTTCGCTTATGTCTAAGGTATACAAGGAAATGTTCTATAAATGAAAGTGTATTATTTTAGAATATTCTCATTTAATTACTTTATTAAATCGATTTGATTTAAGCTTCTATTATTGTACATATTATATAAAATATTAGTATTATATTAGGAGTGTGAATTAGTTTTGGGGACTAACAAGAATGTGCTTTAGTTGTAGGTTTCAGCGAGTGCATCAAATTACAATGTGGCAAAGTGTTGATATTTATGTTTGATGTCTAGTATGTTAGAAGTAACAGACGCGTAAACAATCGAATTTTAAAAGCAGCAAAAGGGAATTTATAAATTTCCCAGTCGAAAGATAATACTCTTTATTTGGTGAGACCAAGAAGGTGTGGACTACGAGCTATTGAAACCGAGCGAAGCTGTTACCGAGGATCGTTATCGACAATAACTGTATAACTTGAAGCGTACTTTAAGCCAAGAATGTCCACAAATATCAAATAAACGACGCAAAGTCATTCTGTTGCGTGACAATGCACGACCACATGTTGCAATAACAGTGAAACGAACGTTGTTGCAGCTCGAATGGGAAGTCCTTCCACAACTCGCATATCCTCTAGACCTGGATCCATCGGACTACCATCTTTTCCAGTCATTGCAGCACGTACTAGAAAGTACACACTTCTCAAATCTCGAAGAAGTGTAAAATTAGTAAATGAATAGATCAATCCGACAACTAAACCGTTCTATCATCGCAGTATCCATTAGTTGCAAGATGGGCAAAAGTTGTAGAAAACGGAGGAAAATATTTTGATTAATGTAACTCCATTGATTTTCTTTAAATAAATAATAAACCTTTTAATCAAAAAAATCCCTCGAGACCAATTCATACTCCTAATATTACTATTTCATATCAAATAGGTTCTAATTAAATTCATTTTTGTTCTTTTAAGATTGTAGTAAACAAAACTCAATACGGTTATACAGGGTGGTTGGTAACTGGTGGTACAAGGGGAAAGGGGGTGATTCTACGCGAAAAAAGAAGTCGAAAATATAGAATAAAAATTATTTTTTTTTTTTAATTTTTCCATCGAGACAACGATCTACAGTGAGATAAGTTATAACGTACCGCACGCGTACCGAGCGAAAATTCAAAGTCGATTTTTTCGAAAACAAAGCCTCAAACGAAAAAATTTTATTCTATATTTTCGACTTCTTTTTTCGCGTAGAATCATCCAATTTCTGCCTGTACCACCAGTTACCAACCACCCTGTATATTCTGGTAGATATCGATGATAACTTTGTCATTTAAGGTATGATTGCAGATAACAAAATGACTGCAAAGATAGAGAGATAGAATATTAAATAATGTATGTTACATACATTATATAGATATATATTGCTTTTACTATACACTGGTTTTCTGTTAATAATCATTTTCTAAATGACAAAGAAATCGAGGGTGCAATTTCTGTGGCTATAACTACCTCGGTGCTTAACAAAGCAGGTTCCGGTCCTGGTCCGGGACTGCTACCGGAAGAAGAATCCTCACCGCGTCTTTGAAGATCCAAAACCTCTTCAGCTATTTGCCTTCCGATTTTACTTACCTCTACGTGACTCGAGATCAATCTCTCTAATCCGCCGTTACCTAAAATTATTTTTTGAAATATTAAGACTATAAAATAGTAGAAACAATAACAGAACAATAACGTACTAACAGTTAATGAAATTACAAAAATTACAACAATAAGAGCTTCGACGAATATTTTTTACTTTGTACTAGTAAATGCAGTTGAATCCATTCGTTATGAATAGACTGCGAATGTTTACGCATTTATGGGATATTTAAAAGTGCAAACATACACTTCATTACTTTACATTATATGGAATAATATATGAAATATTCAAAATCTAGTACTTGTTATTCAATTAATAGATAAAATAATTCTTTGTATAGGTTCCATTTCTTCATTTCTGTTCATAAAAAGATGCATAAATATCCCCAATTTAGATATAATGGTGTTTGAAAGTATTTGAACATTCATAGGAACATTGTCTAAGATTTTGTATAGCATACAACCTGATACGACTATTATGTCCACATTAGTGGAGTACAAAACAAATACGAAAATATACGTGGAAGTTACAAGATATTTCTTGCAAACACACTTCCCAAAGGTTACAAAATTATTTAAACGGTTTTAATATCTAATAGAACCACTTTTGTCATTAATTATATGTTTAAAGTAACTATAAATGCTATGTTCTTTTTACCAATTAACAATAGGTATCTTGTAACTTTTATATACATATTTTCAAACTGGTTCCAAATTTTGTTAGTGTAATTATGATAACTGTGCCTTGTTACAACGTTAATGAAATTTCGAAAGGATTTATATAACGCAAATAATTTATTCATAAAAATTTTCTACAGTAAATGTTCAAATATTTTTGTATCAAAGGATAAACAGTTATAAACTCTGTAATTGCTATGAACTATGAATTGAATTTAGAACTAAAAGTGAAGTGTTTCGTCGATTTACACTATAAATTATTTTCATATGTAAATCGAAATTAGTATTTACATGGAAGGATAGGTTTCAAGGTTTTTGTAATATTTTATTGTTCAGCGTAAAGTGAACGATTTATTTATATATTACATATAATTCTTATACATGAAACTGTTTTTAAAGCTTGTTTCTTTCTTTGATGATCTTCTTCATCTTTTATTAGAGAAAGATGACACAATATACATATACGTATTTATCAATGAGAATATATTCTAAAATACTGCATTGAACCGATTAATCTTTTCATATTTTTTCAGCAATATCCGACTGAAATCATGCAATTGATATATCGTGTAAATCGAGAATTAAATGTTTATTAAACATATACGTAAAATTATATCAAATATACATGTATCTATGTATATTTTACTTACTTTGTGTAAAGTAGTCGTAATTGCCTTGAACACTGGAATCCTCAGATCTGTTTCCACTGTTTGTGATCGATCGCGAGTCACAGCTAGATACGTTTATTTTCATTAATTTCAATGTTTTATCCGAATGTTATAGAATTATTACATTATAATAAAAGACCAATACTATCAAAACTTACGAAGTAACAGAGTTTTTTGCTATTAGGTACTCAATATCTTTGGTCCATGGATTTCTGAAAGATTTCCATTCGGATTGAAGCTTCACGAAACTCGCACCTTTGGTCCTAAATCTGTATATCTAAACAGAAATATCGTTCTTGTTGCAAAATTCTCATTCTCCTTAGACATAGATGCGATAATTAATCTAATTAATCTTTAGAAGCTACCTTGGATGGAAGTTTACTGCAGAAAATCTTTTTTAAATTGAACGATTAATAAAGTTATACACAAGAAGAATTAAATCTTTCATTATTATTCAATACTGTATGAATAAAGAGAAGAAACATTATTGTTTGCAGCAGTTACAAATATTAATATTTATTATATTTAATATTGTTATAAGATGATAATATTAAAATAAAATTCACATGAGGTGTAACTTCATCCACGATAGCGTTTGAGGATTATTTTTGATATTGTTGATAATGATTCTTTATTTAATTTTATCAAATGTTGTGTTTATTATAAATTTGAAATAATGATTAGGAAAGAGAAAATGTATTTTGAAACTCCCACAATAAACGCTATTCAAATGATGATGGAATCTTAAACTAATTGTTATTAAGTGTATTCGTTGGAATCATGTAAAAAAAAATCACCAATTAAATAGTGTTCTTTGTCAATGGTAACTGTTATTACGAAAACTGAATTGTTGGCAACAGAGAATTTTTTGTTTTCGAGATAGATTCAAACCTTAAAGTCAATCATTTTTGAAAAAAAAATATAGACGGTGCTTGGTAACTGGTGGTACAAGCCGAAAGAGGGTGATTCTACTCGAAAAAAGAAGTCGAAAATATAGAATAAAAATTTTTCATTTGAGGCTTTGTTTTCGAGAAAATCGACTTTGAATTTTCGCTCGGTACGCGTGCACTTTATCGCGTCTCGTTATAACGGATCTCACTGTAGATCGTTGTCTCGAATTTAGAAAAAAAAGAAAAATTAAAAAAAAAAATTTGTATTCTATATTTTCGACTTCTTTTTTCGCGTAGAATCACCCCCTTTCCGCTTGTACCACCAGTTACCAACCACCCTGTATAATAGTTTACTAGTATATGGAGATATTGTTTCAAAATATAATTTGTTGTAGTATATTGTCTGAAACATTTTGTGATCATTTTTCTATATGATTAACAAGAATTAATACAATCTTGACTATGAAAGAAATATTTTATATTTAATATTTATTTTCACTAAATGTTTGTTTTATTTCAATTTTTGCAATTATATGCCTTATTCTGGCCCAATATATACAGGGTGGTTGGTAACTGTGGATCTACAGTGAGATCCGTTATAACGTACCGCACGCGTACCGAGCGAAAATTCAAAGTCGATTTTCTCGAAAACAAAGCCTCAAACGAAAAATTTTTATTCTATATTTTCTACTTCTTTTTTCGCGTAGAATCACCCCCTTTCCGCTTGTACCACCAGTTACCAACCACCCTGTATATTAGATACATAATTAGTGAACTGCAAAGTTTTATGAGAATCTATATTTTTATGAAACCCAAATAAAAAAATGGAAGCCTAAGTAAAGATTTATTTCATCCAAAACATATTTTTGAATGTCTAAATTTCACGGAAATGCATAGAAATTCTCAGTCTAATTATTAGCTTTATCAAATGTCGCCTACTATTGGCTTTAAGTGCTTTATTTAAAATTTATTAGCAGATAGAAGTGTAAATATCCAGTTGTAGCAATTGAGAATGCATGTAACGGGGAATAACGACTGCGTCGATAACGTAACGGAAATTAAAATTTCAAATAGTGATCATTATCATTGCAAAAGACTCAGATAGGAAAGAGTTTCATGAATGTGGTGACTTACTTGCGTGGTGGCGCACTCGGATGCTTGAAGAGCAGCTTTATGAGATTCCGCTAGATGAGGGATATCATCGTGATGATAATATTCGTACATACTCGTACCAAGTAGCTCTTGTGGTAGGAACCCTAACACTAAAGTAGCCCTGCGAACGTTTCTTATTTATCATTAGGATCATTTAAACTTTAAATCATTATCATTATTGCTATATAGTATAACTCTATTTATCTGAACCCATCGGAGAGCAAACACCCTTATTTTCCAAGGAAACGTTTCTCTATTTTCTATAGGTTCTACTAAGCAATAAATTTTTGTAGTCATAGATACTACTACGTGATGAGAAATTTAATGCATTTGGACTTAATTAATCAGTATGTAGATGTTATAATAAATACAGTGATGTGCCAATGCTTATAGCCATTGTAATTAGATACAGAAATGTATTAGATACATAATTTACTGATTTTTCCATTCAAATAAGCGAATTCAGTCTGCAGGAATTAATTTAACGTGGTAATTAAAATTTTGTACCAATAAATGGAGTTCTAATAAATGGGGTTCTGATAAATGGAATTTTATTATATTGTTAGTATTAGACTGTGGATACCTATGCAAATTCATATTTTGATGAATATCATTTTTTAAGTTGAATCTAGGTAAATAAGTATCTTACTAATTAAATCTTATAATAAGTGTTACATTAGATATTTTATATACAGGGTGGTTGGTAACTAGTGGTACAGGCGGAAAGGGGGTGATTCTACGCGAAAAAAGAAGTCGAAAATATGGAATAAAAATTTTTCGTTTGAGGCTTTGTTTTCGAGAAAATCGACTTTGAATTTTCGCTCGGTACGGTACGTTATAGCGGATCTCTCTGTAGATCGTTGTCTCGATGGAAAAATTTAAGAAAAAAAAAAAATAAAAAAGATTTTGTTCTATATTTTCGACTTCTTTTTTCGCGTAGAATCACCCCCTTTCCGCTTGTACCACCAGTTACCAACCACCCTGTATAATATTTTTATATATTATGTAGATTGTATGCATTTTTGTACTTTACAATTTTCAACTATTGTATACAAATCCGCAGTCTAGATGTTATTGTTAATGATTCTGGTATATGTACATATGTGTACAGAGTGTATAAAAAGTAAGCTTAAAAATCGCCATTCGCTTAATTCTACACCTCTGTATCGGTGGAGATTTGTAAAAAAGAATCTGATGCCAAATTAACCTTGAGCATGATTTTCAAGGTCAACATCTTTTTACTGCAGTGTATTCTACTCATCGCGAAGAACAAAAGTCTCGAAGAAATCATGAGTCGCAAATGACTTGTTTTCTCGGAAAAAGATGCTAAAGTTTTAATAATCCTTACAAACTTCTTTTTACAAATCTCCAGCCATCCTGGTGTACGGAATCACGCCACGATAGCTTTTACACTTGCTTTTTATACACCCTGTTCATATAAATTTACGACATCTTATCGTAAAGTTTTAATTGACGAAAGAAACTTGAAATTGGAGCGAAGCAATCATTTTAGATAAATATGAAGCAATATTTGTTACATATTTTAGAATTCTTTCTACTTGTAAGTGTGATTGTAGAATACGTACAAATTTAAAAGGAATATAAATCTTCTTTTTGTTGAATTATTGATATCTTTGAGTAATATGCGAAGAAAATTGTGTTTTTAATACCATCAATGAACAGAAAAGTTAATTATGTACTAGTTATATTTAAAAAATCATGTTTATAGCGTAAAGCCCAAACAATATTCGTATTATAGGCAAATAATATTTTATAAGTCGTATTTTGAAGCGATATATAGGTTGGAATGCTCATACATATGACGTATAAATGTGAAATAAGTTGGTTGATAAATTCAATATTGAAAATAAAAAATGCAATATACCAATTACATGTTGGAGTGTAGAATGTACAACGCTGCGAGAAGAGCAGTTAACGAGTCAACTTGTCAAGCAATGTGAACAGTATATTTAAATGCAGACGAAAATTTAATAAGTCTCGGTCAATTTCTATCCGAAACAAAACAGTACTAAAAATCATAATTTTGAACAGTGTTGCTAACGATTTTCGATGTTGAAACGACATTAAAACCAGAGAAAAGAAACAAAATTTGAATACAGTACATATAAAAATTGGATAAAAATTATATAAAAAGTACATCAATTATTTCCCAAGAAATTAAGTGTTATGATTTGACATTTTACACAAAAATAATAAAATAGATACGTTAAGTGTTCTGAAGTACACATATAAGAATTATCGTTGAAATATTTATTATCATTTACCTTTGGTCGACGAAGAGGAATTTGCCATCCATCGCGTGTCGCGAGACGAACTTTATCGGTCTCAAACGTGGCTTTTTAGGCAAAGATGTAGGTAACGTTGACTGTAACCGACCAACTGCTACTAAACACGACAGATTGCAAGTTTCTCCGTCTCCGTCACCTTCGTGTTCTTCGAGGTCGATTTTTGCAGGCGCCCAGGACTTCAGATATCCAGTACATTGTATTACACAATATTTCCAATCTGTAAAAATATGCAACAGGATTCATTTATTGAAATTGTTATATACGGTATACAATATTATTAGTTTGTACGATTTTCAACTGTATCTTCCTTTGATATTTGTTGAAAATGACAACGTGAGTTCTCTCTCGCCATCTATATGCTGACGGCTAGTTACAAAAGAAAGTAACTAGAAGATATTACTAGACACGGTCGATAGACCAGATCGATAGTTTAAGACTTCCTTTTCGTTCATTCGTTCGTGTCCCTTCCAAGTGTGTGCAATAAAGGTTTTTCGGCACCAAGAAGTGTGGTGTTTTTCATCCGAATAATAAAGTAATAACTAACGCGATCCTACCTCTAAATATAGATATAACAACAATATTTAATGTTACGTACACGCAGCATTGCATCCCCATAATTTATTAACTAACTAAATGGTAGACATTTCTGTTTCTGATAAAATTAATTCTCAATTTTAGCAGATAGTTCTTTGCACAAAAACATTCAAAGAGATGTGTTTCATGTGTTTCTAATTTTAATGATTAGCGAAAAACGATTTTCAAAGGACTAATAGAACAAATTGATATAAGGTTATGTAAAGTTGATAATTCATTTTCCTCAAGAGATTGAATTCTCGTAATATTTATAAAGATTCATGAGATTGATAGAAAATTTATTCTTATTAATATATAATTCTTTTCTTGAGATTGAAAACTTAGTTGCATATTATTCCTATGAAGAATGAAAGATAAACGACATATACAAGATGTTTTTTACTTTAGTTGATTAAACATATGATCTGTGGTTATGAAGAAGGAAAATATGTTATATAAACATAGGTCGTTCGAAGCTTTATTAAAAGGTTACAAAAAGAATACCGAATACGAGAGGAATAAATTACTATTACCATGCAATATAATTAATGTAATCAGTGTAGTTATTAACACCCCCTTTCAAAATGTTTAACGTTCACATTTATAAAATTGACAACGGTAAAAGATCGAACTTATTACTCTATAAAGCTTGTATTAATTTTAATTTGTTTTGTTTTAGTAAATCAATAATCAATTGTTTCGTACTAATTCAGCATGTATATTAATAATAAATTCGCAATAGATGCCTCGTACCATGAAATATTGTCCTTTTTATTTTTGTTATAATTTCTGAATATTTGTCTTATTTATATAAGTTATACTCTTTTCTTACTTATACCCACAAAATATATGAGAAACATAAGCTGAGAGAAGCTGAAACGTTATGTATAAATTTGTGGCGGCACTCGACAACAAATACCGCCACTTGACACTAACTAGCACTGGGCGACGGTAGCGCAGTGGTTAGCGCTTTAGGTCACGAATAATCATCGGGACCCAGGTTCGAATCCCGACATCCGTGTCCGATTTTTCTTCCACGCATCTAAATTAGTAGAAAAATAACAGTGCGTCAGCAGCAGCGACATCTACAGCCAGCAGTTACAATCAACACGGACAACACTTACACATCAAACTGGTGGTGACCCCGACGTGATAGAAAACATTAACAAAACATGGGCGGCGAACTACGAAAGACGATGTTAAGGCTACGGCGGGTAGTGGTCGCGGTTACAATGCCCCTCCGCTGCAACCCTCCAACATATTTACTGTTTGGTTGCATTGTTGGAACGCAACTAGATGCGGCGGACGTTTAAGGTGTGAGGTTCGCGACTCTTGCAAAGAGAGCCTCTCGACCCCGGCCACCAGCTCTCCTCCAGCAAGTAGAGAGCGTTATGACGGACCCCCAGCCACAACCGGACACGATACACGAAATTAAAAAATGAACTCAATTCGCATCCTTACGAACTCGGATGATAGCGATCGCGTAAAAAAGTTGGTGGAAAGTGAAGAAATATGGACGATAGGAAACCGGCCCAATTTTACCACCAACTGAGGAAGCTCGCCCAGCCCCTCCACACCAGATCAGTTTGTCCGATCGTTGTGGAGAAATCGGCTCCCCGTCAGCATGAGGCGCATACTTGCTGCCGTCGACGATTCCGACCCACACAAACTGATGCGATCAAACGACCTCATCGCGGAGGAGTTCAAAGAAGATACGGGACACATTTCGCAGGTAGCAACGATGGTTGGAGCACCCGGCGCACGTGGAACCCGCTGAAGTTCCCAGGCTCACGCTTTTTTTTTTTTAATACGTTTAACGACCAGATAAACCAATTAAAAGTCGAGGTGTGTGTGTTCGGGATTTGGAGTGGCCGCCTGGTAATTGCCGCGACGCTTTATGTGAACCAGATGCGATCCTCGGGCAGGACGACCGTCAAGGGTCTACGCTACCCTAGTGCGGACCCATCATAAACAGTGGGCCTATTGTACAGTCAAGGTACTTTAGGACCCCACGGAAAAGACTCATAAGTCACGAAACTTCTTTATTTTATGCTACATCTCAGGAAGACCGGACGCGCGGGTTTCCCCAAGTGCAAGGTCACCCGCGCGCGAACCTTCATGAAGGTAGCCAATTTTTTCAAATAGCTTCCTCATTCATTATAACATCTTTGAGAAAATGGCCTGAAAGTTTATACGAACATGAACCAACTATTTATTTATTGTAATCTTACGATTTCTTTTTTCAATTTATATTCTAAAACATACCTTTGTTATCATTTTTACGGCACAACAAAGAATTAGCTATAGTTATAAATAATTACTTTGACAGACTTGAATTTTAGTTGTTTGTATGCAAATGGTTAATGGCATCTAATTGTTTACAGCAAAACTAGTTTATGATATTTAATGAAGTCAGCCTTTTTAATTTTAATTGTAGATGTATTTCAAAAGTAAAGTCACTCGGCAATTAAAAAGCCTGTTTTAAAAATGAAAATAGATGTGCACGGTCAACTAATGATGAGTAGTAAATTAAGGTATTATGTAAAACGAAAACTTGACAAGAGATATCGCAGCAAATGTTAAATTCTAAGACAAAACTTCTATTTTTAGTATTAATCATAATAATATGGATGCTTGTATCATTTTTAATTAGTGTTAAACCAGAATATGAAAAACAGAAGATCTGCCTTGCGAACAGTAATAATATGATAGAAATTCTTAAATATTTAAAATTATCATCAATTTCTTTAGCTACAAGTATATAATCTTACTTCTACTGTGCTATAACTGACAGAAAGAAACAATTTTTATTATAGAATATATAGAATTTATAATCTCGTATGTGGGATTATAGGATATATGGAAAATTTGTATTCACTGTAGATTGTATAATGAAATACATTTCTTGAAAAATTGTATAAAGAACACGAATAATATGTATTTATAAATATTTTAGTTAAAGGAATAGAAGAACATAAATAGTTAAAGAAACAGCATTTATATGAAAATATCTTATGTCCTCTTTAAGGATTCTTTCTGTTTTCCTGGCTACTACACTTATTGTAATACTTCTAATTTATTTTACATAATTCATAATTTCTTAATCTTGAAAAGTAGAATACATATTTGTATATGGCTAAAAATATAAAGCAGTGAAAAAGAATGAAAGGAGAAGGTATGTAAAGCGACTCTTTTACCTGTCTTTGAAGTAGTGTCTACTTTTCGCCTTTGATAAATCACGCGGCAAATATTCAAGTCGTAAGATCTTGAGGACTGATGACAAAGGACTAGCGATACTGTACATATTTCACTGATATATTTTTAACATTCTTTCACAGCAATACATATCTTTAACAGTACATATCTTTAATACATATCTTTTAAAATCTTTTTATGATTTTATTTATATTTCATTCTTTTTTATGTAAAAGAATAAAATATCCTCTTGTTAAAATTACTAGAAGTATATGTACACAATTCTGTGCGAATAGGTTTTTCAAAATTGTTGTGGTCGTATCTTTTACTTCCAGAGTTATCAATTTTGAGTGTATAAATATATGTACATGTAAATAGAAGCATACCTTACTATGTTTATAAATAAAAATAAAATAAAGTAAAATTGGATTGAAGTGTAAGAAATAAGTTGGCACGTATAATTATTACTTTACTTTGACGAAGGACAAAGTAAATTTTGCACAAGTCCCCCGATATGTTCATGATTAATTGCAAAAAAAAGAATATACATTTAGTAATTGTAATCTAATTATTTTACAGCGCCTTATAATGCATAAAAAATACTTACCGACATTTTGTTGCTTTTTTCGTCGATGACATCCGCCAGCAGTATCAGTCTCCTCTTTCACTTGTAATTCACTGCAACGAACCCCTTCGACTTTTCGTTTCATTCTACAGAAAAAAGATCTTCGTGCACCAGGACATAATCTTGATACACCCTGAGGCACATCAGTTTTCACCGGTAACATCGCTAAAACAATGTTAAACAAACTTGAATATATTATTCTTTAATGCTAATCATTCATTTGTCTAATATTGTACTTTGTTCAGAAGGCAAGTTTAGAAAATAGTTTGAGAAAGATAGAAAAAGGCAATCGTGAAACATAGTATTATACAATTTCACATCTCAAATGTAATTACGCATGACGCGAATACTAATATTTATTTTCTATAAGAAACTGAAGATGCGTGCTTATCGTATCTGATCTTAAAAATGCAAGAAATTTTTACTGGCAAAGAAATAATTATTTTCTATATCGTTCATTCTGAATTCCTCGTTATTTTATCATCCTGTCAAAGAGTTAAAATTAGCGATTTAGGTATTTACTTCGTGTCTCGCTCAAATAAAATTTGTTCAGGTAATGATTTTATGTTTCCAAATAATTTTATTGCATTCGTGTTTTCAAGTTACTCAAAAACAGATTTTCACATTTTCTTCAGTTTAATCAATTTCACGAAGGAAAACATATACCTGTTTTATGAGCAAAACGTATAAAAGAAATTAAAGAAGATTGCATAAAGAAAAAATTAATTCTATTCAAACGAAGATGCGATAACGAACACGCATCTGTTAGTATTTTATTTAACCTCTGTGAAACATTATATTTTTGAATATAATCATATCAAAATTTCGATGACTATGTTACAGAGAATGATAAAATCCGTTTTCAAAAGTATAAAGCTGCTTTCGTTTCCTTTTTCTATTCGCGACCGTATTGACGCCTGCAAATATCAAGTTCTTCGCATAATTTCCCGAGGGGAAATGTTACGTGTGCATGATGCGTGTCGCATACTTGTAGCTAAATCGACCTTGACAAAAGGAAGAAATGTAAAGTTCGAAGACGTGATTCATATAAGCAAATATTAAGTCGATAGGTAAATGCATATTAATCCACAACCGAAAGGCCGAAAGATGTGGCTTAGGTGGGTTGGGTTAGGGTTGGTGTTAGGGGGGCTGTTTATACTGTTCCCAAATTTTAAGCTTACAACGCTCATCATGTAAAATTCTGTGAATATAACTTTAGTTTTGTATTAGTATGTTTTGTTTTAATGTGCGTGTTAATTATTATTTGTTATTATTTAAACTTTAAAATCGATTGTTAATTAACTTTTTTCTCACACGACGAAAGTTACTACAATTTAGCCTGCTTTTTGTGAGATTTAGAATCATCGAGATATTTACTTGTACTACTATTTACTAAATACTCTATCTTCATCCAATTTTTAATCTTTCCCAAGCTTGCAAAATAATTTACGTACAAAATACACATTTGAATTTTTTTAATGAAAATTCATATAGGAATGTAGTGTAGTATCGTGGACGGATTGCCTGGGAGATATCGAGTGTGTGTTGTCAGTGTGACATCAATCCACATCAGAGACCAGGCCACACACCTTACTGGGTACCCTCAATAGTCTCAGGGACCCACTATTTATCTGGGCATTTTCATAGTTAACCCTTAACCTACAACCAAGGGCATAGCCCGTAGTACGATGATCGGTCCAAACGTAAATATTACGTTTTCGGCCCAAAATTCTCGAACGTAAATCGTAGCTTAAGGGGTTAAGGTCCTTCAGACCAAACAAGGATCTTTTATTTCAAGTGTCCTTCATATTTGTTGTTTACCACGGGAAAATACGGGAAACTTGGTTTTTCTCACGTTCGATATCTTCTGTTAGCAACTTTTTCTCGAGGGCGGCTAAGACCTTTCTTAGTCCACCAAACTTCTTATTACCGAATCAACTCACTTTCCTAGCCAAAATTGTCCTTAACGAATCAACTCATCTCGTGTCCTTAGACACACCCATCACTAGCTTTCCTCCGCCACAACATCGTCACTAAACTTTACTTATTCTCTATCTTTAGAATAGTCAATAGTCTTTTTACTGAGTTTCTACCTTTAGACCAGTCGCGTACTTAATTTACATATACGCATCAGTGTAACTAGGTTATATATAAAAAGTTGTTGGAGTAAACTGTGATTTATACGTGTCAATTCAGTGTGTATTCAATTGTGATTACTGAATTCATAATAAAGTTTGATAAAAAGAAAGTTAATAGTTGTGTTACGGTTCAACCTCCTTGTTTTTATTATCTAAGCCTTAAGTTTACGTGACATCAGCGTTGTCATGGAGTGTTGTCAGCGTATTTAAAAAAGAACCGTTGTAAAGAAGTTAGTTAGTGAGGAATAGTGATTGCGTAAACATTGATTAACGGAGCATCAAACGATATTATAACAATCATACGGTTACCAAGTCTATTAGCACTACACCATTTTCATACATTCATGAAGTTTTAATTGATAAATTGGAATGGTATGTCATGCTCATCTTCATGACTAATTGAAAACAATTAGCGATCATTTTGCAATTACTTTGCAACATATCGAAGTATTGCCAACAGAAAATTACAAAACACGTAATTGTAGTAAACGTACGTAAACTGTAGTAAATTATGAAGTTTCTTGCGTTTTCGAATGTACTGATCTTATTTTCTATGGTTCCCGAAAGTGTAGATATTATATCAATCAATAGGTAAGTTAAACTCTTCGTCAAAAAGATAGCCCAGGTGTGCTATCTTTAATTTCTCAATGACGCGTGTATAGTTTTTCATCTGTAACGTATAATATCAAAACATTATGAGCTCAGGATATGCGGTTCGTTGAAAATAATTAAAAATATTATGAGGTTTAGTGTGTAACAAAAAAAAATCGTTTTATTTTAAGAACGAAATGATAGCACATGCGCAATAAGAAAATAATCAACATAAATTGTAACTAACAATAATTACTTATCAAACATATATACTTGTTTAATAATGGGTACATTCTTCTTTATTTTCTATTACTTCTATTATACGATTTGGTATCGATTTATATAGTTTCTGGATATAATTTGGCTTAACGTGTCCCATTCGCGTACAGTTGCATTTTTTTAATTCTCGTACGTGTTGATACTGCTTTCCATTCGCGTATAATGCCGTGAACAAGTTCTGCCCAGCAATTTTCAATAATATTAAGGTCCGTGAAGCGTGCAGGCAACGGCAAAATAGATATATTATTTTCATTAAAATATGATTGTACCAATCTTGATATGTGTACAGATGCATTATCTTGTTGAAAGATGTAATCAGGTCCACCAGAACCACCAGAAATGCTTTCTGCATGATTATTTATTTGTTCTTTGATTAAATTTATGTATCGGACACTATTCATTCTCCCATCGATAAACTTGATACTTGTCTTGTCGAAGTAACCGATGCCGGTCCAAACCATCACGCTGCCTCCTTCTATTTGTCGTCGAATTGCTGAAATTGTCTCTTTTCTTATGTCATGAAAATAATATTACAATCCATCAGGACCATCCAAGTTTAATCTTTTTTCGTCTGAAAATAGTACCTTCCTCCATTTCTTTTTCCAATGCACTCTTTCTTTTGCAATGCGTAAACGTTCTACTTTGTGTTTCGTTGTTAACGAAGGTTTCTTTTTCAATTTTAGCCTCTCAATATTTTTGCAAGATAGTAGAACTCGACGAACACTTGAAACACTGGCACTAACATTAGATTTCTCCATTATTTGCTTCGTTGTTAACTGTGAGTTGGAAGCTACACGCAAAATTGCTCGCTTATCACGATCGGATAACGATGACGGCCGACCAGTACTTTTCTTTTTGCTATAATCTTCAACGTTTTTTAAGAAATTGTGTATTACTCTACGACTTCTTCTTATTACTTCCGATATTTTCGCTACTGATAACCGTTGCTGTTTTAGTTCAAGAATTTGCTTTTTTCCAGACTCGCTTAATCTTTTTCCGCGTCCCATAGTTACAAATTTATGTAATATTGTACTGTAATCTTTACTCGCTGATAGATTACGAACTACTGAGCAATTTCTAAACATATTTACAGAGTGTGCTATCATTTCGACCTTAGTATTGTAGTATCGTTGACGAGGGGCCTGGAGGGTGTCGTGCGAATTATAAACAAGCGGTTGCTGAGCATGTGCGTGGTGGGACTGAGACGAAAGATACGAGGCTAAGACAAAAGATAAGGGGTTGCTAAGGGACATAAATGAATTAAAAGCAGTATGAGTTGAGAAGCCAGAGAGTGCGAATAGCGTTGTCGAGATAGTGTTGCTAGCGTTCTTGAGAGAGAGTTAAATCCGTGGTGACGAGAGTTACTAATTAATTACCTGGTTGTCTTAATTATAATATGTTGTCGTGATTAGTTCATGTTAAATAACCATCGTTTACTGTTTAATCAATATCCGTTTAATCCATTTATTGTAAATAAATTAATTATAATAGTTTACGATACTACAGTATGGAACAGTTCTTCTTTGTTGTATACAAACATCTACGACATTGTGACTTATTTGCAGCAAGCCGCATATCCTGAGCTCATAATGTTTCGATATTGTACGTTACAGACCAAAAACTTTACACGTATCATTGGGAAATTAAAGACAGCACACCTGGGCTATCTTTTTGGCGAAAAGTGTATATTATCGCTCTCTATTTATATTATATTGAAAGAGTTGTTACCGCTCATTTCCGCCTTGATATTTAGTTGTAAGCAGGAGATTATGTTCGTACACTTTGCGGCACAATTATACAGGGCAAAAAGGGCATGTAAAAGATTTTCTTTACAACTCCACTGTTCATAAATTACTGTATAATTCTATAGCAATAACAGTAAAAAACAAAAGTTGATGAATAGAAAAATTAAAGCAAAAGAATCTAAGCGAAATAACAATGAAAATCACTTTTGCTTACCTACACATACTGTTACGAGAAATATGAGGGGAAATATATAGTATTTATACATATAACAAGGAATATATAAATGACAATTGCATACGAGGTAGTGTATAAGATGCGATGAATGGACTAACGATTGACTATGGATACGAGGAATTTGACGAGGACGTAGGGAATTTTTGAGAATTTACGCAGTTCATGGACCGAAATCGACAGAAGAAGAAATTTGATCTTATCGTTAATTTGATTTACTATGTCTGATCTCATGAATTCCATTTTTGTTATCTTATGTTTATTATGAAGGAATTTAATAAATACGATTACAGAATTTTCTCATAAATGAAAATGTTACAAACTTAGAATTTTCAGTATTCGGCTTTGTATAAATTTCTTACGTTGTTTTATTCTTCAATAATAAAGCCAAGTTACTATAAGCAAAAATATTGCAAAACCAAGTCACACGTACACACACATATATATACATAATTTCGACCAATTACTTTATTCGAATCTTTATTCGAAACGCAATGGATGGCAGATACTCGCGTGTTATTTGCATACAAATCTTGCAATTACCGGCATTCTTACGGTGTTACCGTTATAATGACGCTTCGACACTTGATCAATTAGCCATCAAAAGTGTCAGCGAATGCGCGATGCCGACCATTTTCCAGCTCAGTCGCCGGTTTATTAATTCCTTTGCAACAAGCATCGATGATTAACGACCGTGAGACTTCGTCTCGAAGTCCTCCGCGCGTAAATCGTACCAGCACGTAACATCCTCGAGATCCTGGCCGCGTATAAGCAGTACCGCTTTTCTCTCCTTTAAACGAGTTTCTTTCGTAAGCCGCTTATCTCGCGGCGCTAATTCGAAGATGTTTATCGACAGGCAGATGCTGCCGAACGACTGACATTTATCAGAATGTAACTCGCATTGACGAGCAACAAGTACTTAACGGTCCTGGAACCGACCGACGGAATGTCGAAAGGTGTCATAATTAATGGATTCGTGAAGGGAAAGTCGACGCATGTAGCTGACTGATAAAAACCATTTCGTCAGGATTGTGATATTTTTGAAGGAACATTACTTTCTCGCCTTTAACGTGCTTCTTATTTCTCTAAAATGTTTTTGAGTAATATATTGAGTTGATCGGAAGCTTCTTATTTCTCTAAAATGTTTCTGAGTAATATATTGAGTTGATCGGAAGTTTTGTAGCGATTTAAGGAAAACCTGTAAGCAATGTGAGCCTCATACAGACCAAATTGACCAATTACACTTTTTGTACATTTGTCAATTTTACTATAGAAGAACACCATTTATCTGAATTAATCGGGCCATAAGTAATGTAGATAATAGTAGTTCATTGATTCTCACCATTACGTATGATCTTTCGTTTATGATAGGAGTTTACGTTCAAATAATTTGATCTAATCATCAGGAGTTCATTTATGGATACCAATTAAGATTTCGTTCTAATAAAAAGAAATCTACTATATTAATCATACCAGTATATGAATATTAAAAATATACAAATTGTTATGTACAACATGAATGTATGAATTAATAGACCGAAAATATTTATGTAAATTTGCATTTTTACAAACGCTAATAAAGCAGTGAAATTTGAATAAATTTGTCGTATCTTCTACGTATTTTATACAGGGTGGTTGGTAACTGGCGGTACAAGCGGAAAGGGGGTGAATCTACGCGAAAAAAGAAGTCGAAAATATAGAATAAAAATTTTTCGTTTGAGGCTTTGTTTTCGAGAAAATCGACTTTGAATTTTCGCTCGGTACGCGTGCACTTTATCACGTCTCGTTATAATGGATCTCACTGTAGATCGTTGTCTCGATGGAAAAATTAAAAAAAAAAAAATCAAAAAAAAATTTTTATTCTATATTTTCGACTTCTTTTTTCGCGTAGAATCACCCCCTTTCCGCTTGTGCCACCAGTTATCAACCACCCTGTATATTTTTGTATTTGATGTATTATCCGAAAACATTGAAATGTACGGATGGTGCAATAAATGCTAATACCAATATAATACTATATTTTTATATGTACGTTTATCTTGTCCAGTTTTGCATATTTACAGATACATTGGCAACTAAGATTCTATTTCAAAAGATAATGTTTGTAACGTCGTTAGTTTCCTGTATTCTATAATTTGTCGAACGGATCAGTAGACTTTTAAGCAGCTCATATCAATGATATTTTCCTAAAATTAACATTTTATCGAATAATGTATTTTTGCCATTTATTGCTGAGCTCCACGATATTCCTTTAAAATATTTTGGTTTTGCAACAATAAATTGTTTGAAATAATTTTGTACACTTTCAGCTTCTTTTTCATGGATTTAACGACCACGATAAAAATGTATAAATTGAGTTTGTCGAATTGTTAATTGTTCTATAGCAGAATAAGTAGTGTTGATCATCGATTGCAAATCGTAAACGTTATAAATGGAAGATTTAAAAACGCATTTTAGGCATTTGCTACTTGTTTCACTTGATTCGATCGAAGCTCGGCAAAAGCTTAATACAATTTTAGAGAGATTACACTGATAATAATAAGACCATTTTAACTTTTGTACTTTTGTTTATGGAGAATTGCAACAATGGATCGCTATAAATAATAGCAAGCGTGTTAGAAGTCGTGATCTACCAATTTATTGGAAACGTTAAACTAAAAGGAGCGTTTAAAAGAAGTGTATGATTAAGCTGTTAAACCTATCATAAAATTATAAACGCATCATGCAAGGTATTATTAAATTGCTCTTACAATGAAGATACTAACAGCATCTCTTGGATTACTCTACCTAATAATTTTTACCTTTTAACATTACTAAACGGCACACTATTATCTCGAGAAACTTTGTATTTTTAAATACTGGCAGGTTAAGAAGATATTAATTGTTATTATTGTTGTATTAATTGTGTTATTAATTTATATCACTATTGTAAATTTCTCTCGATTAAATTATCCAAATTCTACGTGAGAAAATACTTTTCAAATATATGATACAAGTTATAAGAAGTAATTTTTACTAGATATAAATACGGAGGATCTTAAAATAAAGTCAAGAGATTATTTAACAGTCAACACGTGTTAACACGTGGACACAGACAAATCGTGTTACATTGGTACGTACTTTTGGCATCTATTAATCGCTCGCGTGGACTAAGATCCGAAGAGGACAACTGCTCCTTTACCTTGGCAACATCTTTTGGATGCAGGATATCGAACCAACTTTGACCCAACAGGTCACCCTGTGCAGACATAAAAAATTCATTTCTATAATATACAATCTTTCTATATTTAAAATTTTCATGGTATCAAGCTATAAATTTTACTAATTGTTTCATCCCCAAGGTTCAGGTAAAAGGAAGAAAAGAATTGTAATTGATTTTGTTTAGGAAACTGTGGACATATAATCATTCACAAAATTGTTTGTACATTCTATAAAAGGGCTATCTATGTAAAAAAGGTATTACATCTTGTACGTGTAAACGCAAACAATTTTTCTACATAATATTTTTCAATCAAATTTTACAAGCATTTATATAATAAAATAATGTAATAAGGAAAAATCATTTATTTTGATACGTTTTTATAAAGTTTAGTGAGATTTCAAATCTAGCAGGCTTCTAGATTTTTTTCTATTTACTTTCAATGTTACCCGACATGTACATGGTACCTATCGTACACTGTAGTTATATATAATATAGTATAGTATACTTATTATATACTTATTATACAGGGTGGTTGGTAACTGGTGGTACAGACGGAAAGGGGGTGATTCTACGTGAAAAATGAAGTCGGAAATATAGAATAAAAAATTCTTTTTTTTTTAACTTTTCCATCGAGACAACGATCTACAGTAAGATCCGTTATAACGAGACGTGATGAAGTGCACGCGTACCGAGCGAAAATTCAAAGTCGATTTTCTCGCAAACAAAGCCTCAAACGAAAAATTTTTATTCTATATTTTCGACTTGTTTTTTCGAGTAGAATCACCCTCTTTCGGCTTGTACCACCAGTTACCAACCACCTTGTATGTTTATAATATAAATATGAAGTAATAATAGTCATTTTATAGCACTACGTGTATAAATGTAAATATTTTACGAAAATATTCAAATAAATGAGAAGAAAGAGATTATATTTCCGCAATCATGTTATTTCAATTTGTAGACTAAGTTAACATTTTCTGAGTTCCTTGGTTTACTTTTAAAGTAATTCCTATTTTGCTTTTAAAGTAATTTTCCAACATTCTTTGTATCATCAATCCTATCTGTGTTCTTAATTTTAATTAACTTTTCAAATACGTTAACTTCACTGTGAAATTTGTTGCAATCGTATTTTAAATAAAGATAGCCTTGTTATAGAATGTAGATAGTTTGGAAAAATTCCTGGTGGGCCAGCAAGGATTTGGAGTCTCTCAGGAATTTAATTTTTATAAGAAAAATAATGTGGATAAAATTACAATTGTAAATTCTTTCTAATTGTCGCGAATAACGAGAGAACATATATGCTAGACATCATATACGTTACGGACAGTATTATATTGCACAATTTACAGATCACAGAGAGTAGATTTATTTTATTACTAGGTATACTATTTCTATTTTAAATATAACGCTGGAAGAAATTTATTTTATTACTCGTGTTTTATTACCAGTGCATCGAAAGAAACAGAGACTGGATACCTGAGAATAATTGAGTGTCTGCAAAACAGACTCGGATACATAAAGAATTCTTCCACGATCACAGCCCACCACGAAGACAAAACCCTCCGCAGCCTGAAACAAGAGAAGGCGCCTTTGATTACGTCACCTAGATCAAATATTAATTGCGATTATGCAATGAATATCATGGGAAATCGATGGATATTGTTATTGATAATTGTTTGAAGTTATTTCAATTTTCTGGGCTTGAAAAAAGCAACCGACGAATTAGTAATTTGATAATTGTTCTAACTTTAATGAACTCTACAAATGGAGAAGCGTTTTGTAAATTATGTAGCAAATTTCCTTTTGTAAGGTAAAAATAAAGTAGTGTAAGATTGGAGAGATTGTTTAGATGATACACTTTGACAATACAAATATTTTTCTTTTACTCAAATCGGTTTTAATTGTTACGAGTTCAGAGAATTATTCAGCTTTCATGTAAAATTTTTTATGCAATGAATATCATGGGAAATCGATGGATATTGTTATTGATAATTGTTTGAAGTTATTTCAATTTTCTGGGCTTGAAAAAAGCAACCGACGAATTAGTAATTTGATAATTGTTCTAACTTTAATGAACTCTACAAATGGAGAAGCGTTTTGTAAATTATGTAGCAAATTTCCTTTTGTAAGGTAAAAATAAAGTAGTGTAAGATTGGAGAGATTGTTTAGATGATACACTTTGACAATACAAATATTTTTCTTTTACTCAAATCGGTTTTAATTGTTACGAGTTCAGAGAATTATTTGGCTTCCATGTAATAAAATTTTTATTTTCTGCTGTTTCTTTTTTAAACTTTAGAAAATTTTTTATTTTTTCTAACGTTTTACCTTTGTATTTCTATTTTACGTAAAAAGTGTATATCATTTTTTTGAATATTAATAAAGCTATAGGAAAATCTACACACCTGATAATAATAATCAACAGAATTTTATAAAGAAATATTTTCTTACGAATTCTATATACTATACGTGAAGCACAGATGTTTCTATAAATTCATATTTTTATTAATGCCATTGAATCTAAATAGAGATTTATTTCTCTTTTTAAATATTATAACACATATTTACTTTACTTGTATTTTGTTCTATTATGATAAGTATAAAAACTATTTTTTCTTTTTACGCAATTTATCCACTATACAACATAACTTGAATTAAGAGTGTTGAAAATGCACTGAGTAGTTAATAGTAAAATTGAAAATTATAAAATAAAAACACCTTGAAGTAAGTAAAACAATTTAATCGTCTAGTATAGAAATAGAAAAAAGAAAAATAGATAGAATAAAATAAATAAATAAATAAATAAATAAATAGATATATAAATCATGTTACGTTTACATCTACATATTCATTCAATATATAATTTAGAGCTTATTAACATGTACTTGGGTATTTGTTTTATTAAAAATCCATCAATCTTTTAATAAATTCCAATTCCTTAAAATCACTTTTGAGAAGGAATCTCGCCAGTGTCATTTAAATAGACCTATTTACTGTTTATTTATGGCTTTTTGATCAATACCTTGACACATAGTGAAAAAGAATTTGCACGTATGTAAATACTATCTAACTTGTGTCGAAACTTGTCTAATAAATTACAGAATTAATAGCCATTACTTGCACTATCAACGACTAAAACATAAAATTTGTACCAAAGAAATTAAGACGTAAATTGCGCGAATATATACACATTGAAAAGAAGAAGTATGTAATTCATACTGAAAGGAAACATTTCTGAACTAAAAACCGTATGGTGAGTTTGCTACTTTGACACTGTACTTGTGATTACTCGTCCGTAAAATAAATTTAGGAACCGACAACATTTTCTATGGAAAAACTCAAAAATAAAATTAATCAAATTACATGATTATCGAATTTTCCTTGGGAATATCCTTTATTCTTCTATGAACAAATAGATATCATCTGATGTGAAGGGATTAAATAAATGAATATATCCAATGATATCTTTCGTTAGTAGCTAACTCTGAAAAAGCTTTGAAATGATACATTCCTGAGTTAGGAGGTTTTAACATTTTTCTAACTTGAGACCATGTCGGTTAATCGTGTTGTTGCAATGTTAGTAATCAATCAATGAAATTTGTTAAAGGTTACAGGAACAAGATTCGAAAGTAAAACTATTTTACATAGTTGTAAGATTTTCCCAGCAAATGTTTCATCCTTCTACTATCCCACGTACATTATTTGATGCCTAATAATTTGTTAAATAAACAAATACACGATAGCATCTTTCACTCTGTACCAATTAACCGTATCTATTCTTGACTCGATGGTAAAAGTCAATCTGAAAATCGAATAGGTTCCAGCGACGAGTGTTTCCAAATGGATCACCAGGATACCCGAGGCGACTCATCCTGATCGCAAACGTGAAATTCGATCGCATGTAAATTGTGTAAATCTCGTAACGGCGAATGGACTAGTTTAAGTACATAGGGGCGTACGGACGTTAATGAATGTTGTATAGAACCGAAGATATATCGTCACAGGCTTCGCAAATGTCGATTACGCAACGACAACGCACTTAGTCTGGCTGGTTTACCTGCCAAGGAGATTGACGATACGCATACGAACATTGACGCGCTGCTGCTCTCGCACTATCGCGATCATTCGATAAGGATCCATGCGCGTCAGGCTTTCAGGGTAACAAGCAAAAGTTGTACACGTCGTACCGGATGTCTGATCAATTTCAACCGATTGTTTCTTGCTAAACCTAGTCTCCCTTGTTTTATTTTTGCTCGTTAATGGTTGTAGGAGGTAATTGTTCAAGATATTAGTTTGGCTAGTGGAGTGAAGAATGTCGAAACGAATGTTGAAATTAAACGTTATTTGCTTTTGATGCGATTAAACACAGGAAGACCTAAGTTGAGATTAAAATTACATTTTAACGTGATTGTATTAGGTTGTGTAACAAATTCATTCTACCGTGTCATGAGAGATGAAAGTCTTGCTGTAATCTAATGTATCTGCTAATAAACAATTTTGTACTAACCACACATACCGTTCATTTTTTCTCAAATGGTATTATTAAATGACGTAATGTGTCTATTCATACTATTTGTACATATTCAGCGTGTCACATTATTCTGAACATTTAATAAAATAATTCTGAATGCACAACATATTTATTTTTACAGAGAGTATTCGCCATCATAGTTAATTATATAGAATAACAAAATATTTCAAATAAATGTTACTAAATGTGACAATAGCCGGATAAATAATAAAACAAAAAATGACACTTTACTTAAAGAAATTTGAACGCAGGGTTTACTCATCTGGCAGTTTATCTGATCAAAATTGATTACCCAGCTTTTATTCCATTTCATTAAAAAATCGTGCGTTGATATCTGGCATCGTTTCGAGACATACAGGGTGGTTGGTAACTGGTGGTACAAGCGGAAAGAAGGTGATTCTACGCGAAAAAAGAAGTCGAAAATATGGAATAAAAATTTTTCGTTTGAGGCTTTGTTTTCGAGAAAATCGACTTTGAATTTTCGCTCGGTACGCGTGCGGTACGTTATAACGGATCTCACTGTAGATCCACAGTTACCAACCACCCTGTATATATTGGGCCAGAATAAGGCATATAATTGCAAAAATTGAAATAAAACAAACATTTAGTGAAAATAAATATTAAATATAAAATATTTCTTTCATAGTCAAGATTGTATTAATTCTTGTTAATCATATACTGATCACAAAATGTTTCAGATAATATACTACAACAAATTATATTTTGAAACAATATCTCCATATACTAGTAAACTATTATATTATATATAAAAATTGTTTTTTTAATTTTTCTTTTTTTTTCTAAATTTTTCCATCGAGACAGCGATCTACAGTGAGATCCGTTATAACGAGACGTGATAAAGTGCACGCGTACCGAGCAAAAATTCAAAGTCGATTTTCTCGAAAACAAAGCCTCAAACGAAAAATTGTTATTCTTTATTTTCGACTTCTTTTTTCGCGTAGAATCACCCCCTTTCCGCTTGTAGCACCAGCTACCAACCATCCTGTATAATATATAAAAAATATAGAAAATGTTCAAAGTAAAACACTTCAAAGTCGATTTTCTCGAAAACAAAGCCTCAAACGAAAAATTGTTATTCTTTATTTTCGACTTCTTTTTTCGCGTAGAATCACCCCCTTTCCACTTGTACCACCAGTTACCAACCACCCTGTATATTAACGCATTGCATAACACCTATTATAGTATAAATATGAAGTATACAATTTAGTAGATTAACGATAAAATTTGTTATCGAGATTAGATGTGTTTCCATAATTTAATTAAAAAAATTATTGAAAAAATGGATCAATAATTATTGTGATTCAATTCTCATTATCATTGTAATTATCATTGACATATCGTTTGCTGCTTGCACGATTTCTGTCTTTTAGTATTAATCATATAAATGATTTCTATTGAAAGTAACAGAAAAGATTCTGTACAAATTTCCCTACCAATTTTCTTAAAACTTTAAATTTCGAAAATGTTGAAGTGGTCATCACTTCTAAGAAAACTCTACATCTGGTCTTTTTTAGTTTTCTCAAGCACTGAAGCCATCGACAGCGTGTAGACAAAAGACTGCGACGAAGACAGTATTCTTACTTAAAATTACACTTCTATTTAAATATATTTTCTGCCTTACAATTTATCCACGAGTTTTCTCTGTTTACACATCGAATAACCTCAACAGAAAGCAATAACAGGAACTGAGTTTTAGTACAATATTTACAATAAAAATAAAAATGTGTAATAAAAAAATAAAAATAACATATAAAGTAAGATAAAGATATCAGAGTCGACGAAAAGAATCATTCGCACAATGCACAATGATTTTTTTTCTATAATAATTTTCTGTAGCAATTTCTTTGTTACACAATTAATATCTTTGAATAAAATGAAAATAAATTTGTTTCGTTTAAACACTGAACTATAAGAAAACCTCTGCAGAACTTAAATGGCATCGCAGATATGGTTATGATGCAGTATCAATCAATTTAATCGGCAGATGTCCCGTGAGATAAGTTGCATTCCCTATTACTCCTCGGAAAGATGTTGTAACGTTTATGGGCTGAAGATGCGTATCTCTATAATTGCATGTTATGATGCTCTTTGATATAAAACGTTAATAAACAAAAATGCCTGGATGAAAGAAACTTAATTCCCGTTTAATACTTTGATGTCCAACAAATCTATATTTGATCACGATTCTGATTAAATATCAGACATGTTATTTTTCTGCGATTAACTGAAAATTCTGTCTATTGATTATCCCCTACAAATTTATCGGCAGAGAATACACATTCCCTTTCATTATAATAATAATAATTAGAATACCTGCTAGTTCTATATAAAATATGAAAATTAATCTACGTTACCATGAAAATAATTATTAATTAGTTAGTAGTTGTGATCTAATATACTATGTAGGTATGTAGTAAAAATTAAAGCTATTTGGAAGAGTTACCGTAGCATAATAAATCATAATAAATTCCTACATATAAATTAGGTACAGGTAAATTATACAATGTGGATTCCTACGATTGTTTAACTTGAATCCTATTAAATAGGTAAATTATATCAAAACTGGTCAAAGTAATGACACGAAGATGGGGCAGAGATAATGAAAAGAGAAAGATAAATTTTGTTATTATTGCAAATTATGAAATTATTATTATAATATTGTATTATGCTATTATTTCGAATGAGATAATAATCCTTGAAGGTTTTCATAATCTCCTAATGATGCTTTTAATTTATTTAAGTTTCTGTAAGTACCCTAATATTTATGAACGAGAGTGTACATCTAGAAATTGTATTTTCATATTAACATGTTTAAACAAAATTAAATTTTCTGTATTTGCCACAATTTTTATAAATTTTTCTAGTGCTGTACCTATAAAACCGCAACTCATATGTTGTAGTTTAGATGTTATATGTATGGTAATCCAGTTACAATTCTAACTTTTCATTCTTCTAACGATAACATTTATAATTTGCTTGAATTCATTAAAGAAGCCAAAATAACGGACAAAATAATATAATAATATAGCAGTAGCTGTATCCTAATAAAATAAATATCCGTTACTAATAACCATACAGTTGATGAGATGTAAGAAAAAATTACTTATTGCAATATGTAAAGGACGAAACAACTCTCTATCTACCTTCTATTCTTTTTCAGTTACGTTCACAAAGATATCAAATTGTACAGGCGTGTGCAATCAAATTGTCATGCTCGAATGCAAACACGCATTATACATTAAGAAGAAATCTTCCAACGATTTGATTGTCTTTAAAATCATTGGAAATGAAAAATCATTTGTCGTTCAACAGCAGGTACCTGGACCTTAGCCGTCAAGAATGCAAAGCTTACAATTAACGTCTAAATATTATAAAGAATACTTTTTTTTATTTAAAGGATGGAATGATTCCCTATTTAGGTTTTATTCTTTTTCTTTTTTGGGCTGTTATATTAATAAAAAAATGATATTGCACAAACATCTGTGGTCCGATCGTCACGCAACACACGATGATAACAAGTTTCTGAACGATTTTATTCTCTTGAAACTTAACGTCTAGATCTTAACCGTCAAGGATGCAGAGTTTATAGTTAACGTCCGTCGCACAGTAGAAATGTTAATTTATCCGTGAACCGGATACTAGTGGTATCGACGGCGGTAATAAACGTGGAGCAATTCACAATGAAAGTTCCTGCGGATAATAATGGAGCCGGTGTCGATCTGAGCTGGTATGCCGGGTGTGGTCACTCGTTCGAATATTTAGTCGAGCCGGTCGGGATAGAGCAAAGGAAAGTCCCGATAAAAGATAAACCTATCTACGTACTAGTACGCGACAATGAAAAATGCTCACCAGCCACCGACACGAACTTTGTGCTCAGTCGCGTGACGGAATCTAGAGTGAAAAGTAACTATGCCCGTTCCGTTTTACGAGACTCATTCTTAAAGTTTCGAGACTCGCAAGCGATGTATTCGATCGACGTACGCGTTGTGCAGTTTCTGTACAACTGTCTGCATCTCTGCACCCGAAACGACGATACCGTTATATGCTTGTTACTTGTTACGAGACGTTTATTTTGTTGGTTGATTTAGCTTGGAAATTGGATAAGAGTTTAACACTCGTTCAGTGGAAACTGGATTATTATTCCAATGAGAGTTGATTATTTTACTTTGTAGCGATAAAGCGAAGAACAGAGCTAAGAAGTTTGTTATGTGACAATTAAATTTAATATAGTCTGATAAAATAACAATATGTAAATGTAACGTAGGAAATAATTCCACATGAATCAAAATTGACTCAGTCTTTGTCGTTTGAGGATCAAGGGAGATATTCATAAGCTTGTCTGGCGTCGAAAACGTTTTAACGAAATCAGTGGTCTATTTTGGCATAGCTTTCTACTGGATGTACAGAAAAGTCTTGATATATTGTACATACTAAACTCCAGAGATACGAAAGAAAGGTACTAAAGGGTTTTTTAGAATAAAGAGATGAACCTGTTGCGGCCCTTGAACGTATTATGGTTCAATCTTCCTCTCGCTTTAACCAAGAAAAGGACACTTCATGTAATAAGAATATTTTTTTCATAACATTTAAACGAGAAATTAATAGTTATTAATTGTATTATTTATTAATTATTGAATTTATATAATTAGTAACGATTCTTCCTTATTTCCTTCAGAACTCAAGAAATTTTCTAATGATAGGAAAATACGATTTGTTCGAAAATGTCTTAAAGAATGCAAGAGGATTGAGGATAACGAAGAAATAATCAAAGACTGTTTAAGTCTTAAGAATAATTAACAGTAAACTGCGGATTTAACCAAACTCAGATTTTTATAAATTCGGATCAGAAAATGGAATTTACATAAAAATTCCTTTCATCCGCTAATATTGTAACGAAATCACTTATTTTCACGATACTCTTGTAAATGCATTTAAATTTTCTATAAATGCACAAACATCCCCAGTTTAATAATTTCGAAATAATTCATAACTTTGAGTTTAGTATGGTGTTCAGTTAAAGATTCATGGAATTTCAAAGAAGCGTTTAGAAAATTTTCTAGGCGTTAAGAATAATTAGGGGGTAATCGATAGGTATAGAGAACAATCAGAAAATGATATTTCGAGTCTGTCACAATTTCCCCGATATTGGCAGTTTCTAGATATCGCGAACGATAACAAAATAATTGCTAGCTTCCTAGATATAGAGGGTAATTCTAAAATAATTGACGATATCCTAGGTGACGAGCGCAATTAGAAAATATTATATAATTTCGCTTTTGACGCAGGTTTTCAGCAATATTAGAAGTTTAGAGAATTTCAAAATGACTTGTGAAGATTATAATTCGATGTGGAATTTTTCTGCTAAACATGAACCTTGACCTATGCTACTGAAAGTATTTATTGATCATTCTAGAAAATGAATTATTGATATCTTACAAGATTTATTGTTTGAAATAAAAATGCAGCATGAATTAAAATCTAGTTTAATCTAAACCTTGTCGCTTGTTTTTAAATCGTATTCAACTTAACTTTAAGACGGTTGTTTTTAAATAGTATTCGTAATCGTATTTTAAATCGTACTCAACTTAACTTTAAGTCATAATTAACTATAACAAAATATGATATATATTATATATTATTAATACAATTATATATATATGTCGAAGATGAAGGGACATCGGGCCTTTCTTTTGGAATTTTGGGAAGACCCTCCATACTTTGGTCTAAACTATTTATTATAGCTGTACTTAAATAATAGAACTTAGAAGCAGTTGTTGTCATACGATCTGATTATGTTTGCCCGAGATTTGTGACAGTGGGCTTGGGCTCGAGGTGACACAACTGGTCGCCGAACGTAGCCACGGTCACGGGATGAACGTTTTTACTTAACAGAAGAAGTACCAATATCGAGGGACATTCGCTGTATTAACAAACAAGCCCCGGGCAGGAGCAATGACGGCTCTACGCGGGTCTGCCTAGTGACGGCGCCTGGGATTTTGTTGATATCCCCGGTCAATATGCAATTGACAAATGTGATCGTGTCAGTCTTTTATTCTTGTGATCACCTTGGAGAGTTTACACTCATCGTCTGGTCAGTCAGTCAGAAAGATACCGTGCGTCACAGCTAACGTCACTTCGTGTTTCAAAATATATTCTATTGAACAAAGAGTTTTCCCCGTTGACCGTGGATTCGTTGTTGAACCTAAGAACATTGTCTTTGACATCTAGAGTGTCTAATCACCACGTTTAATTGTCAAACTCTGTTAAATCAACATTTGTACATATAATTGTAAATATAATCTCCATTGAACAACAACGATGGCTTGTCCTAATGAAAATACGTTACATGCCCCTAAGTCTAACGATAATATATATGTATATATAATGTTATCTCATATCGTCCTAATTTTTGTTGTAGATTTTTCACGTAACAAAAGTACAAAAAGTAATTCGTTAAATTCTATTATTAAGAATAATATAGTAGACTAACCAGCTAAGCAGTGCGAGTCACTCGTGATAAAGGAAGTGGATAAGTAATAAAAATAGTAAGATAAGTATACTTCACGAAGATAAGAGGAAGAGTTACCTTTCGTTTATCAGTTTAATTAATTTACAATTAACACTTGAAATATTATCAATAATGATAATTGCTATGTATACAGTATTAAATGATTTTATCGAAATGAAAATTTTCATTTATCTCACTCGGTATTCTAAACACTAATATGTCAAAAAATGGATTAAAAAACAGAAACTCGATGACAAAATCGAATCTTTGTTGCATATAAGACGCTCCAGAGTTTAGTATTTAAAACTACGATTAATATCTTTTTTTTTTCTTAGAAATTGAAGCATTATCTTTGATCAGGTTTTGTTGCAAAGTTTGTTATCAATATACGGTGCTTTTGTATATTTAGAACCCGATATCGTTAAAAATTTCTTTATATATAAATATATATAAATTTCTTTTAATAAACTAGATTACAAGTATGTATAACATACATAAATAGGAGGACAAAAATCATATACTTTTTGATTTATAAAACAAATTTATTAAGTGGTTTTAACCACTAAGCATAAAATAATGGAAACAGAATTGGAAAGTTCAGACGTGACACTTAAATTAATAGTAAGAAAGACTTTTTCTTTCTCAGATTTTGGTCTACGAGTCAGGTAAAGTCGTATGTATGTATACTTGTACACGTATGATATTGCCTTTGATCTAAATTAATACCTATTACTTTGAGAATCACTAAATAATTTGGATTCTTCACTGCTGCAGATATTTTCTTATCTTCTATTTTGTTCTTTTACAAAAGAAGCATTTCGTTATATATTTTATACAATAAAATTTTTTTATTATATAAAATATATAACAATTCTCATATATAACAATATATAACAGTTCATATATAACAGTTATATAAAAATTCCAAATTTGCCTATCGCACGTGCGATAAAAATGTGCTTCAATTAACATTTAACTGACGGGTAATGTAACGCGTTATGAAAGTTTATGTTTTGCCCGATATCTATTCTTATGTCGTGTAAAAACCAAATAACTCAAAAATCCCTAAGACTAGTTATTAGTTAACTAATTACGCGAACGATTTTCAAGTAATTACTTTTTAAAGTAAGATAATATTCCTTTTTTCTATCGTAATGATCCGTATAGTATTAGGTTGTGCGAAAAGTTTCTTTCGTTTTATAAGGAAATAATAGACGTACAATGTCTTTTGTTTTATATTAGTTTATTGAATTATGCACGAACATAATAATAGAAATGGAACGAAATGGACCATACCTAATTCTATAAAATAATATAAAACAGAAATTGTCGTTCATCTATCATCACCAAAGGACACAACCTAACAAACACGAAGATGGTATCCCACTGGGGGTAGCCATCCACATGATAATCAAACAGCTAAAAAATTCTATCAAATGTCCAAACTGGACAAATTGTGAATGTAAAGAATTAAATAAAAAAAAAATCTATTATCACCTTATGAAACGAAAGAAACTTTTCGGACAACCTATTACTATACGAAAGTCTCAGACCATCTACCAAACGGAAATGTTTTATTTTCATAAACGAATATAAAGGTATTTGATATTATTTTTAATCAGCTGTTGCTTTTTAAAAAGTGTTGTTTAGAAAAATGCTTAATTCGAAATAATTCATACATCGAACACATCTGCTTTGGTTTCGTCGAAAACTTTGTCAAATAATTTTTCAATCAACTTATTCTATGCTATTTATTTTTAGTATTTTAAAATATCATTCAAAATATTATTAAATATTAGAATCTTCGATCTACAATTCCATTTATTAAACCTGTTCCTATAAAATTTGCGAACCAGGAAAAATTACAAAACAAGTGGCACTATAAAGTGAACATCTAACGATTCGCTTTTATATAACATTATGAGGAAAAACATTTCTTAAAAATATGATCAGTTATCATTATTAGTATAATTTTGTAGTATTAGTAGTAGTATTTTGCATAATAATGTATAACAATTTAATAGATATACAAAAATATGCAAGGAAACATAGAATGTATTATATATCGTAAAAATATGTAAAACGTGTAAAGTATTGTAGTCGTTATGATAATTACTGAATTAAACAAATTTCTGCGCAAACTTTATTTTTCGTTTATTTCTGTTCACAAAAATACAAAATTGCGTATGGATCCGTAATTTAATAACAATATTATTTCCTAGTTTAATTGCAGAATATTTGCCACAAAGATCGCTGGTGCCGCGGGGATTATTAACAAATAGCAACCTGTTTGATGATACGAAATCCGTCGATAATCGATCATCAGAAGCGCGATCGATGTAAACGTCAAGAGCAAACGTATTATCAACGGCGTAATTGCACATCTACATGATTCGAACCCTTCTCTTTCACCCGTCACGAGACCGATCTCTGTGAAAAATGTGTAGCACGCTGGAGAAAGGTTAGCCACACGGTTATTAGACACACAGAGTCAGTCTCATACGAACCGATTGCAAAACGCACGGACGGCCTTTTACAAGTGACGCAAAAACTTTTCCCCCGCATTACTTCCAATTAGCGGATTAATGACTTTGGCTTTAACGCGATCACACATGCGAGCTCGCATGGGAAACCGAACTCACCAACGAGGAGGAAAGTGAAACGATTCGAGTAAAGGATCGCGACCGAATCACCCTTTGATAGAAAATTGCAATTTTACCGCCAAGTAAATCGGCCGCGTCACTTTTTTTCTCGAGAAAACAGACAATTTATAGCGGAAAATCATTCCACCGGATGAAAAAAGTTCAAGGAAATTGTCAGCGTATCTTGTACGCCGGCGCGGTGCGGCGTACAAATCGAGCTATTCGAATTACGCAAGTGATTCTGAAATACCAGGAAGTCTTACCTGAATGGTATGCACAATCGTATCTGCTATCTGGTTTTCCGAATACGGAATCAGTAATGGCGTATAATCTCATCGTCGGAATCGGTCGCTTTCAGACTTTTAGCTGAACGATAGTCGTTTCGCGCGCCTTTTGCAATCGTCGTAATAACGCTATCAACCACGACTCGATGCGTATTATGTCATCATTATTAGTACCTTTTTATTTAGTTCCTTTTTCCTTTTTAATGACGATATTTTGAAATCGTTAACGATCAAGGAAGAAATTTTCTAATATTTTATTTGCCGAATTTTCATGGTCATCGATTGTATTTTCTCATCTTGTAGTATTTAATCTCCGGCTATTATTAATACTGATTTCTTATTAATAAATATTGATAGTATCGAAATTTTATGAACAGCTCGTTATATTGATAATATCGTCGAGATATCGGTAAATTGAATTGAATTGACCGCGTAAAGAGTACACTGCCGTTCAGAAGTTTAGAACACACTTTGCTTTTTCGGGGAAACAAACTTTATCCTACATTTTTCCGAGAAATAAGAATATTATAATTATAACTGACGTTTTTAAGCATGGTTGATCATAGCTTCGATACCGTAAAGGAATAATACTATGAACATAATAATTACTTACTTAATCCCAAGTCGCTTAAGGGAGAAGCAAAAAATGTCTACAGAATTCAAGGTCTTAGCATCTTAGGGTTAAGAAAGTTATTATTTCTCGAAGTTGTAGCATCCTCCAAACTTTTGACTTACATTCTGCTTCAATTATTTTGTGCCGGTCATGCTATGTACCTTAGCGATATCTTAAATATACAGGGTGGTTGGTAACTGGTGGCACAAGCGGAAAGGGGGTGATTCTACGCGAAAAAAGAAGTCGAAAATATAGAATAAAAATTTTTCGTTTGAGCCTTTGTTTTTGAGAAAATCGACTTTGAATTTTCGCTCGGTACGCGTGCGGTACGTTATAACTTATCTCACTGTAAATCGTGGTCTCGATGGAAAAATTGAAAAAAAAATTTGTTTATTCTATATTTTCGACTTCTTTTTTCGCGTGGAATCACCCCCTTTCCGCTTATACCACCAGTTACCAACCACCCTGTATAATCAACATATCGAAAAGTATTGTAATATCGTGGAGGAGGGGCCTGGGGGATGTCGTGCGAATTATAAACAAGCGTTTGCTGAGCACGTGCATGATAGGACTTAAACAAAAGATATAAGACAAAAGACAAAGGGCTGCTAAGGGACATAAACGAATTAACAGCAGTATGAGTATGTTGTTAGCGTTGTTGAGGGAGAGTTGAATCTGTGTTGACGAGAGTTGTTAATTAATTATAAACGTTGTTACGATTAGTTCATGTTAAATAACCATTGTTTTCTGTTCAATTCATTTATTACTAGTAAACTAATTATTATATTTACGATATTACAGTATTATTAAAGTAGACTGCCGATGTTTACACAATCTTATATTCTTATGAACAGAGCTAAAGAAATGAGACTCGAACAGTTTTATCTACTAAGTATTTGCTAAAGATCATAAAACTTTATTTTGAACGTTTCATATATTTTTGTATATTATTAGCATTCTGTAGATTTTTGGAATCTTAAATTTCTTGAGAATGCATAAATACTATAGTCTATTAATAAGTTCTATCTACTAAGTATTTGCTAAAGATCATAAATCTTTATTTTGAACGTTTCATATATTTTTGCATATTATAAGCATTCTGTAGATTTTTGGAATCTTAAATTTCTTGAGAATGCATAAATACTATAGTCTATTAATAAGTTCTATCTACTAAGTATTTGCTAAAGATCATAAAACTTTATTTTGAACGTTTCATATATTTTTGCATATCATATGCATTCTGTAAATTTCTGGAACCTTAAATTTCCTGAAAATGCATAAATACTATAGTCTATTAATAAGTTCTATCTACTAAGTAGTTGCTAAAGATCATAATACTTTATTTTGAACGTTTCATATATTTTTGCATATTATAAGCATTCTGTAGATTTTTGGAATCTTAAATTTCTTGAGAATGCATAAATACTATAGTCTATTAATAAGTTCTATCTACTAAGTATTTGCTAAAGATCATAAAACTTTATTTTGAACGTTTCATATATTTTTGCATATTATAAGCATTCTGTAGATTTTTGGAATCTTAAATTTCTTGAGAATGCATAAATACTATAGTCTATTAATAAGTTCTATCTACTAAGTAGTTGCTAAAGATCATAATACTTTAGTTTGATATATTTTAGTTTCATATATTTTTGCATAGTATAAGCATTCTGTAGATATTTGGAATCTTAAATTTCCTGAAAATGCACAAGTGCTATAGTCTATTAATAAGTTCTATCTACTAAGTATTTGCTAAAGATCATAAAACTTTATTTTGAACGTTTCATATATTTTTGCATATTATAAGCATTCTGTAGATTTTTGGAATCTTAAATTTCCTGAAAATGCACAAGTACTATAGTCTATTAATAAGTTCTATCTACTAAGTATTTGCTAAAGATCATAATACTTTATTTTGAACGTTTCATATATTTTTGCATATTATAAGCATTCTGTAGATTTTTGGAACCTTAAATTTCCTGAAAATGCACAAATACTATCTATAGTCTATTGATAAGTTATCAATAATATGTATATCGGTAACTATCGATTATAATCATCGATGCTATAGCATTTCTAGCGTCGACAAGCGATGAAAGACATCGTTGCGATTTCGCATTAGTGACGTTGTTCGCATTCGACAGGTTTATGTTTCTATTTTTAATGATGTAACACACAAGCATGTAATAGCGAGTTTGTATACTTGTCTGCATTGCATCACTAGAAATATTCATCTGCTGAATCGCACGAGGTCATCGATGTGAAATTACAACGTCACATTGCTTATTTATATGGGGTCGTAATCCTTTGATATATTTCCACGATCTTTCAAAAATTTATTTCGTTATTTCTAGTTTCACGCTTTCTAAGACTAGTTTCTGTATGTAAACTGATTGTGCTTCACATTTTACTTTAGATATCTATTTTCCATTTCAAAGAATAATTTTAAATTGAGTAACTTTCTTTGTATGGTAACAATACCTGAAATTAGATTCCTTGATTTCAAATGATTTCTAGTAACTTCACTTATATGGACACAAACTGAGAGTAAAGGCAGATTAACCTCGATACTCAACAATCTGAGTAATTCGCTGTCTAAAATAGACAGTAAACACGAAATATTCAGCACCACGATTGATTTCATCACGTTATCTAGATTTTATTTAGGAAAGAATGAATTCCACCACTTTTCTATGATTAGTACAGCTTATTGGAAATAAATCAATACTACTAACTCACGTTTAGAAGCAGTGTGATTTAGTCTGCTATTACTTTCAATGTCTCAATTTTTAATCATTTTACTTGCGTTCGATTCACTTCATTAGGTTTTAGATTCAGTGAAATAAATGATGCGATGTTGCTAAGATTTCTATTTCTAAGGATACAATACACACGTGTGTGTAATCCATTATTATATAGCGTTACTTATTATCACTTTTTTCAAAATATTAATTTGTAGAATTGTACGATGTTATCAGTTTAAAGTCACAACAAGAGAAGAACATCGAGTAGCCTGATCAGCGCTACAAAAATCGCAAAATATAATAGACAGATTTTGAAGCATTTATGGGACATTTGAGGATACAAAGATACACACAATGTGTATAATACGTAAAAATATATAAAATATTTTCAATGTAAAATATTCCTTATAATATGTGATATGTGAAAGAAATCTCCACTTAGGTTCCGTTTCTTTAATTCTGTTCACATGAATTTGAATCTGCATTTTTCTATCATCCTTTCCAAAGAATAACAGTTAAGCAGCGAATTCTTAAATAAATTCATATTTATACGAACTACAGTAAAGCTGTAAAATATAGAATCTAAAGAAATGTTTGTTTCACTCTATAAATATTATAGCACGTGTTTTACTTTGAACATTTTCTATATTTTTTATATATTATACAGGGTGGTTGATAACTGGTAGTACAAGCGGAAAGGGGGTGATTTTACGCGAAAAAGGAAGTCCAAAATATACAATAAAAATTTTTTTTTTAATCCTTTTAATTAATTCTTTAATAAATTCTTCTAAAAAAATTTTTCCATCGAGACAACGATCTACAGTGAGATCCGTTATAACGTACCGCACGCGTACCGAGCGAAAATTCAAAGTCGATTTTCTCGAAAACAAAGCCTCAAAAGAAACATTTTTATTCTATATTTTCGACTTCTTTTTTCGCGTAGAATCACCCCCTTTCCGCTTGTACCACCAGTTACCAACCACCCTGTATATGTCCTGGTCATTTTTGTATATCTAAATTTTCCATGAAGCTGTAAACACCTATAGTTCGATGATAGGCATGCTTGAATTAAATTGAACCAAACATCATCTACATTCTACATCAGATCTAAACAACAAACTTTTTAGAATGAAAACCTATGATCAGCTGGTGAAAGGATAGTAAATTTTTGATCGAACTCACTTGAAGTATGAGCGTCTTAAGCTCTTGATCGCTGAGAAACGCTGGCTTATAATGACCTTCCGTGTATGAGGTAACAGCGCCTAATATGGTTTTCAAGTGCTGCACAGCCATCCTCAGCACGGTCAGTTTATCGAGTTTACGAGACATCGCGTGACACATCGGTACCATCGCTGAAAGCTCGGTGATATAAGTGTTCATCTTGTCCCTTCGTCTTTTCTCGATTTCGCTGTGATTTTGCCTGGAAGATAATACGAAACAGAAAAATATTAGCATATATTCTATGATTCAGTGATTTTCAGAAAGATAGTAGTATGAATTAGGTTCAATATAGCTCTTATTATTAAATGAACTTTTATATTTTTTTATACTGATGCTTAATCCTTTCCACTCTAATGAGATGATATAGCCGAAAGTAATTTTTAAAAACACTGCTAAATTGTTAAAGATGTCCTAACATCACTGAAACCCATTTATATGAAGTCATGCGATTCTATTTTAAAAACTATCTCCAATATGTGTACATTGTTTTTAATCAGAATGAAATATAGTTAGTTTCAAAAGAAATATCCATCTCAAACGGATTAGTTTTCAAATCCAAAGAATATCTGTGGGGAAAATTACTTCTAAATCCAGATTTAAATTGAAAAATTATATGTTTTTATAATTACTACCACAGTTCTTCGAAATAAAAACTAGAGTGTACTTATGAGTCATAAATCACAACTCGCAAGAATGATTTCCGATTGTAATTAATTATGTTGAGTGGTCAAATAAATCATTCGTGTCCATATCGTGGAATTTATTAATTCCAAAATTCTTATTACAGGCTTATTTATCATTGCCTATAAAATAGTAATATAAAAAATTATTAAAAATCGCTTTATAAAAATTTTCTTAAAAACCTCAACAATTAATGGAATATTCACTTCTCATACGTTATATTCACCCTTATGATAAAGTAGTATAAGTTTAAACATATACATGCAGCAAGCTAAATATAATTCGAATTAATAAATTTCAAAATTTCAAAGACGCTAGAGTATTTTTCGTGCCATCTTTAAAATATCATTTCTATTCTATATTTTCTATTCCCAACATACTCAATTTCAGAAAACAATTTTGAAATCTTCGTTTACGAGTGTCAAAACCCTTGTAACATGATCATTAGAAAATTATCAAAGCGAATTATTGTCGTATTAAAAATCTTATCGTGTATATATCGTAATCCTCCAGTTCTATTTTATTATTCAATTTTCACATTCGTATTATTTATTTTCCTATTGTACGTGTATTTTGCCGTAAGTTTTGCACAGGCGTCACAAAGTTTTCTGTGTAATTCATCTGAAATTTTTTCAATGGAATTTTTATGTTTGTATAACTTTATAATTTTTATATATAGGATTCAGATTTATAAACCAGTTATAAAGAGTAACTAGTTACAAGAGCAAAATACAATGCCGAGGTATAAAATATACAGGGTGGCTGGTAACTGGTAAGCGGAAAGGGGGTGATTCTACGCGAAAAAAGAAGTCGAAAATATAGAATAAAAATTTTTCGTTTGACGCTTTGTTTTCGAGAAAATCGACTTTGAATTTTCGCTCGGTACGCGTGCGGTACGTTATAACGGATCTCACTGTAGATCGTTGTCTCGATGGAAAAATTAAAAAAAAAATATGTTTATTCTATATTTTCGACCTTTTTTTGCGTAGAATCATCCCCTTTCCGCCAATCACCCTGTATAAAATATAAGATATAAAATATAATAATAGTAACACACATTCGTCACTCTTCTGTCTTCGTCGTTCGAGTACACCTTGCGTTTTAAAAACAAATGGTACAAATGTTCGAACGACGTCTTCTACATCCACAGACGCGCATAATCTATATTCATCTATAATTCTTATTACTTAAATCTGTAATAGTTTCTAAAAGTTCTTCCTACATAAGTATAGAATTTTATATTTCGGTTACTATGTTTCTTACGAAGCCAAACAAATGTCCCAATATTTATGAATGTGAATGTATGTATATCTTCAACATCCAAGAATATAGTAACGAGAAGTACCAAAATGAAAGAAACTCCTCGCGATAGTTGATCCGTCGATGAGGAAAAAATCGCACGAGGTCATTGGTACATTAAATTTCTCGTTCTTCTTCCTCGCAAGCCTCTGTCATCTTCTTCAGAGTCGTGACCCGTCTCGCGGTGAATAAATTATAAAGGCGATTCAGCTAATAAATGACGCTTTTGTGAGCGAACATCGGTGATTTGTCTAACAGGAATTCGCATTCATGTCCTGTAGCGATCAATTGCCGGGCGGAAGTCGCGGCTACAAGAAACCAGTTTTGGTTTACGGGTTGCGCGCCGCTTTATTAATTTAAAAAACATGCCATCATTGTAACGCCCTGGTCTATAAGCTCGGTCAACAGTCGCGTATAACACATTTTAATATGATTTTAATCGTTGTCTAGGTATCGATTAAGCTTCGTTTTTCACTCTTACGTTCTTACGCAACCATGTTTACTTACATGCTGTAATCATCATTGCGAGAGAGAAAGTTAATTAATAATTGATTCTCTTATTAGTGGTTAAAGATTCAGGCAAGTTAAAGGAATCTTCTAATGGTCCCTGTTCCTACTTGGGTATTTTACTTCTTATTCGTAAATTTTGATAACATTTAAGAGTCGATAATGTATTATCGTGCTTATGATTAGCTTATCGTGCATTGGAACTTTATTTCTTCATGATATATGTATATACCAGGTATGTAAATATGAAACCGGAATTTGCCTATAGACGGTCCTAGCTGATAATGTAGTTATCACTAAACTGCGTCATTGATGCCAAAAGTCTTTGTTGACATCTCACAAACATTTTCGACTCGGAACAATACAAGTTTCATACAACAGCATAGTTTGTAATAGCGTTGAACATGTCAAATTTTGTGCCTGGAAACTACGATTTGCGGACAGCATTGATTTTCTGCTACCATTTGAAGAAAACTGCTGCAGAATCGCATCGAATGCTTGTCGAAGCTTACGGTGAGCATGCTCTTGATAAATCACAGTGCTTTGAGTGGTTTAAAAAATTCAGAAGTGGCATTTTTGACGCGAGGAACGAAGAACGTGGAAGACCACCGAATAAGACCACCGAGCTGTTAAAACCTGGCGAAACCGTTAATACCGAGCGCTACCGACAACAAATGATCGATTTGAATCAAGCTTTGCGTGAAAAACGACCAGAATATCAAAAAAGGCAACACAAAGTAATTTTGCTTCGTGATAATGCACCATCGCATACAGCAAAACCGGTCAAGGAAACGATGGAAGCGTTCAGTTGGGAAATACTTTCGCACGCGGCTTACTCACCAGACTTGGCTCCGTCCGATTACTATTTATTTGCATCGATGGGACACGCACTTTCTGACCAGCACTTCACTTCTTACGAAAATGTACGAAAATGGCTCGATGACTGGTTTGCCTCAAAAGAGCGACAGTTTTTTTGGCGTGGCATCCACCAATTGCCAGACAAGTGGGAAAAATGTATAGCTAGCGATGGGCAATACTTCGAATAAAATATTTTTAATCATTTTCATACAATAAACGTGTATTTTCTATACAAAAATTCCGGTTTTATATTTACATACCTGGTATACAAGGTATCCAACTAGCCTAAGAGTATTAAATAGGATGACGTACAAATTAGCATCATTACAGATTTAAATAGCACTACTAAAGTTAAATATCTTTTGTTTCAACAACTTTTTGTACTTTGCGTAATTGTAATAAGTACAGAACACACAAGAACCACATCTAGGGAGCTTTTAAACAAGTAATTTATGCATACGTTCTGTCAATTATCTCAGTGGATCAATGAATTTAAAGAAATTTTTTTTCTGTGCATAATAGATTATGTAAAAACAGTTTGTGAAGCTCTTAATTGGATATCATCTATTCAGTATATATGTTGGATCGTCGGATAAGTTTTGCATCTTTTCTAGTATGAACTATAAATTTTATTCCAACACTTTGTAACAAGAGAATTAAACTAAATATGTACTATTCTGTTCGATAATCTTCTACTATGTATTAAGTAGTGCCATTATTCTATTCATGTAAAATTTTTGCAGTTTCTGCGTAAAGACGTGACCTCAGAAAGGCTTCAGACTTATCCGACAAAGCAATATCTTATAATGTTATGTACTAGATGCGTTAATGTCTCATAATATAGTTATATTACATACCCATACATATATCCATATAAATATACGTATTATATATATATTATACTAAAATAATAATATCATATATATAATAATATAATAATATATAATAATAACAATATCAATGATAGCATTATATGTGATTCACTATCCATCGTTATAGTTAAAGTTTTATTATTTTATATTTGTTTGTGTATAAATCGAGGATCAGTTTAAGATCATATAAGAGAAAGCATCTAGCAAAAATTGATACACGTAAAAATAAAAGTCAATTTACATATATCCTCAATGATATCTGATGATATGATCTATGAACAAAATGACCTTTACATAATGTAAACCAATTTACATTACAAATATAAAGAGTTCGTGTAACAACCAGTTATACTCATGCCGTCATAATGTTATGATATCAACTTGAATGATCTATGATTAATAATTTATATATTTTTTATCTCGTTGTTTGGTACTTTAAATTAATTTTTTAATCATAATTTCGATACATGCGTATGTGTTTGTTTAACATGTTTAACGCGGAGTTGATTTCGGTTGATCTTTTATTCATGCGGATCACATTTTAAGTAAAAAATTCTTTGATTAAATACTATATATTTAAATTACATTAAAATATGTAATGGAATTTAAATTACATTAAAATATGTAATGAAATATATAATTAATGTTGTACTATCACCACAATACAGAAATACATGTATTACGTATTCAGAGTAGTTTTGTTTCGAATAGAAAATCTTTCAACACCACTTTGAAAATGTTCGAAAATGTGTATTAAAATGACGAAGAATTCAAAATGAACCTTATAGATATAAAGAATAATTATCTTTTCGTCTACGACTACTTTTACTGTTTTATGCATATAAGTATTAGAAATTTGAATAACGTGTAATGACATTTAGAATGTGAAATTTATAGTACCTATTATATTTGACATTATTCACTGTTAAAAGACTAAAATTCATCTTGTCACTATATATTTATCTTTCTTGCATATTTCCTAGCGTTGTAGAAATTTCATTATAAACTTGACTGTGTCATTTAGCGGCGATATCGACATTCACAAATCCTGTGAAAGTAAGTAGATGCAATATGTCCTACGATTTCTCCAACGAAGATCGGACACACAGGGAAATATTTTATATTATGTATTCGAAAATAGCTTAAACACAACAGAAATCATATTGCACATTTGTCGTAGCATAAACAGTTTGCGCACAAAACAGAGAATACTAATTTGTCGAATCTCACCTAAATTTAATTTTTTCATTCAACATCACTTGAAGGCTATGATGTTGTAGATTGTTGAATTTATCTTGATGTACGCTACATATGATAAAAAGTAGATGATCGATATGTCGGAGATGTAGGGGCAACGGGCCTTTCTTTTGGAATTTTTGGAAGATTCCCAATGCTTTGGTCTAAACTATTTATTATAGCTATACTTAGATAATAGAACTTAGAAGTAGTTGTTGTCATACGATCTGATTATGTTTGCCCGAGATTTGTGACAGTGGGCTTGGGCTCGAGGTGACACAAGTGGTCGCCGAACGTAGCCACGGTCACGGGATGAACATTTTTACTTAACAAAAAAAGTACCAATATTGAGAGACACACGCTGTATTAACAAACAAGCCCCGGGCAGGATCAAAGACGGCTCTACGCGGGTCTGCCTAGTAACGGCGCCTGGAATTTTGTTGATAACCCCGGTCAATATGCAATTGACAAATGTGATCGTGTCAGTCTTTTATTCTTGTGATCACCTTGGAGAGTTTACACACATCGTCTTGTCAGTCAGTCAGAAAGATACCGAGCGTCACAGCTAACGTCACTTTGCGTTTCAAAATATATTCAATTGTACAAAGAGTTTTCCCGTCGACCGGGGATTCATTATTGAACCTAAGAACATTGTCTTTGACATCAAGAGTGTCTAATCACCACGTTTAATTGTCGAACTCTGTAAAATCAACATTTGTACTTATAATTGTAAATATAATCTCCATTGAACAACAACGATGGCTTGTCCTAATGAAGATACGTTGCAAGTCTAAGCCCCTAAGTCTAACGTCAACCCGACCAACCCGACAGATATTCCTCTTTTTGTCCATGGACCCTTTAAATGAAATATGTTGGTGCTCTCAAAAATTCGGAAAAATAGTTTTGAGAGAAAGAAATCACGAATTACAATATTAATCGTTCTGAATCAAACAACTTTACCATGGGACAATATTATGATAAACACAAATTTGGTACAGATGAAGGTGCCTCGGAGATCTCCAAGTGATGATTGTTTTTTCAAATGAAACTAAGTATATTCATTAATCTATAATATGTTGATCTTTGAAACTTACCTTCGTTAAATATTTTTCAAATTTTGCATTCGAAAGGACTTCCACCTTCTCGAAAATTACATATCTAATCTGTTGGCAGCCGTCCCTAATGTGTGCCTTTATATTCCCTCTGAATAAGGAGAAGTGAAATTTCATTTCCACAAGGTTTCCAGATCTAACATCTTAGATTTTTCCTTGTGAGGCTTTATACAAGAAAAAGTTTATCGAGAAGAACCTACTACTCCCGACAATATGAATGATCGCATACATCGTTCTTGAGGTGTGCAACTTTTGAGAGGATATCATTTAAGGATAGAATAAATCACCGTGTTAATGTCCAACACTGTCCTTTCGAATGCTGGAGAACAATTTAAAAAACGTTTAACGAAGCTAAGTTTTGAATGGCAATGAATGGTCTTGCATGACTTACAAAGACCAACGTATTATAGATCAATGAATTTGTCTCAGAATGAGCTATATAATTGGTTAAATGAAAGCATATAGTTCCATTTGAAAAAACAGAGATCACCCAGAGATTTCGGAAGCACCTCCATCTACACTTGTCTTTATCATGTTTATGTGAAACATTTTTCACATTCATTTTCTCCCTGAAACAGAACAAATTCTATGTGAAACATTTTTTTGAATAACGAATAGTTTGAGATAATTACGTGAATGAATAAAAATGAGACACGCTGTATGCAGAGTATATATGAAAGTCGAGGATAAGCTCTAGGAGCATCTAGTACTCATCGAACCAAACAAAAAAATCTTAGTCTTAAATAATCTTAATAAACATTTAAAATCATAATAAACACGCCATAGAAACCATTAGTTTCAGAACATGAACATAGGAATATAGAGACCAGCAATAATTGAGGCGTCGAAGTTCTTTTCAGGGATGGGGGCATGGTAGTTTTTTATTGAGCAGGGGCAATCTTATTTTTATCGAGTAAGAGTGACTAGTAGTCGACTGGTAACTGGTTTATTTCCTCCTTTTGTCATATATCGTTTTAAGTCAGTTTAAGAATGCGTCACTGAGTGTGCGACACATATTTAATAAACTAATTTTATTTAAAGGTCAATAAATATAATAAATAATAAAATCGATAAAAAATGTTGTTTTGATAATTATTAATTATTATATATTATTAATACATCGTACTCACTTTATTCAATAGATATTAACAGTTGTACGATTTATTAAAAAATGTATTACCAGTATAGTTATGAATTTAGGTAATTAAATTAACATCTTATAATAAAATTTTTAATATAGTTATGAATTTAGGTAATTAAATTAACATCTTATAATAAAATTTTTAATATTCATTATAAATCTGTGACCAACGTTTACTTTCACGGTGATAAGTTATATATTGTTGTAAAATTCGTTAGATCAAATCCTTAAGTGTTTACTTATGTTAGTTTAGTTATATTAGTATATTAAAATAATATTGCAAAACTTACTTAATCCATTGAGCAGTCGCAAAACTAAATACCAAGCGAAAATTATACAAACTTTTCATATGTACAGATTTCAGTTTTTAACCACTCGTAATTGTAAACAAATTAATTTGAAACTTGAAGCCTGAATATCTTGAAATTTCGCGAATTAATCTCGGACCGATGACCAATGCGGCTCCAAAGTACCACGTAACCGTGTTTCCCACTCGCTGGAAATGATTTCACATCTCTCGTTTAAAGTACAGGTTTATGGTCGGTCCCTATATTTCTATATCTATAATTTCCATAAATTTATAATTTCCAGAGTTACGAGTTGCCTAGTATATACAAGTATAGTATATAGTAAACTGGTTACTTCGTTAAATGAGTTAATATAATTCGAATCGAACTGCTGCCAAGAGATAAGAGGAATGCCGAAGATCTTTCAACGTGTTCATGCTGCTATGAGGGAACGAGCTAAAGTGTTGAAACGAACGAAGGACATATTGAATGTATGCTGTGAAGGTAATGTCTTAGTGACAAAAACATCTTGAAACAGCGAGTCTAATAGTTTTTAAACCCACGTATATTAAGATTCTTTTTCTTGTGTATGATGAGCACATGCTCGTAAATTTTGTCCCCAACTTTTACACACACCCAGTATTTGTGTATTTTGTATTTATTTTATGACATACAAATGTAATATATATATATAAATATACGCAATTATCTAAAAACCATTATCTTGCTCTTATATTATTATTATTGATAATAATATAAGAGCAAGAATAAATGAAATATACGATTTTAAACTTTTATGCTTAATCAACTAATGATTTGGTTAACTGGCTGTACTATTTACTATTAATAAACTTACTACAGAGCAAAATGGCTGTTTAAATATTCCCAAGATAGAAGATAAACTGCGCTGTCACTTTTTGTCGTCTTTTTAATCTACGTTGGCGTACATTGGATTAATGATGTCGTCAATGAAGCCAGAGTAAAGAATCAAGGCAGGTCAAGGTGGCACTTACCTTGGCAATACCTGACATAATACTACATAACCGCTGACCAAGATTAAACTTTGTACCATAATGAGGTTTCTTGCTACGTTGAAACCAACTCGTGCATGCTTTACGTATTCCCCTTAGCCCCTAACTTATCATACTTTTCGAGTATATACATATAATAGAATCTTGGTTATTAACCCCTTCCCGCACTTTATCGAGTCAGACTCGCGATGAAGATTTTGGCCCAAACATAAATATCGCGAGTCAGATTCGCGATGAAGATTTTGGCCCAAACATGAATATCGCGAGTCTGACTCGCGACCAGATACTTGGGCCAAACGTAAACATAACAAGCCGAGCTCGCGGACTGTTTTTTTGCCCATTACGTTCGTGACTGAATGTTAGTACCTGTCAGTATCTCATGACAGTTAGTCACGATTCTTATCGTTGCTGTTACGAAGCAGTTCAATTATTAAAATGTAAGAAACCCCTTCAAAATGGGAGATACAAAAGTGTTAAATGAAGGCAGTGATAACGAATCCTCTGATAGCGACGTGATTATGCCAGTCGCAAAGCGTGTAAGGCGTATGATTATACATGAGAATAGTGAAGAGGAAAGTACGACACGACGATCATGGATTTGGCAAAAAGTAAAAAACACACCAATAGCTTGGAAGTATTCTGAACATCATGGAACAAAAGCGTCTGTCTTAAATAATGTAAGCGACAATCCAAGAATACTAGACCTATTCTTTATTACACTTGATAACAAGTTTTGTGAAGTATTGCGACTGTTTACGAGCATCAGTCTGGTCTGTTTAGCGCGCGTCGATGTCTGCTGCTTGGGCCCGAGTTTCGTCGAAATGGCACGGGAAGGGGTTAAAATACATTTTACCGGAATATCGAAATGGAAAATTTAGAGGTTGTCCCTTAAAAAACGATAATAGGCAATGGAAGAAATTATTACAGTTTTGTTCAATAGCTTTTGTTCCTAATAAATATCAATATTTATAAAATAATTGAAAATAAATATTTGTCTCTCCCATAGAAATTCGTTATTCGATTATCTGAATAGCGATTAACAGAAAATTTAGGGATAGTCCCTTATAAGAATATAATTTTAATATAATCTTAAATTCCCTATAATCTTAAAAGGATAATATAAAATTGCGAGACAAGGAAGAAGTTATTACATTTTTATTCAACAATTGTCATGCCTTTTGAATATTAATATTTTTAAAATAAATTAAAATAAATATCTTTAATTGCCTCTTGCATGGAAACAAAATGTGTGGAACAGCGCATGCCATAAGTAACTCACGTAATGTAGGTTCTACTAAACTTTCACTGGATAGAATGCGCGGATCGTAATGAGGATAGTAACTTTACATAATATTTGTTTCTTTTCTCATCATTTACAACCGCATTAACCGTTTGCATAAATTACTAGCGATGAAAAGGAATAAGAAGTTAGTATTACAAATTATTATATCATTTAGTAATCTATATCGATTAAAGCAGAGCTGGACAAATTTGACTATCTAAATATCTTTCTATTTATGAAATTCGTATAGCTTGTTAGATATTCTTGTTATACTTTACTTACTTTTTGCTATCGTCGTTTGTGCGAACAGATTTGGCATCGTCTCCCGTGTCGTCCAATAAATCACTACTGTCGCTGAAACAGAAAGTGAAACGTTGATTGTAAAAATATCATTTTAAACTTTTATCAGAAAAGCATGTAGGTGTGTAAATTAATTTCATGGCCTTTTCAAGCCAAATTTAAATTTTGCTTATTAATTATTTAATTATAAAATTCGTTTAACTAAATTACATTAAATTTAATTAACAAAGTAAATTTTATTGCTTATCTGTTATAAAGCATGTAGTCGTAAAATGATAGATAGTTCTGCTTTAAAATCATTGCAAGATGGGAAATCTTTGAATCTAAATCATTGTCCAAAATAGATAAATGAAGACATTGAAATTAATTTATTATCTATTATTATAATTACATAGAGCAAATAGAAAATAAAATATAATAAAATATAAATAAAATATAGTATCCTGATGTACGTTTAATATTAGAATATCAAACATATTAGTATAAGATTTATTGTTGCTTTTATACTAGATACATCGTTATTTTAATTAATTATTGATCATAGGAAAAATTGACTGATTCGGTTTTTAGTTTTGTTTTCACTCTATGAGTGTGAAATAATATAGTCAAATAATAATTGATGAAGACCTACTCGAGTCCTGAGACGTCGAAACACCAGGAAACCAAGTATATACTGAATCAATTTCTTCGGCGTGTACACCTCAAAAGGGGCGTTACCCCTTTTGATGTAAAATTTCACCAAGTTTAGTTTGTGTACAGCTTCGTCGTAGAAACTTCAAGAGGCACGCATAATTTTCATACCTTTATTACGAAGAGTCTTTAATTCGTTTCTAAATGCATTATTCTATCTCAAATTATATATTGCTTACAAAATGGAATACATCTTTTGCTTGTAATATATAATTTCATTACACTTGGTGTACATCGAATGAAGTTAAACATGAATTTGGACAATTTCAAAATTGTATAGGTATCTGAACTTAAATTAAAATTTTCGTATACATAAATCGATCTAATTCAATAAGATTCAAGCAAAAGAATAATGTGCAAAGGCATTAATGTAATTTTGTCAAGATATAGAAGATATATACAAAAGCCCACTATCCAAAAACAAATTTTCATGGTTTATACAAAGTAGCTTATTATAAACATTAGAGTGCAGATAGATATTTCTGCATTTTTTAGTCATTTATAGATGCAGAAATATCAAAAACACGCATAATACACGAAAATATGGTATTCGTTGTAATACATATTTAGTGACTGAAACAAATCTTTGCTTAGATTCCATTGCTGTAGGTTGTATTTGCAAAAATATGAATTTGTCTAAATATCCACAGTCTGGTTATTATACTGCTATAAATAATTGAATTCCTTCAAAGTCCACAATATCGTATCACCTAAATGAATGAAGAGAAAACAATGAAAAAAATATTAAACTAATTCATAATAAGTGAAACGAATTGCGTTGAAAATAAATTGCAAATGTCGAACGATGTTGCATGAGTAATGGTGTGTAATTTAATCAAATCTAATCTAATACAAAATAATTGCCTCAAGTCCAAAACAAAATATATAACTTCTATGTAGAAGAAATATTTAATACTATGGGAAGCATTGGAAAATCTAAAACACTACTGATCAAAAGGAAGCTTTGTTCTGATTTTGTCCAAGGTTTCGACTTCATGGTTCATGAACTCTCTTAAACACGCGAAATTGGATAGATTCCGGTCAGAGGTAGCACAACCGTGCTGGTGACTAAAGGCAATTTCGACTAGCCATATCCCGAGAGACGCAAATCTTCGGTTCTGTTAATGATTAAGTTAACCCTTTGAGCGGGTAACCGACACCTTGATTGGTAATTACTTGGAGTTGCGTTCGTTTAATGGGAATGTCAAAGCGGAAGCAGGAGGGTGAAACAGGCCAGAAAGATGTTTGTAGATGGAAATATCACTCTTGAATACATTTAGGTGGCTTCGTTTCAACGTATTCTCCATGGGTGGCAGGTTAATATGTGTAATAGTTCAATACGCTGTACGACTTCCACTTACGTCTATAGTCAAACTGGCTTCGTACGGAACAAAGTGGTTCTCTTATATTTGATTCTTTTGGGAGTCTTGCTTTGATCATATCAATTCGGTATAATGCTACCAAGGCTTACTATTATGGCGGAAAAATCTTATTTTTGTTCCATATTTTCTGAATTCCTCTAGAATTTAAAAACTGTATATTCCTTTCAGCGTCATAAAACAATATCTTTTATTTTAAAATCTGAAATTTTAATATCTATGTAAACTCTCTAAGAGTTCAAATGCGGATAAACAAGGGGACTTTCTCTGTTTTACGGACAGCACGACTTCTTTTGTTTCACGGACAGAGCGGCTTTCTTTGTTTTACGGAGAGTCATTTTGAGACACACGCATTTCCCAAACGGACGGACAGAGATCAACATCGAAGGTAGACAAGATCACAGAAGAAAGAGTAATTATTTAAAACATTGAAGATTGACGGAGAAAGATCGGTAGCTCAGGACGTTGAAAATCGATTCTCGATTTTCAGGTAGACATTGCACAGAACTTGCTATTTATTGTTTACTGTTATTAATTGGTTGTTGTTTATTTAATTATTACTGTTATTAATTGTTGTTAATTATTAATTGTCGTTTACTCCTGTATTTCATTTAAGTATTTTCACAATAAACTCGATTTTCAGAATCGATCCCTGAATTATCCTAGAATTGAACCTTATAAATCCATTTTCAACGTATACATGATTATGAAGTACTCTAGTGTAAGACATATTTTGTATCAGCTAGATACATTGTTCTATGTTATTTCATTTGATTCCATTGAAGTTTCAATTTCATAATAGTTCGTATGAGACTGATTTGATACAAACGATACAAACGTGGAAAACTAAATTTCGCGTATTTAATGTATTATTTTGATTTATAGCAGATAGATAAACACCTTATTATCAACTGTTAAATAATCAGAACATCTACAATATTTTATTTGCCGGGTTTGTCGGGTTGGCGCTAGATAGTTGCGTATCTTCATTAGGATAAGCCATCGTCGTCGTTCAATAAGGTTTATATTTTCAATTATATGTACAAGTGTTGATTTAACAGGATTTAACAATTTAACGTGTTTATTAGACACTCTTAAAGTAAAGACAGTGTTCTTAGGTTCCAACGAATCCACGGTCAACGAGATAACACTTTGTACAATTGAATATGTTTCGAAACTCAAAATGACGTTAGCTGTGACTGATTGACCTGACGATGTGAGTAAACTCACCAAGGAGATCATAAGAATAAAAGACTGACACGATCACACTTGTCAATTGCGTATTGATCGGGGTTATCAACAAAGTTTCAGGCGCCGTTACTAGGCAGACCCGCGTAGAGCCGTCATTGCTACTGCCCGGGGCTTGTTCGTTAAAACAGCGTGTGTGCCTCAATATTGGTACTTCTTCTGTTAAGTAAAAACGTTCATCCCGTGACCGTGGCTACGTTCGACGACCAGTTGTGTCACCTCGAGCCCAAGCCCACTGTCACAAATCTCGGGCAAACATAATCAGATCGTATGACAACAACTACTTCTAAGTTCTATTATTTAAGTACAGCTATAATGAATAGTTTAGACCAAAGCATTGGGAATCTTCCCAAAATTCCAAAACAAAGGCCCGTTTTCCCTACATCTCCGACATATTAATACGGTCGATTATAGGATACGACAAATACATGTACTCGGTGGAACAGATGTTCTTAGGAAGCTCCTTATCCTGTAAAATTTTAAAGAGAAATTTCAAGCTTTCTTATCTTCAGAGGAATTTACGTAAAATATTTAATGTGAAAAATATATATTGCTATGAATATTTGTAGCCTACTAGTAATCGAAAACATTCAAGGCAATAGCTTGATAAAGATGAACATGCAAAATATACAGGGTGGTTGGTAACTGGTGGTACAAGCGGAAAGGGGGTGATTCTACGCGAAAAAAGAAGTCGAAAATATAGAATAAAAATTTTTCGTTTGAGGCTTTGTTTTCGAGAAAATCGACTTTGAATTTTCGCTCGGTACGCGTGCTCGTTATAACGGATCTCACTGTAGATCGTTGTCTCGATGGAAAAATTAAAAAAAAATTTTTATTCTATATTTTCGACTTCTTTTTTCGCGTAGAATCACCCTCTTTCCGCTTGTACCACTAGTTACTAACCACCCTGTATATGAGAATCATTGCTTCATTCCAAGAAGATAACAATAAGTAGTGATTTGTAGAACTTACATATTACTACTCCATACGATGCTGGCGTATAATTACGGTAGAAATCCAAATTAGTGAACAAATGAAAATTAATGCTGTTATACAATAATGCAAAAGCTTGTGTAATGAAAATGAGGTAATTATTGAGGATAAGGGCAACCTTACCGACCTGAACGTTCTTGAAATATGTTGACGAAGTCTTCAAGGCTTCACCTATCCCACCAGTAACACTTGATCTTGAAAAATATTCCAGGAATAACAATTGCTCACGAAAGTATTGAAAATAGAATAGAGAAAGAAAGAAATAACGAATGCAACAGAACTCTCGAAGCTACTGCAATCACAAGAAGCACTCTCGGTATGCGAACGAAGAAAAAAGCCAACTTTGAAGTAAGAAATGAATTATACATATCGAAAAATGATAAAATTAATAGATTACCAGATAAATTCTACGAGCAATCAAGAAGAAAATCGTCACGTATAATTCTTTAAACGTCCTTTAAATTGATTATTAGAATTTCAAGTTCGAGTTATAAGTTTAGTACAAAGCATTATAAAAAAGGCACAAATGAACGCCAACGTGATATATCGCCATTATTAATTATCAGTACAAGGACTGAATCTGTCGAAAATCAGGACTCCGATTATTCAACTATAGGTATGCTTCGACTACCTGATTAATTATTGTATACACGTCACGATTGTAATTTAAAAATTAGCGTTAATGTTACTTGAAAACTCACAGCTCTATTACGGTATCCTAACTGTTAGATATTAAGTTAGAATAAATAACACTTTCTAGGGGTTTCCGAGATTGCCGAAAATAAGCGTCGTTTTTCACGGAAATAAAGCGTAGAACATTTCGATCAACTTGTTGATATGTGACGTCTTCGTGGATTTTGACGACACCTTTTCTAAAAGTCGGTGCTCTGAACCTGCTGTATGGCTTACTATGTACGCATTTGAATTATGAGTGTCGGATTAAGTATGGATCGTTTTTTATTTTCTAACCGCCGTACTATGAGGCGGCCGGTTAGCCTGCGATCATACAGAGCACGGTAAACGGTAAGCTGTAAGCGGCAAAATTGGCATTTGGAGTATTGACACTGGCTGTGCCATTACTTGTTTTGCCGCTTACGGATTTTTGCAATTAAAACCTTTGTCGGCCAAATGTTCATAAGGCCAAATTTTCAAAACCTCAAAAAATTTTCATCTCCGTGAAAAATGACTCGCATTTTTGGCTTTAGCTACCTATGTGAAAAGACACATTTAGACACTAGACTTTATCCAAAATTAGCATTAATTACAAAATTTAATAAAAATGAGTTATTTACCTCAAGCATACCATGAATTTTTTTTCGGCACTAATACTTATAGTTACTTATTCTTACAGTTACGCTCTCTTTTGTTAAATTTTTGTTTATTCTTTTTAACAAATCGTCGAAAATAGATATCGATAAGAACGTGATTCAGACCCAATCGATACCTATCTTTTACAATAGGATGTACTAAATATCTTCTGTTAATCCTTTTTTGTGACGATGACAATACTAAAGTATAATAAAAAACACATTCGTGTCCATTTTGTCAAACTGCAAATAGTAATAGACAAACGAACAAAGGAAGTAAGGATACGCGAGAGAGTTGGATTTTCGGTGAAGATACGGAATTATACGATCGCTGCTTTTGGCCGTTTTACCGATTCGGCAAAAGTACCGATCAGTCAAGAAACTGCACCGTCTGAGCTCGAATATCTTTCATATCGTAACATACTTTGTGCCATATAACATTGCTATATAGTCATATTGCATAACTTTCTCTTCCTTTATTATTGACCTAACTTTAACTCCTCTCATTCCCGTAGTTCAGATTATGAAACAATATGGAAATTTTTATTTCTATCGATAAAAAATAATACGTTTGAAAAGTTCGTTCTGAAATATCGTTTTCCTATTTTTATTGGAAATTACATATTTTTCTCCCGTATAGCATATAAAATCTTATTATACTTATTGTTAGATCAACCAATTATAATGATGTAAATTTAAAACATATTTTATATATATGCATGTCTTTACCTTGAACAATCAAGTAACATTAAGTACATTTTCTGTAATAAAATACTAAAAATAATCGAAGAATAAATGAAACCATGAATAAATAATTCTGTCTTATTTTGTAATTCAATACTAAACAAAGCGTTTTGTCGTCGTGTTGAACATTTAAAGAATATTAAGGATATTAACAACGCTAATCAAGTTAAGCTAACAAAACAACTAAACTAATATATACTACTCGTTTTTTGCAAAACGCTGTGGATGTATCACTTATTTTCAAAAGTCTAACATTTTCAAATCTGTCAGCTTATTTCTTTCTTTAATTATTTTGTGCCAAACACTTTTTTCACAATTGAATTATCATATGTATTGTTAGCAAAATTCTATAAGACAAAAGTTACAAATTACTAATATTAACAAACTTCGTTGCATAACATTAACAATGGTAATTTTACAAGTAAATTCCATAAATGGCAAATTATCTGATTTTTTATTTGTCGAAAAGTTATAAAATCGTAAAAAAGAAATTAATAACCTGTAACTTATAATTTGTTAATTTACTAATTATTAGTTGATAAATTATTATTGTGAATGTGCAAATCAGGAAATCAATCAAAGTGAACTCGTCATATTTTCCCCACGTATTTCCCCTCATATTCAAATCGCTACTAAACTCCTACCACTAAAATACGTTAAAATGTATAAATTATAAATTTGCCTTTGTTATAGAATAAATAAAAAGTGATACCCGTATATGCCTATGAAAATTGGAGGGTTAACCTGTTAATCAGGAAAGACGGGTTAACTCGTCACTTAGACTTTTAATCTTTACGATACAATAATTTCATTATTTATAGATCTTCTATTTTTTAGTAATTTTGATCGTTTTCTATTATCTAAAATTTTTCTCTCTGACTCAAATAGCCAACTGTTAGACAATGTTAGCCTACTCAGTATCAGTTCCCTTTAAAAGTCAATATGTAATTACATCGTGCTTATATTTCAAAGAACTCATTAAAATTAACCTGTCTTTATTCGCTTTCAATCCTAAAATTATAGAAGTTTCTGGTTAGAAAATTACTCGACTAACAGGTTAATCCATCATAATAGACACACTATACTACAGATATTTATGTATATCGATGTTTTTGTGGACATAACTAAAGAAATGGAACCCAAGCAAAGTTTTGTTTCACCTACTAAATACTACAACGAGTATTTTATTTTCGATATTTTCTGTATTTCTGCAGATTATATGGATTCGGATTAAATGGACTAAAACTTATTATAGATTATATGGATTCGGATTAAAAAGATTATACGGACGGTGCATCTTTAAATTTCCCATTTCACAAATGCATAAAAATTCGCTAAATCCAGTCTAATAAAAATGAACGAAATCGATTAACTTACTGGCAGGAGAGCTTCCGTTTTCTGGAAACGGCGACGAATTCATCGGAAGTATCGGTGGTATTTGGTCCATGGCTAGGAGTGGTGGATGCGCTGCGTTGATGATGATGCTGATGATGGTGGTGGTGACGGTGGTAGTGATGGCCGGGGGCGGGTGCCTGGTCGGGGACCATCGTCGAGGGTGTCTCCATGTGCTGGGGCGGTTCAGCCCCCGTTACGATCTGCGGGGTGGTGTCGTTGGAGGTGGTGGTGGTAGTGGTGATGGTAATGGTGGTAACGCCAGTGGTGCTGGGGGTGGCGGTAGTTGTGTTGTTGCTGTTGCTGGCGGGGGTTGGAGTCAGGCTGAGACCTTCGCCACCCCCCGCCGAGGCGGTGGTTACTTCTCCCACCCCCGATCCCGTACCTATGTCGCCGAAGTAAACCGTGGAACACGAACTTCTGGAAAAACGATAAATCTCAGATTCATTGTAAATTCTTTGCTAAGATATCGTTAGTTTTATTTACTTGGAACATATTCATCCAACACTCAATGAAATGAGCGTGGACAAAACTGACACCGATAAAAGCCTGGATTTTTGTTTTAATTACAAGTTTAACGTTACATGCACCTTCCAAGCGTATTTGATGACTACGGTGAGAATAATCAGCAGAACACACTATCTATCTATAATCAGTAGTAAAACCCAATATCATTTAGAAAAGTTAGAACCTTTTCTTTGCAGTGTGTTTATTAAATTTGGTAAGCCATATTTCGTGTTCTTTGCGAATAATACGTTATAAAGTTCACTTTGATCTCGTTTCATCTCAATAAATTAAGTGGCTCCTTGTTTACATTCACCATACGTAGTATTTGTTTGATATACATCTTTTCTCAAGGTTACGCACACATAAAGATCTACTAATGTATTGTAAAAGCTGAGCGACTTTGTAAATATAAGCCTGAGTATTTTCTCTTCGTATTTTCGGTTTTTGTTTTAATTAGATCGTGAATGTTTATTTAAATTTATATTTTTATAGACGTAAGTAAAGAAATAAAACGTAAAGTAAAATAAAAAATAAAAGTAAAACAAATAATAAAAGAATAGAAAATTCATTTATCTATTAGATATAGTAATGTATATTGTAATGTATATTATAATGCATAATATTTTGAATATTTTATATAGTTGCGTACATTATATACATTCTATGTATCTTTATATTGAAATTTTTGATAACTGAATATATGTTTACGCATACGCATAGTGAAAAGCAAATAAACAGACAACAGTTTATTTTCGTCTAAAACACATAGCTAAAAGCTTACGTTCTGTATGAGACTAGTTAGTATACAGGTATTGGATAATACGAAACATCGCATAGTTTCAAAAGTATTTTTATGCTAACCACGGTTGCTTGTTTATTTCGAATCTAAATTAATTTTAAAATAATGAAAAATGTTACGAGTCACTGCAATATACTTGCACCTAAATAATTCTTTTAAGGATTCATATTTACATTTTAAATTATAAATGTGATAGGATGCTTCCCCGTTTACTCCGATGATAATGGAAAGTACATTGCATATGAATATTTCAGATAAAGATTGTATGTTTACTTCTAGAAATTCCACTGCAGTCGATGACCTGTGACCCTTTATTATGTGTCTTTTAATTCTTTGAGCCTAAAACTTGAACTACAGTAGACGCAAGACACAAGATAAGATATAGACTACGTTTCAGCGAGTATGATAAAGTGTGCTCGATGTGGGTACTTTTCTACCTATTTTTATATTTGTATATTTTTCAATTAATAAAGCATAGAAGCTTTATTAATTAAGGTTGAGATGATTTGTATTAAGTTTCGGAAAAGAGTTCAATGTTTGCAGCTATTTTTTCTCCGCAAAGTAAAGATAAATAATAACAAATGAATTTGTTGAAAATGACAACGTGAGTTCGTGCTCATCATCCAATTGCAGATGCGCTAGTTATAAGAAATAGTAACTAGAAGATAATCCTAGTTACAATCGATAGATTTAATCGATAGGCTTAAGATGCTTTTTGTTTTTATCCCTAGTTTTTGCAACCGCGTGCAATAAAGGTTTATATGGCTCAGAACGATGTGATAGATTAATTCATTCAATAAAATAATAACTATTGCGATCCTACCTCTGAGTATAGAAATAACAACAAGGTTATGTAAAAATACAATTTTTGAATCAATATAAGATTGACTAAATTTTTTAAAATGCTTTTAATTACATAATAATCTACAGTGGTATATAACTTTCCTATTTGCATATAAATTTCATAAAATTTATATACAAGTTATATGAGGTTCGTTGAAAATGACAACGTGAGTTCGTGCTCACCATCCAATTGCAGATGCGCTAGTTATAAGAAATAGTAACTAGAAGATAATACTAGTTACAATCGATAAGCTTAAGATACTTTTTTGTTTTTATCCCTAGTTTTTGTAAGCGCGTGCAATAAAGATTTATCCATTGAATAAAATAATAACTATTCTGATCTTACCTCTGAGTATAGAAATAACAACAAGGTTATGTAAAAATACAATTTTTGAATCAATATAAGATTGACTAAATTTTTTAAAATGCTTTTAATTACATAATAATCTACAGTGGTATATAACTTTCCTATTTGCATATAAATTTCATAAAATTTATATACAAGTTATATGAGGTTCGTTGAAAATGACAACGTGAGTTCGTGCTCGCTATCCAATTGCAGATGCGCTAGTTATAAGAAATAGTAACTAGAAGATAATCCTAGTTACAATCGATAGGCTTAAGATACTTTTTTGTTTTTATTCCTAGTTTTTGTAAGCGCGTGCAATAAAGGTTTTTTTGGCTCACAACGGTGTGATAGATTTATCCATTCAATAAAATAATAACTGTTGTGATCCTACCTCTGAGTATAGAAATAACAACAGAATTTATAGAGAATGATATTAAGTATACTTATAGATAAGTATGCTAATATATACTTTGTACAGAATGATTTAAAATGAAAGGCATTTTACAACTGAAAAATACAGAAACTTAAAATCTGAACAGTTACGAGATTTAATTTGGGCTGCAGTTAATATTTTATGCAGTCACCTTTAGTTTCAGGCATAGTATACAGGGTGGTTGGTAACTGGTGGTACAAGCGGGAAGGGGGTGATTCTATGCGAAAAAAGAAGTCGAAAATATAGAATAAAAATTTTTCGTTTGAGGCTTTGTTTTCGAGAAAATCGACTTTGAATTTTTGTTCGGTACACGTGCGGTACGTTATAACGGATCTCACTGTAGATCTTTGTCTCGATGGAAAAATTAAAAAAAAATAAAAAAAATTTTTTTATTCTATATTTTCGACCTCTTTTTTCGCGTAGAATCACCCCCTTTCAGCTTGTACCAGCAGTTACCAACCACCCTGTATATCCTAATTGGCATACTCTTTACCAATGTTTGTCCAAATATTTCTTCAGTTTGGCTGCGCTCTTCCCAACATTGAATTGATTCAACTTTGAAGCACGGTTGTTAAAGTCAGTTGTGGACTTTTTCAAGAAATCTTACAGATGTTCTAAGGAGTTTAAATTGAGAGATTGGAAAGGTCATTAACCCCTTAACCTACGATTTACGTTCGAGAATTTACGTTTGGTTCGATCATCTACTACGAGCCATGCCCGTAATATTTATGTTTGGCACGATCATCGTACTACGGGCTATGCCCATAGTTGTAGGTTAAGATAATAGTATTTCAAACTCCAAATCATAATATTGTCTTATAATATTATAATAACATTATAAAAACATCAACAATATTATAATATTGTTCTCTATGGTTTTGCTCGTCCTTTTAAGTCCGCATCTCTCAATACGTGTCGAATTGTTCTTGCACTCACGTCTATTTCGCCAAAGTTTGAGAAATCATTTTGTATCTGTACGACATTATCATCTCACAAAGTATCGCGCTCTCGTAGTGTTGAATAATTTCTTCCTTAGATTTTTAGATTTCTTTAATTTTGATATTTTATCAACAAAACGATAGAATTTTATTATAATTATATAGTAGAATAGTCTTTCCTTAAGAGATTTAATGATCGTTTTTTCGAATTTTGTGACACTGGTTTCATTCTATACTATGAAAGTTTATTTAGTAAATTCATAATAGGTTACAAAAACAAATACGTTAATTTTTTTTATCTGCGGAACATAAATTTGTGAATGTGTTATTAAAAAATTATAACGACAGTACAAAATAATAATCAATCAGTTTTTGTTTAAATATAGTGATTAAACGAGCGTTGCTCTCATTAGTGAATAAATCGGGAAAATCATTTCCTGGCTATCGAGATCGCCAACCAAGTATTACGCCATCGAATTTTTAATCGTGGGAAAATTTAACAGAGAGAAATGACGCAATAAGAATTAACACAAGAATTTCGTAATGCATTCACTGAAATTAGAAGAAGCGAAGTTCAATACTTCTAAATAAAATTAATATAAATGTCACCAATCTGTGTCTATCGTAGTTTATTACTAACTAGCTTTTATCTCGTATTTTTTCCTTATTTTAATATGTGAAACAAACTATAACATTCTAATTAATATGAATTACAAGGTAAAACATTTTTGTAAAACAATCTTGGAAGAATAGAAGAAAGAGAACTAATTTCTGTTCTATCATACGATAAAATAATTGTGTATATTTCTGACTAAAAAAATTTTTTCTTGAATAGTTAACACAGTATAATAGAAAAAGGTAACTAACAGTGTTTTGAATATTTTCATAATCAATCAAATACGAATGACCAGTCCAGTATAGTGGAGAAGGAATCCAGGCATCAAGTATTCGAATCGTTTGATTAATGCAGCTTTTGCATCGATAAGCGATAATGCAAACTGGTTTTTCGTTTCTTACATACGATTTTTTTATGTTAAGCCTCGATCGGGTGACAACGGTATACAAGTTCTGTCGTTCAAAATAAATGATCGTTTACCTAAGGAAAATTACGATAACGCTACTGTAGAAACTATGATGAAACATGTCCCTTTATACAGATAATTTATATTGATTTATGTCTTTTTATATTATTTACTGATGTTTACATTTTATTTGTTTATTAGGTTTATCTTTCAAGCGTGTTTTCTCTAGTTGTCTTAAATTATGTAAACATGTTTAAATCGTGTTGATAATTATCAATAACTATGTTAATAATGACTTGTATAACTATATTGTATACTAATAATTGAACGGAGTAGGTGAAAAATTGAATTATCAATTTATTTCAAGTATTTATAACACTAATAAGTAATGCTATTATTCCGATAGCAATATGTGCTAGTATTCTAATAACAATAATGCCACAATTTACTGAAATTTTATCGAAATACAAAAAAGCATCGTAACGATAGAATTGTTAATAACGTTTCGTGATTCATACAGTTTTAATGCAGTTATTGTATAATTTCTGGCCTTAACGTTGGACAATTGTGACATTATCAGAGAAACAAAAAATAATTGTAGCAGTAATTATTCATGATAACCTTTCAATAAATTATGACAACGAACATATAAATGATTTTTGCCTATCATGTACGAATTTCAATTCAAGGTATACCAGTCAAACGTATGCAAATTAAAAATTCAACGTGTTGTCATTAAATAATCAATTTTTTCTATATTTAAAATATCTATGCCATGCAAGTATAGAAGCATAAGTATAACGTATTAAATATTTCAAAAATATTTCAAAAGTTTGCAAATTATTAAACTGAATTAGATCGATATGTTTAATATGTTAATCAAAATTTCACAATAATAATATAAAATATACAAAATTAATATATTACAAGTACATTATAGTAATTAACGTTCTGAATATAAAAAATAAAGCCCAGCTCGCAAATTATTAAATTTCTTATTCAGATCAATGCATCGGATAATATTAACTGAAATTTGATGGAGAAATCAATCATTATTAGCAGTAAATCGTGGCAACCGAGTCTTAGAGTCTCTCAGAACAGTGAAAGAATTTAACGTACCAATCTTGTTAGCAATTACCGATCTGGCTGCAGATCACATATACCTATTCCTAGGTTCGCATATTTTTTTATCAACAATATCGACGTATTTCCTTATACTGTTTCATTCATGCTTCACTGGACACCAATCTTTTCTGCACACACATAATCTCAAAGTTTCTCAATACACGTTTAGGTGGCGAATCACGTACATGTAACACGAAAATATGCGGGAACAGTTTTTTCGAATATTACTGTTAACATGAAATTTATGTTTCGCGGCGAGTCGAATAATTACAATGCAATTGAATTACTTAAGATGTCATGACGTTGTGAAATTGCAACGTTGGTATGTCTTTCTGACATGCAACGTGATAAGCGTATATTATATAATTTACTCGATACTTTAAAATTAGTGCAACTAATTATTGGCGAAATTTATGCTACTATCTTTGAAGGATATTTAACGATAACGACGGTTGCAATAATAAAAAGAGTATTAAAATGTTGTCTATTTTGTCAATAGTAGCAGGAATATTAAAATTTAACATTTTAGACATTACGAAAAATAAACGCCGAAAAAGAAAGTTTCCGTATGCTGTATATTGATTATTGCTGCATTTCTTTATATATTTTTACATACATTTATTGGTTATTTTTCTGTAGTCACAAGAAAAGAGGGACAAATTTAATAATCATTATTTTTTGATCTTTCATTTTTCATACCTATTCAGTTTTTTTAATTCTAAACGTAAATGGGGGGGGGGGAAATGAAAAATAATTTTGTTAATTAAGATAGTAATCACTATAAGCGTTGGAGTAATATATTTTAGTGTTTAGAGTTGCCGTGAATTGTAATTTATAAACTTTTGAAATAATTGCAGCTATAAGCGTAGAAGCTTGTTTGTTCATATCGAATACCTTCGCTTATGACACTTGTTTCTTTTTTTCGAAACATGCTACATTCTTTGGACCATTTTTGACCAAATTGCGTTCTTTAGTGTTAAAAAATTTATTAAATTTAAGGACAATAGGAAGGAGTATATATGCGTGTGTGATTTCTTGGTACAATTTTATGCACAGGTCTTTCTTGAAGTACCAAAAGTGTTCTCGTTTGTTGAAACGCGAACGGGATTGAAATATAAAAATTCGGAGACCGTAACAGGAGTTTTAATTTTCTGACTATAAGTAATTTCCTTCCTTTGTCGCGATATGAAACAATAAAATTGGAATGAAAATATGACGCAGGAATATAATCATCTTAAATGTTAATAAAGTTGAAATCCAAACTATTTTTTTCTAAATATTACTACATTATTAGAATATTATCACGATATTATTAGCTACCTTTTTAATTAAATTTTTAATTTACAAGTTTCAAGAACAACTTGGTGACAATTCTTTCCGACGTAGTCATAAAAAAAGACGTGACGAAGGTCGGCCACGTATCTACGTCGGCAGTGTAAGAGTAGTTCCGTATATTATGATGTAACCTACACGATTAGCGTAATTCTATTTATTCATAGATACGTCAGTGCACGCGACGTTCCTGGTATCACACTATCCGCTTTTGCACGACGGCAAAAGTTGCACGCGATATTTCCTCAAGTTCTATGTCCGCGCACCAAACATTTTCTCACTTAAGAGGCAAGGCATTAAATTTCCTTGAAATAAAAGTTGATAATATCTGGATACAAAATTTTCAATAATTATTGTATTATTGATAACGAACTTATGTTTTAATGTCTTTTTATTATTTTAGGTGATCAATGGATATATCCGGCTTGCGCAATTTAAATATACCAAGACATTTATGCAATTGGAGATTAATACAATGTAGTTATTATTAGACTGTGGATGAATATAAATTTAAGATAAATTTAAATGTGCAAAAATATACAAAATACGTGTAACATGTAAGAACGTACGAGCATCCAAAATATGTAAAACATTTGCTACAATATTTGTGGATAAATTTTTGCTGTCCAGTTATTATTTGCTTCGGTATATCTACTTTTTCAGAAGATTTTTATTTGTATTTCCTGGAATCCAAAAACTTAGTAGTGTGACTCAACTTGTATTTTATGAATTTATGGAACTAATTTAGAGAAACGCAGTGATATATTTCACTGCGCTGATTACGAATGCCCACAGACATGATATCAATATTAATTGGTATTCTTCTGAATATTAAAATTATAACTCCCAGAAAATCTTAAGAATCAACCGAGTATCAGGTACTTGTAATTCATAATACAAAATTTCATTTGCTGTATGTTTACAAATTTTTCTATGCATTTACGTATATGTACGTATATTTTAATTTACTTCATTTCTAAATTTCTTTCTTTTAAAATAAGCCTTTGTTTTAAAAATATGTACACACGTTTTATTATAAAAATAAAACTTCTCAATTCTTTAATTATCTAACCTTTCACTAAAGCAAATCATGAAATATAAAAATAACTAATCACACCATCACCATCTTTGTTTTACAAATAAACTTTCTACAAATAAATTATTTACTTCTTATGTCCTGTATACAAACATTTTTTGATAAAACTTTAGATCTTGGGCAATGAAATTTAAGAAAATTTATTTGCGCAACAAAGATGCTGATAATATGATTAGTTATTTTTATATTCTACGATTTACTTTAGTTAAAGGTCAGATAATTAGAAATTTGCGAAAGCTTCATTTTCGTAATAAAACATTTGAATAAAAGTATGATTTTGTATTTTAATATCCCAATGTACATCATTACAAAGTTGCGTTATTTCTGTGACAAATAATGAACCTTTTAATAGACTCGATGGAATAACGATATATTCAATGGTAAATAATAAGATTATGCGAAATTCATTAAGTTTTATAAATGTCATAAAAATACTGATAAACATAAATTCAGAATAAAGGAAACCCTAAGCCATGCCCCAAAGAGTTAGCTCCGCAGTTACGATATCGATTTATTGTAATCTCGAATTCCTATCGACAGAATATTCAATTGAGTATATCTCTTGCACGTCATCACGGATTAGAAAATATGCACGTACGATCTGTTACATAATTTCACGAAGATTGCGGGAAGACTGTAACACGAAGGTATATATTTCATTCGTGTTTTTCCTGGTGGTAAACTCCATCAAGAATATATACTTCAAGATATTCGATAAATTTATTGTCTTACTAACCATTATTTTTTAACTTATATTCCTTTTCTACAACTTCATTTCTTTATTTTTGTTTCACGGATTATCGACCGGCATATAAAATGATTTATGAAAACATTTGAAAGTATTTGAATCTATCGTTAAAAATTTCTATGAACGTATTATCTGACGGATAGTAAGTTTCGATGAATGTATCATCTATCGAATGATATTTATGTGTTATGACGTTTATGCGCATTCATATTTTTCTGAATAATTACTGATGATAAGAGTTACTAATTACTGATTGATTAAAACAACAGGAACCCGCGTATAAACTATTGTTTGACTTACAAAATATTATAACGAGTACTGTACTCGATACTCTATTTTGTATAGTAATGAGAGATAATTATCGTGATTATATTGGTAAAATGTGCAACCGCTTAACATATGCATATAGAAGTTACGAGTTATTCACTGTAAATATTCACTGATAATTAGTAAAAAATTAATACATGGTATTCAAATAATAGTAGTCACTAGTATACAATAAGTGTCAAAAGTCTGATGATCCCATTAAATGTGGAGACTTATTGATATAATGGACAATTGAGTGTTTAAAACTTTGGTAATTTCCATGAAATGTATACAGTGTGGTTGATAACTGGTGGTACAAGCGGAAAGGGGGTGATTCTACGCGAAAAAAGAAGTCGAAAATATATAATAAAAATTTTTCGTTTGAGGCTTTGTTTTCGAGAAAATCGACTTTGAATTTCCGCTCGGTACGCGTGCACTTTATCACGTCTCGTTACAACGGATCTCACTGTAGATCGTTGTCTCGATGTAAAAATTAAAAAAAAAGAAAAAAATTAAAAAAAAAGAAATTTTATTTTTTCGAAAACAAAGCCTCAAACGAAAAAATTTTATTCTATATTTTCGACCTCTTTTTTCGCGTAGAATCACCCCCTTTCCGTTTGTACCACCAGTTACCAATCACCCTGTATAACAAGAGGGCACATCTTCTATAGCAGACAATCTTCTAAAGTGGGTTCTATGCTCGTGCTGTAAAGCATATGCAGCTTCTTTTAATGCAGTTAAAGTTTTAAAACAAGAGAAATGTATATACTTATATAAATATATGTAGTTTGAAACTCAAAATATTTTGTATAAGACTTATAATATTATACATATATTTGTCATAAAAATTCATTCAAATAAACTGAATACTTTTTCATATACGTTTTCCTGCATTTTTGCATTAATAACATGTTTATTTTAGAAATAGTTTAATTTGAATATTTGTGGAAATTTAAATATAAATTGTGTTGGTTATATTAAGCTAAGTTAAGAAATTTTTCATTTTTCATTTACTAATAAGAGTGTAATGTCGAGATAGATATTAATAATAAATCTCATATTTCGTTTATTAAATCTAAAGCAGTATATTTACGTCATATAGCTTGATTAAGTCTTGACAGACTTACAGAGTTAATTACTGTCTACCAACTAATGTATTACATAATGAGAAACTTGAATTTATTAATTTTAAAACAGTTATAAAAAACAGGATAATTCCACATAATCATGCTGCATTAAATCTTGAAGTTTGGAGTGCAGCAGTATATAGGATGAAACATGTTATCATTTTCAGTAACATTTTCGTTTACAAAATAAACACAGTGGTAGTTGTGTCCTTTTTATTTGCATATTAATATTATCACAGAGACAGAGAAACGTCATGATGCAGACAGTTTGTACAATTATGTAATGTTGACTGTATATATATACATTCACTTCACAATAATATAAGTATCAATGATAGGAAATATTTTTTGTACTTGTTTGATGTTTTTGTTGAGAAAAGTTAAGTTGGCATGATCGCTAGTTACTACAAGCTAAGTTGGTACGACTTCTAACCACGCTTTTTTGTCTTAGAAGTTGACCACGTGTTAATAGACTAAGTGTATCCTGTGTGTTAAGACGTGTTGTACGAGGCAGAGAAATATAGAAAGAGAAATCGAATCTGTGTGAATTGATTAATTATCAACCGCAAACCTACATCAATTAACAGTTTTGACAGTCTTCGGATAAATATAATTATAATCTGTAAACGAATATAATTACAATTTTTATAAAAAAGTTAGTTATACATCTTTCAAATTGTGGTTTTTAACAAAATTTCTTTCTTACTCTGTTGTAAAATTAGTTAAATATTAAATTTAATGCTTACTGAATAAGTATTTGTTTTTCAGTTATTAAACAAATTATAATCTTAATTTATTTCACTCTACATAATATATAATAACGAATACACCATAATATGGCAAAGATGATCATATGTAAAGCTTGGTGAAAATTATTCGTGACATTTATTTATTGTGAAAACTATTCCAAAGTGCTTCAAATTAACAAAATTGTCTTCTTTAGTTTAATAAAATTGTATAGGCCAAACTTTTATGCAATCTTTGTACAATCTTTTAAATTCGATTTTCACACATTTTGCAACTTTTCCTTTAACAATTATCACTGTTTAACAAGCCGTATTCTTCTGTGAATTGATCTTTAACGAAAATACATTGATATAATTGCAAAACACAAAATTTCCATTTTCCTTTATCTTTTCTTTATGTTCATCCAGATCGCAAGTGTAACATAGTCTTTTTGCTAAGAAATCGTCTTTTATAATTTGAGAAATATAAATTTTTTGCGTTTAAATCAATAGATTCCTTTCGAAACTTGTTTCCTTAACGTTTCTGCATTTTCATAATCAACACGCACGTGCATCAAGTAAAAAAGGAAACATAGAGAAAAATGAAGATGCAATCGCGTCTTCATTTGCTATCTCTGCCATTTACCTTTCAACAACATTTGAACTATCTTACCAAGTCTGTCCGATCTTCGCTTTAATACCACATGATTATCATCCATTCCGATGACTAATTATACGAAGTGAAATGCGTCTTGAAGGACGTGGAGAATCAAACGATAAAAATGAACTTCTTTATCCCTGACGAAAAACGAAGCGATCGAATCCGGATTAATCGTACAACAATCGATAATAAAAGGTCACATTGCTTATATCGTCCAAGTCCGTTAGTTCTATCTAATACCTTTTCATGTTCAAGATATGTAGAAATATGCGAAGTTCTTCATGCTTTTGATTTCTTCAGTAAAATTATATCGAACAGACTGTTGGAACGTAATGATTGAATGAAATTGATTGGAGAAAAGCAAAGCTACCATAAAGACAGTGATGGTACTTCAGTTTTCTTCTATATCGAAATAGTAGCTAGAATATTCGAGCTATTTCTAAGAAAGGCAGATCTATGGACGAAGGAACAAGAAACAAGTTACAAACGGTTTCTTTATATTTTTGAATAGTAACGAACATTTTGTATTTTGATTTATTGCAAAATTAAAGTTTTTTTTTTATTTAATATTTCACATTCACAATTTGTCCAATTTGGACATTTGGTAGAATTTTTTAGCTGTTTGATTATCATGTGGGTGGCTACCCCCAGCGGGGTACCATCTTCTTGTTTGTTAGGTTATATCCTTTATGGCAAAATTAAAGTAAAACAAAGTAAAGCAAAGGCAAAGTAGGTACAATATTCCTTCAGAAAGTCAGGTTTAGTCGATCACAAAGATTCGGATACTGTATAATTTTAATTTTAAAGCTCTATATTCTCAGCAAATGAAAAAGGACCAACAAAAATATATTACATCATGTTATACTACACTGTACGTAGATAACAGCAGAAAAGAGCTTTTGAATTATTATTTATTATCGCCTAAATATTAAAAGAAACGCTGAAGAAGAGATATTTTTTATTTCACGAAAAGTTTCGATTTCTAATATTAATTATACGCATAAAACTGAAACTAACAACGGTTATTCACGAAAGTTAAATATTTAGTTGGGTAGCTCATATGCTTGATGACATAGCGTAAACGTTTTAACGTAATGGAAATAAATTTTTTTATATAATTGACATTGATATGTTTTTATATTACATTCCTCTTACAAATGTATTTGTAATTATTCTTCAATATACCCGCTGTTTTACGATCTGACTTTTTCTCTCCGTTGTGAAATATTAGTAATCGTCGCATTTCAAAACTTTCGCTATTCATTCCGAACAAATCTTTAATGAAGCTAATGCATAGTTGCAATCTGAGCTCAGGCTTGAACCAAGTACTTTTTACAAACGTTGTATACAAACAGTGGCAATGCTTAGTGGAGAGTTAAACTAAGAAGTTCCTCCAGGTACATCTTGTATTAAACTTCGAAACTTTTTCTGGCATAAGAATTCGCCCTTTGTCGATATTTCTTTCAATATTTAGACAATAACAAATAATAACACAGAAGTTTTCTTCCACTGTTAGTTATGTAGTGAAGTGTAACATAGTGTAATATATGTTTGTTGGTCCTTGTACATTTACTGTAGATATAGAGCTTAGAAATTGAAATCGTACACTGATCAAATCTTTTTGACACCGACGTACTTACGCCCCTTAAACAAAACGTGATAGAGATAAACAAAAAAGAACGGTAATTGTAATGTAAAATATTAGGTTGATGCATTTCAAATGTCGTTTGTCCGAAGGCTAAGTTTAACAAGACGATACAAGACTATCATCAGTGGTTATAGATCACATCGAAGAAGAAGTAGAAGTGTGTTATAAATTATCTTCAGACGTTAAATATTGCGAAGATTTATAATAAAAATATCAGAAACTTACTACCAATTATTATGAATTATCATAATATTCGTGTAATCTTCCAATATGAGTTTAAATTTGGTAAAAATGAATGGAAATAAAATTAACATTGTTAAAAGCATCCTCTATTTCATCTGCATAATTTTTTAACGGAAAAATTATTTTGAGGGGAACTGTAAATAAAAAAGGTAGAACAATTCGATCGAAAAAATTTTTGTAATTCTGGAACCTAGGGTGCAAAGTTACCTCAAGTTACAAATTTAAGACAAAACTACTTAATCGTATAGAAATGATCATTATTTAATATGGTCTCGTAAACTTTTATTTGAAAAGTCGACGTTTTATTTGCATTAGCTTAATATCATCGTTTAAGATGTTCATAGCATGGCGGGGCAGCCAGCTACGCTCGTTAAAGCTCAGAACTGAAGACAACGCGTCGCGAGTTCGAAACCTCGGAATAGGAACTATTATATTTACAAAGGATGGAAAAACCAAAATCTCTCTTAAAAGTAATATACAACAGGCAAGCGACCAGCCCCTCCCTTGTGTGTGTTGTGGGGTGTACTACCTTCTGCCGCCCCCACAGGGTGGTAAGGTGTCTATGAAGATTTCCTCCACGTAAAAAAAAAAAAAGACTGGCCGACGCTCCAACCTAAGCACACAGAATAAAATTACCCTCTATAAGACCGTAGTAAAACCTGCCTGGACCTACGGAATCCAACTATGGAGAACAGCAAGTAATTCCAACATTGAAATACTTCAACGCTTCCAATCGAAAACGCTAAGATCCCTTATAAACGCGCCCTGGTATGTCACCAACGAACTAATACATCGCAACCTCAAGATACCCACAGTCAAAGAGGAAATGGCAAAATATAGCGACAGATATAGCAAAAGAGTCAACAAACATCGAAACCCCCTAATTACTGGACTACTTGATACGTCGAACCAGATCCGCAGGCTGAAGAGACGACACTACCCGCTAGACCTAAACCCTAGATTTAATTAGTTATTTATATTAAGTAATATTTACTTATTTACAACTTACTCAAAAATTATACTTATCTATAATAAGTATTAACTTATTATAAATATTTAGCCATGTCACTGCGCCACGCCAGAAAAAATTACTGAAAATTCTCAATGCGAGAATTGATTGTAAATAATAAATAAAAAAAAAAGTTGTTCATGACTAAAGCTATAAAGAATTATATCAATTTATCACGAATTGATTCTTCAACAGATTTCATTCACAGTTGGATAGCATAGATCTGCAGGATAGTCGTAAAATCCGAGGATTATGTAATAAAGTTTCATAAATTGGTTTGCGCGGGTCAGGAACTTATAAGAACCAGAGAAAGAGTGGAAAGTAAGCCCTGGAGGGCAGCGCGCGTTCGATTGCGCCACTCCACTCTTAAACTTCTCTCTTGTGCACAACTGCGCTAAACTTGGAAACGGGTATATACAAGTGGCAATTATTAGAAGAACATTCGATATCTCGTTGCTGCGGAAAGGCGCTCGTTTAATCTACTTTTACGGGCCTCTAGTAAAACATGCTGGTTGGTTCACCGATCTCGAAAGGCTGCGGCACGACGACGTCCGACGTCGATATCTCTTGCCTGATCGATCGGATTTATATTTCCTTTTACCGATTTATGTCAAACTTTAATTAATAAGAAATTGTTTTTTTCCTTATTTTATTATCAATGAAACGCTTTTTTTCAAATACATATTATGGTTGTTAGATATAGGCAAATGGCTACGTACATAGAGTGAATCACGAAACTATCCGAACACTCTTAGACACCTTTTATGAATATATATTATCTATGTTACATAAAACATTTTTAAGTTTCATTAGCACTGTGATGAGATCTGAGTGTCGCGATGACATTGGCAAAGTTTGAAACAAATTTGAAAATAACACATATATACAAATTATGAAATATAATAAATATTAGAAGCATGTGTATATTTCATGTACGTTATAAAAATTATTTAAGGTAACTGCTCGTGCTGTATATTAATTTTGTATTAAAAAAATATTGTATTCGCAGTAAATGTCTTGTAACTTTTATACACATTTTCAGATTAATTTCAAATATCAATATATTATGGCAATCATGTGATACTGTAATGCTAATGAAATTTCAAAATGTTTCATATAATGTACACAATATATGCATAAAAGCTTTCTATGACGAGTGTTCAAGTAGTCACAATATAGCCACTATGTATAGCTCTAATGAAAGTTTTAATGTTTATAGTTTTGAAATATTAGATTGCTCGTTATTGTATTATGAATCTTATTGAATAATAGGAGTAAGTGTACATATAAATGTGTAAGATATTAATCAACATCAATATTATCCAATAACATGAACAATATGAATAATGTTGAAGTTTGAGACTGATGTGCATATAACAAATGCTATCCAGCACATTATACATAGATTTTACACGTACGTAAAATCAAAGCATTCAAGATTTCTGTTTAGAAGCGCTAGAGATAATTAACCTAGAAATAAACGATGTGAAAGATCTAAATGCTAATTTCACGCGATACTAGTACAATTAATTTGATAGAAATCTCTGACGTCCTGGGAAATAAAGATATAAAGTGTTAATATAAAAACTACCCTCTATTACAGTGCAAATGAAATCTGTACTGAACAAATAAGAAATAAACTAAATGGGTTTAAAGAGTCTTAATAATTTATTAATTAAATTAAACCTTTAATGTTCTGTATACAGACTGCTTCAAATATCGAGATATTAGAATCAAAGTTAAGATTAGATTAATCAACAGTTTTAAAAAGCTTCAAATCAGATGTCTTATGTTATTCTATATAAAACTTACAAATGTTTATATATTATTTCTTCTTACTACGATCCCAAAATTACTATATTATCATTGAACAGTTGAAATTGCAGTTCTCTAACTTAACTCTTAGTTGTTAACTTAAGTTTTATCATTCTCTTTGTGCCGTCCCTCTTTTCTTTCTTTTTTTTCTTATTAATTTAGAATATTAAACATTATTCCGTAACTGTCTATATAATATAATATAATTTTACTTAAAAAGTAAAAACACAGGGAACTTCAAATATTTCAATATATCTTCAAAAATGAAAAGATACTAAATAAGACATTTTAACTAAAACAGACAGTATACATACTCGATATATGTATGTACATAAGTAGCATTAACTAACCAATTAAGTATGATAACAACATAACATTTAATTAACTATTTATAAAAACAAGTGAAATATATATTAAAGGTAAAAAGATGATGTAAATAACGAAAACTGGTAGATATTGGAATCATATGGATATGAACGCGACTGACAAAGTTTTCATGTTCTGTGAGGTAAGAAATCGAATGTTTAGGAGTAGTGGAGTTGAACAAGTAACAATGGACGTCATTAATGTCTGTCTGTGAATGATAACGGCGATATCACAGTCTTATGTTTAGTATTATGCATGAACGGTATTCTATGAAGAGTGGCGCCGTCCGCTACGCGTTTCATCTCGGCTGCTAACTACGAAAGAACACTCCTTCAAGATCCCATTGTTCGCCGTATATTTCATACAGTCAATGCTGTTAAACCATTAGACGTTCTCACTTATTCTTTTATCCTTGTATTCGTCGGTTTAAAAATATATGTAAACTGCTAATATTAAAACTACTAAATGATTTCACAGGACCCATTTCACCAAACATTCGTAACAATTTCTAAGAATTCTGTTTCATAGCTGATTTTTGAATTCCAAATATTCTAACTGTATCTAACTTTAGATCCTCAAACTTTCATGTTTCAATTTTGCTTGCATTTTAGGAAACAAAATGTGTTTGTTATGTTTTAAGAAGACGTTTAAAATAAAATTGAAAGGAAAAATCATGCGTACCATTTTTTTCATACTTTGAGATTTTTCTTAACGTTAGAGAAACAGAATTACAGCGAGAACAGCCAAAAGAACGCATCAGGATTAATAACGTCCCACTGATACGTTATGAACGAAATAATTAGGACGAAAACCACTTGTTTAATGAGCTGATAGAAAAAAATGGCCCTCTACATATCAGGTAAGATTTTCAAACGATTCGGCTTTATTTATGTTTCGTGTTTAATATTTAATAACGTTTAACGACATATAATTATGGCTATATATAATTTGGTTAATGAATTGGCAAAGGAAGAAAATAGCATACTAAGTATCTGTTAGGTAGGATGCATCAGTCGGAAGATTTATTAGTATTTAATAAGGAACATGCAAAATCAACTTCTTCCAAGCGAATAGTTATTGATAATTACATACAGAGGCGGATTTGAAGCGCATATTCTAGATGTTTAATGGAAATCAAGGAATCAGGAATCACAACGATTAATGAGGTCACGTGCTAATTCAAGGCTAACCGATAACACGAGTAATCGTCTTATTATATCGTAGATACATCGAGTTATGTCATAATCTGAAAACCGATTTCCATAGAATTTTTATTATCAACTCGTCGGCTGATTAGAGATTTCGATGCTGACACACCAATCATGTCACAATTATGAATAATGATAGACAGAACAAATTCAATCGAGCATCATACTTTTGACCACGTACATATGACAATAACAGTACACAGCAAATACGACAATAAAAAATTATTCGTAAGCGTCTATGAAAATTTACCAAAGATGCATTAACAATATGAAGAGCTAAAGGAAGAATCAACTGTCAATGACTGATAATATACTAGCGCCATGTGTAACTTATCTATTTATGTATTTCTTTAATTACTTGCTACCGCTATTTCTTTATTTTTCAAATATTCGAAGTCATCGAATTTTGTTACAAATATAACAAAATCATATTTTATGAGTTGTTGTTCGGAACTAGCTGGTTGTTGTACATAGTGTTAATTCTTTGCACTCAGAATGCCAATTACGCTGCCACGATCTTTTTGCTGTTACGAATATGAGACATTGCATTTATAATACAAAGCTGATGATAAGGGGACACTTTATTCTTCTCAAAATGAAACATTTTATTTTAGAAAAAATTTCTTAAACAGAAGCGTATAATAGTTCCGGGAACGAATTTCTTATCATTATTACTCGTCTGAGTAATTGTTAATAATAATTTAAATTAAACAATTGAAAATTGGTAATAATTAGAAACATTGTGAGATATAAATGTATATTAATACAATGATATACATGAGTATATGTATACAGGGTGGTTGGTAACTGGCGGTACAAGCGGAAAGGGGATGATTCTACGCGAAAAAAGAAGTCGAAAATATAGAATAAAAATTTTTCGTTTGAGGCTTTGTTTTCGAGAAAATCGACTTTGAATTTTCGTTCGGTACGCGTGCACTTTATCACGTCTCGTTATAACGGATCTCGCTGTAGATCGTTGTCTCGATGGAAAAATTTTTATTCTATATTTTCGACTTCTTTTTTCGCGTAGAATCACCCCCTTTCCGCTTGTACCACCAACCACCCTGTAGATGATAAAAACTAACGTTTCTTAATCATAGCAAACTGATAAAGGAAATAAAGTAATCGTAAACTTTCTGTCAGAAATTCGCGTTTCAATTAACGAGTTGATGAAAAGAGACGTTGAAATGGTTTCCAAGTGCAAAGCGTCAGTATTTGTTCTACTAATCTGAAAGAAGTTCTACTATATTACTTCAGACCAAAGCTGAATCACCGAAAAATGATTTCCATCGCGCAGATGAAGCGTACAACTATAAGAATGTACAGTGGAACTCCATTTATTTGAACACGTCATGGGCAAACGATTCATTCAAGTTCGCTAATTTTCTTCTCTATCTATTATTTTTCATTCGCAGGAATTCATATTCAGATTAATGGGGTCAGTTAATCGACTATTAACGAAAATGTCATGCGAGTAAATAATGGAGTTCTACTGTCGTAATTGCCTGAACTAAAACGCTTATTTCCAGAACGTACGTAGCCATGATGAACGGAGAGGGGCACAAACGATAACTATTTAAACATGACAACAACGCATAGCTTTTATCACTTACTCTTGAACAGCGGAGAGATTATAGTAATTCCCTTGTTGTTGTTGTTGTTGTTGTTGATGATGATGATGCTGGTAGAGTTGGGTATCGGACGATAAGATCGTTGAGACTATCCGACCGCGGTTATCGTGAACACGATGTTCCTGGTGAATACGCGGATGAAGCTCCTCCAGCGAAATGAATTCCTGTGGCTCCTGACTCGGGTGGAGGAGCTGCGTATAACTCTGTGCCATTTCTTGGGCCACCATCTCCTGATCCGGTGGTCCACGAAAGTATAGAAAATCTTCCAGCTCCTCCTGCTGACGTTGTTGCTGATACTGTTGTTGTTGCTGTTGCTGAAGTTGCGGTTGTTCTTGGCGATAACGATGACCTGGAGAATGTTGCTGTTGATGTTGATGGAGGCCGCAGGTATTCACGCAGGTGCCATCGCCGACCATAACATCGTTCTCCACGACACCACCGCTATCTGGCAGTAATCCACCCTCGTCTGAAGATTCATAAAGCCGTGTTCTTTTATCCGGATCCTGATTTCGCTACGGCCGCGTCCTAAAGTGGTTGCAACATGCGAATAGATCGGGACAAGACGAGTTCACGTGTTCGTGGAACGTGAACGATGCGCGTTTGAATCTCTTTGACCGAGCCATCGGAATGTCCCTATAAGGGAATCGTTTCATCGCGCTAAAGAATACTTTTGAATCTTGAAATCGACGACTCTGCGCTGGAGAATATTTTTGAATCTCGATATCAACGACTCTGCTCGGAGCAAATGGTCGAAGATTCGTTTCCTCGTCGATCTATTTTAACGAAAACAACGATGTAACGACAGGAGTGACAATGAAACGACGATTTAATGACGGAAAGAATGAAAATTTGCATGCAGGCGAATTTGATAGTAATCGGTTTTCTAGTTCGAAAACTGGAATGGAATCGATTCGTATCACATTAGTGAATAGATCATGCAAAAATGAAAAGAAATCAAATCTTGGATGGCTGAGAAATTATGGTAATGGATTCGTGTCACGTTAATGAATTTGCCACTCAAAAACTAAAAAAATTAAGATTATTATTAGAAATTATAGTAACTTCTTTATCGTTACTGTTAATATAATGATCTTTATATTGTAAGGAAAACTACCAATGGTTTTAATCAACAAGAACTTGGCACAATTTGTACATCGAACTTTTTTTTCGAATCCGCACGCAGTCAACGATGTGATAAAATTCCTCGTACTAGGAGCTACATTTTTTGAGAGCGGTGAAATTTTTACTGGCGTAATTATACAAGGTGGTTAGTAACTGTTGGTACAAGCGGAAAGAGGGTGATTCTACGCGAAGAAAGAAGTCGAAAATATAGAATAAAAAAATGTTTTTTTTAATTTTTCCATCGAGACAACGGTCTACAGTGAGATCCGTTATAACGAGACGTGATAAGGTGCACGCGTACCGAACGAAAATTCAAAGTCGATTTTCTCGAAAACAAAGCCTCAAAGGAAAAATTTTTATTCTATATTTTCGACTTCTTTTTTCGCGTAGAATCACCCCCTTTCCGCTTGTACCGCCAGTTACCAACCACCCTGTATAAATCGACTCATAAATGTTGGTAACAATCGTTGATTCTAATTTGCATATTGTACATATTTACAGGTATTTTAAATGATTCGTTTAAATTACTTGATTCACCGAATCGCAATAAATGTTCTTTGAGTTCTTATCGCCAACACGATTAAAGAGAAATAAATATGCTAATGATATATTATGCATTTGCTACTAAATCATGTAATGAATTATGTAATAAATTACCTCTACACCATTAATTAGTTTTACGTATAATTATTACTATTTAAAATTGATGAAACTATGAACCATATTATGGACGCTGTTTTTAAACACGAAGAAGATTTTTTTTTACTTTTTGTTTACTGTTCTTATCTCCAGCCGTATCTCCAACTCAATTATGACCGTGTTTATTTAAAACATTTCTGAACTTCGAAAATAATATTAAAACTTTTAAAATTAATAATAATATAATTAGAAACTATCATATTCTACTATAATACACAAAATTGGGACTGTAGTTCTCGATAAAGGTAATGGTATATTGTATGTGTATATTGTAATGAAATTAAATAGTTTTACTATAAAAATAGAATAATCTCAAGTGGAAATTCAAATTACATTATTAAAACAAAAAGGTTAGTGCCATATTATTATCAAAGATTAAATCATCATATAAAGTGAATCGAAGATAGTACGAAACAATTGCAACTCGAGAAGAAGAACAAATTGTCGAAAATACAATAAATGAAAGAGATTAAATATTAATAATATACAAGAGATAAATTAATACATGACGAGCATTGTATGATAGATCTGCTGAAATAAATTTCAAGCCGAAATTCACGTAAATTATTATGCGTCCCATTAGCAAAGACACATATATTGGTTCTTGTACTTTCACAATCTGGTAATTATAGAACAGGATGAAAATATGGTCTGGCCTGTAGCGGAATAATCATGCAAAACTGTATTTGTACGTTAAAGCAAAAACAATTCTGGATTTCGATATTATTGTTTCTTGAAGAAATAAACTTTATTCTATTAGCCTCTGTAGCAAATAATTAACCTGGTTTCTCACGCGTTAGGAAATGTCAATTTTCTGCATCTGCGGATGGCGGAAATAGAGAACCAGACCTTCGACATTAGGTTGTCGTACGATGATTAACGAGAAAGAACTAAGCGAATATTCCGAGCCATTATCGTCACGATTGTAATAATTTTTGACATGAAACAGCCTACATTATGTCGCTTAAGAATTGGCATTAACATTACAGTACACCGTTAATTTTTCTAGCATACGGGATTTGTACGCCATCCAATTTTTCGAATTTAAAGTGATTCTAATTTTAATACACATGCGGTTGTATGAAATGAATGCGAGAATCGACAAAATAAAATGATAAAATTTACGAAATGGTAGATAGAATATTTTCACTAACGAGTACAACGCCTTGCATGTACGAAGAATGTTATGATCAATTATAATACTCATTAAGCTTTAGTAAAAATATAAATTGCTCCTCCTCCGTTGTTCTGCGATTTACATTTTCTCCTCAGCTAAAGCTAATCATATTTCAATTTTTAACTCACATGCTCACATGATAGACAGGTATCATCTTGAAGAGATAACTATTATATGTGGTTAATTTACGTCCTGTATCGTGAAGAATAGCCAGCAGATACTCGTTTAATGGACTTCGAAAAATCGTTGAGATAATTAAATTTTCACGGCAACAATGTTTTGCGATTGTGCGAAGACAACGAGGTTCGGAATCATTAGCGCGTTGGTAGACGGATAACAAATTGGCGAAGAATCAGGGGGCTAACATGGTCTATGGCGAATCGTACGCCTTCAACCGCACATTAATTGCACCTCTCTGGCTGACAGACAATTTCGTATTTTTATGGCATTTCGCCTGTGTGCACGTGCTAATATGTCAGTGTAAAGCGACGGCTGTTGCAAGAGCCCATTGACCCTCCACGTATTATAGAATGCCTTAGTGATACGAAATGATGTAATTCTCTCCTAATTAACACTACCTCCATTGCTTTTAATTTGATAAAAGAATCATTCATTTGATGAGCGCACTAGATGTTGTGAAACGGGTATCATAAAATTGTTGTGAATGAAATTCAAGGAAGAAACATAGATGAATGTTGTGTTTAGTATAATAGGGAAATAAATGTAATTTCAATTTTTGACTTCAGAATAATAACATAGTTTCCTCTGTTTTATTAAATAGTAAAGAGAGAGACGTTTTTAAAACTACAATTCTTGATTTTTAATTAAAAGTATAGTTTTTTTCATGAGCAGCAAGGTACGAAGAGAAAGCCCTAGAATCAAAGAAGGAAATAGTAAAGGAGTGTGTAAAGGAAAGAGAGAGAGAATGGGGGAATGGTCATGAAGGGAAAAGAGCAAGAAAGAGAAAGAAGGGACTAGAAGAGGTGAGAAAAGGAGGGACGCAGATAGAAGCAAGAGAAGAGCAAGAAAGGATGACAGCAGACCAAATTATAGAAGAAAGAAGAAAAAGAGAAGCAGAAGAGAGGGGGAAAAGGACAAGGGAATCCAAGTATAATATACACTACAGAAACATAGCCAAAGAAAAATTACCAAAGTACTTAGAAGGGAGGATGAAGTGGAAGGACAGAAGAGTACTGGCAAGATTCAGATGCGGAAACGAGACCAAAGCGAGGGAATACTGGAAAGAAGAGGGGGGAAAAAGATGCAGACTATGCAGAAGGAAAGAAGAAGACCTAAGACATGTAATGGAAGAATGTGAAATAACGGGAGGACCAAAGGACATAGGAGAAACGCTAAACGAGACTGGAGAAGGTTTAGCAGAACTGAAAGCAATAATAGAGAAGAGAAGGGCAAACGACAAGAAGGAGGCACAGCAAGGAGGCTAAAGACCAAAGTTGCAATAGTTTTTAGTCATTGGTTGCTAATTTGTAGTTTTTAGTTTTAGTTTTTAGAGATAAAATAATTAAGGGAGTGCAATAGAATAGAGTGGAAAGAGGGGAGGTAGACATATAAGAAGAGAAATAGACATAAGAGATGTAAAACCGAAAGTTCGTCCAAAGCCGAAAGCCAAAGCAATAATAATAATAATAATATAGTTTCTTTCATTCATTTCTAACTAGATAGAGAAAGGTTAAGAAAAAAGCTGCAGTCTAGAAATTTGAAATATTATGAAAAATATGTATATACTCTGTGTCTATGCAAATCTTCTAGATACAAGCTTGTACATCATGTGTGTGGAATATATGAAAGAAAATGTTAAGTTATTTCTGACATAAATAGGAATAAACTTTAAAAATAGCTAGAAGTGAGTTTAATGAATGAGTTGTTCATCATACTTTGTATTATGAAATATTCATTATGCAATTTGCTCTTCATGAAGTTCTGTAAAGAAACGAAGACAACTGTGTTCCAAATCAAGGACGAGATCAAGCAATTTTAACATCAAAGTTTAAAAATAGTCTTTCTATTTTTATTTATGCACGTAAAAAGACAAATAATTGCATCAAATATAAAATAAAGCGTAAGGAAAATATAATTGCTCATTATTCAAACAGTGAAAGATAAACTTTATATAATTTGTATGTAACATAATTCTATCATAATATATAGTTTTGTATATGTCATATAAATTTTAGTACAATCCCAAAAAGAGATTAGAGTGGATTATAAAATTTTCAAGCAATGTCAGAAAATGTTTTTAAGTGATATATAAGTGTTACGTAAATGAAAATATGTTAAGAAAATATACTCCGAAATTTGCCAGGCAAAGCAAGCAGTATTTTAAGAAATAATGTAGGATCAATGTCATTTAGGAACAATAACATGATTGTGAAAATTGATCGTATAAGAAGAATCAAGATTCTAGGTTGTAATCACTCCAAGCAACTTCTAGCAGAACTCTTAATCGACTACATTTGGTTAGAAAAACATGTTTAACCCATGACGCATGTGTATACTGGGTCGTTTACGACCAGTAGTTTTAAGTAATTCTTCATTTTTTTCCATATTTTCATTTAAATTTTGCTTTGCTTAAAAAGATTAATATAATATGTAGCAGTAAAGATTATTGCACTGTATTCTAGAATGCACTTGGAAGCTGATTCACGAATTTTGGGGAATTTTTTGAAACACAGAAACTTGAAAAATCTACATGAATTTAAACGACCCAATATACAGACAAGGTCAGTGAAAATAAGATTGCAGACATTCGAGTCAAATATCGTTAAAATCAATGTTTAAATTCAATTAAAGACATCGTTAGCATAAAATTCTTAAAAAAAAAAAAAAAAATGAGACTAAATTTATTTTTTGAAAATTAAATTAATTAAATTATATAACTAAATTAATTCCTTGTGCTTCTTATAAGAAAGATATCGTAAGGTTCTAATTTCCATAAATAAAATCAAATTAAAGTTAGTAAATAACTCACAATAAATAGTTAACTCTTTACGCAAAATTTGTCACATATAACTTCCAGGATCCCTTCAGTTATTTCAAATTTAAACTTTCATTAAAAATATATCAAATGTTTTATCTTATCTATTCTAATGGTGTGTCGCATAATGTGGTCAACAGGTTAGAAGGGGGAAGGGGTTCTCGGTGCATAAATAAGTCAAAAGTATAATACATTTTTTGGCATATTAACCAGGCTTCGTTCTCGAGAAAATCGAGTTTGAACATTTTTCAAGCATACCTGAACTTGCATGATTAACAAATGGGTATGAACAAAAACAATCAGCAGGAGATTTGAGTAAACTTGAGTAAATTTGAGTAAAATCAGCTGGAGATATATGAGCGAACAATCCACATGACAAAATAAGCCAAAAATGCAGAATGGAAGTTTTCCATTTAAGGCTCCATTTGTAAGAAAGTAGACTTTTAATATATTTAAATGAGGACTCACCTAATGCATATATGTTAACACGCAAATAAATTCAAATTTAGTTCTCTCGGAAACGAAGCATTTTGTGAAAAAATGTCTTATTTTTACACGTACAATCACCCGCTAGTCGGTTGACCACGTTATCTGGGTCATCCTACAAATTATTCTATGTGTCTACTATTTCTATGCGTATTTCTATAGTATATTATCGAAAAAAATGATTTTACTGGAATTGTTAATAATGAAATTCTCGTCCAGTAATAAGCAAAACTAAATGAAATATTATACTTCATTTAAAATTCAAGTGCAAGATCATTAAATATTGTTTGCACAACACATCTGGCGTAAAATTCATTCAGTAATTCGATACAACAACGAAAGAAAGAAACTTGCAGACTAATGATTATCATTCCGCGCGATGTTGTAATGACACCGACAGTAATTTTCTAATACGACCAGTGTCGTTTAGAAACGTTTCAATGACTTTTCTCTTGCGTAAAAGACGTCAGGAACTAGTGATCTTTTCATCCTATTACATGACACGCAGAAATTTACGCAATTACGAATAAAATCAATAATGATAGCAATGCCGATTTATTACGCGAAAAGAAAAGATGATTGGCTTGAAACAATTTATAGTCTTAAGCCGAATTTACACAGTGTCAAACACGGATGAAACGAGGGTGAAAACAGCGTTCATCCGCCATATTCAACAAAGTGAAATAGTGTAAATTCGGCTTTAAATTCAATAATACAGGGTGGTTGGTAACTGGCGGTACAAGCGGAAAGGGGGTGATTCTACGCGAAAAAAGAAGTCGAAAATATAGAATAAAAATTTTTCGTTTGAGGCTTCGTTTTCGAGAAAATCGACTTTGAATTTTCGCTCGGTACGCGTGCGGTACGTTATAACGAATCTCACTGTAGATCGTTGTCTCGATGGAAAAATTAAAAAAAAAAATTTTTTAATTTTTATTTTATATTTTCGACTTCTTTTTTCGTGTAGAATCACCCCCTTTCCGTTTGTACCACTAGTTACCAACCACCCTGTATACGTGTTAAATGCTTTTGTCTTTGATCTAGAATCAATATACACGTTTTGAGGTTCTACTATTTAACAAGAAGTTAACACGTTATAAACTGCAAAATATATAATTCTATATTTTAATATTTCTACATATTTAAATACTCATATTCCTTACTCTTTTAGGAGTTAAAAATTATTTTAATTATCTAACGGAATTTCTACTTTGCCCTGCTATAGCAATTTTTTTTACTATCTTGTATAACAAGGGCACTAGTAAATGGATTTACATTTAACGCTCGATAATAGCGTTTAATATCCTCTAAACAATACAAGTTTAAAGAATTGTATTCACCTGTCACGAAGATAATGTTGAAATGTAACGTTAGCTTTCGTTTAACCTCGAGTAATGTACGCGTTCGACGCAATTGCAGTAATAAAAGACACATATTTTAAGTATATAATTACATTAGGTTATCAAAGAGAGACATTTATAAATCCACAAAATTATAAAAATTATGAAAAGTACAATATTTCAATTTTCACTTTATTCGTCATCATTGCACAATCAACCTATCGAATATGTAAAATTAAACAATTGAATAATGTTAGAAACGTAATTGCATTTTACAAGTATCTTCTCGAAAAGTGTAATTGAAAGAAAAGAGGACGAAAGGAGAAGGGGAAAGAGGAACTCAGCAAAGTAACAAATCCTAATCGTAATAATAAATATTATCCATTAAAGTCAAAGACGCTTAAAGAAAATATAACAAACTTTTAGATATGTACGTGTATGCTTCTAAACCCGTGCAAAATCTCTTTTTTAATTTTAGAAATTAATTGTTTGTAGCAAACGTGCAATTATGATATGATCGTTCGCGTTCAATTCACCTTGAGAAATCCAGAAAAAGGGTGCTGCTCATGATATAGAATGTAATAGTCAGAGATAAGAAGATAATGTCAGCCCGTATCAAATCAGAAGAGAGCAATATTAGACGAAGAACACTATTATGATTATTGAAGAGAATTATCAACCTTGCATTCAACAACGAGAATGGGATAAGATGAACGTTCTGCGCCAAGGAAGAGGCATTCGCTTAAGATATAAATAAAGCAGACATTTTCACATTGATCTCTGATTACGATAAGAGAAGATATAAAAGAAGAAGGAAAGAAAAAATTTGATACGGAGAATAGAGAAAGAAATTTAGAAATTACCAGCAATTGAAGAGACTCGAAGATAAGCTGATTTCTACATGGTCTGACAAACATTCGAGCAACAATATGTAAATCATATTTACAATATGATTAGATCGTTGCAACGGACAGTCATAGGCGATGTTAATGAAGAAAGTAGGGAGATACCTTGGATGCGCAACGTGAGATTCCAGAGGCACGTAGTTCGTCGACAAGCGTTAATTTTATGTCGAGATCGAAGCATCCTAGAAAGACGGTGCACATTTTCACTGACACGTGTCATTCCACCAAATATTCACCGAGTATTAAATGCTTTCTAACAATACAGAACACCACTATTGCACTCGAGGAATATAAGACAAACCAGGAAATAACGCGATCGTGCAACTCGAATCACGTTGCTCGAGATGAACTGAAGAAACAATCTGTCGATCCTTCATGAACAGATAATACGATAAACTTAATTTAACGTGTTTTCTGATAAATAAATACATTTAATTCCTCGTTGTTTTAGCTGAATTTCACCAGCGACAATTTCAACGTACAGTCCTTGCGTTTCAAACAACGGAGCAGAATTTTTCACGAACACTGAGACACTTGTTTACACGTTGCAACCACGTTTCGACTCTTGATTCTACGTTTTCCTAATATTTTATCGTCGTTTAGAGCTTACCGAGAAGCGCGTACATCCACGTCGTCGCCGACGACGAGGAAGCGGCGTCATCCTCGAGGAGCGCAGAAGGCCTCACGCCTTCCCTCCTCTCAACCGATGCCCTCGTGCTTCGAGGGTGCCTCTTCGACGACGACGAGGTCGTGCCGCTCGCGGACCACTGAGTCGAATATCGCGAGTTCTTCGATGCTACCACGTGCTACCGAAAGAAGAGGCGGCCACCTCGAGAACCATACGATACACGAGGAACGCCACAACCGTTGGCAACCTTCGCGATCGTTTACCGTGCCACTACTGTTCCATTAGAGAGGTGGTGGTTGTAGTGGTGGTAGCAAACGACTTTACGAACTCACGCGCACTCTTCACCCGAGGCGGCAAACGAATACTGAGCGCGGGTGGTGGTAGTGATGGTGGTGGTGGACTAGCCGGAGGTGGAAGTGGAACAACACCGATGATAGATCCTGACGCAATACGGATTACCGCTGTTCTGGACCACGTGCTCTTCTGGCCCACCGCAGCAGGTGGGAGTGACTAAAACTATCGCTTGCTTCTACGTTTATGCCAACTTCTCTCTCTCTCTCTCTCTGTCTATTCCCTTCTCCAAAAGCTCCGACAGTTGGTCGCTCAATTAAGTGCTTTATTCTTCTTGTTTAATCGTATGTTACTCTTTGAAATAATGTTCTTTGAAAAATGACCTTTATCGACCTACTTCTGTTGCCACTATAATAGCACGAATGGTACTACTAGTACGTTTAAGTCGATTTTCTTCCAGTCTTTTTGCACTAAGTAGAGTTGCTTTTTCTTATGTCATCGATTACGGTATTGATATCGCTGTCGAGTTTTCAGATAACCCAGCCAACTCGCACGATAATTTCCTGTCTCTTGCGGTGAAAATGCTTTATCGATGTGTTTTTTCTACGGCCGCAAGAAGCTTTTAATCTTCGTTACAATGACATCAATGAGTTTTTTGTGTTTCAAGGAGACCTTTACATATCAGGGGGTGCGTATCAATTGGTACGTGTCAATTTGATAGAACTTGACGTTATTGAATACACGAACATCTTACGTTATTATATCTTTTCAAATCTTTACAATTTCAGCAAAACAAAATTCACGCGATTAAAATTATCACAATCTTCACTTATGCGTTTACACTTCCATTTTTAAAGCTTCCAAATTTTTATATTTCTAAATCTCTGGAACTAATTTCTGTGTTAAGAGGTCCCGAATTTTTCAAATTTCCCAAAGAACGAACACTTTGAAAATTCGCGGCAAATCCAGACACGAGGGAATAGACCACGCGGTCGCGTGTCGCCGGCGCAAGTGGGAGTGACTAAAACCGCCCTACACCTCGGCGCTTATACAGCGTCGATGTCGATGGTACCGTGATCATCATACGCAGGTCTAATCCCTCGGGAAGGTTCAACAGGAAACCAATAAGGTCTTCGCGCAACCACTTCATCGGAATCGCTCAAAATTTGTTTCGAAAGCTAGGACTTTCGTTTTCGATTGTTCAATTAGAAGAAATATCGCCACGTTTTATCCCCAACCTTCTGGCGTAAGAGTCTCTCAAAGGCCAAACCGGTCAATTTCACTTGTTTATTGCTTAATTTCATTGCATAAATACGCGATTAATGTTTAATTCTCAGAAAACGAATAACTTGTGTCCATAAGTTTATTTGTTAGAAGGAAATTATATGAATAATAGCAAAATTTATAATAAATTAACAAAACAGTATTTATAACGTTGTCACTAGTTCTCCTATACTTTTCAATTTTTGGAGTTGACCGTTGCGACTTTTAAACGGTTAGTAAGGTAGATAAACAGAATTGGATTTCATTACGTATATGCAAATTACAGGGAGAAGTTGCAATAGCTGGCATTTTTCGGGCTTTACAGAGGGAGAATTTTAAAATTCAAATATTAATTACTACTATATTAATTAATGTTATATTTTTATTTGATTTTCCAACTAAACATGTATCTTTGTCGCCCCTTTAAAGATTACAAATGATCGATATGCATAAAGTTAATTGAAAGCTATCTTTTATCAATTTTCATCTGAATGCTTCTAAAATTAAAACAATTATTTTAAAAACCTATCTTTTGCATCTATAATAATAGGCAATAATTTTGATACGTAATATATTTTGAATTCACATTCAAAATTAGTGATGCACAATTTTTGTCTATATAACTTATAATCTGTGTGAATTAGTACCGTAAAGTTAGAAAAAATGAGTATACATAAAAAATGAGTTTATAGATAATCTTGACATGAAATTAAGCTACGAATGTAATACTTTTCTCATATTTGTTTTCTATTCAATGGATGTTTTAAAAAGCTCCTATATCTGATTTTATCGCTTTATGTTTATCTGAATCTGCGTTTAATAAAATATTGCGCACGTGTAACTACTTTCAATGTAGTAATGTAACGAGGAAACTCGATATTCGGAAGAAGAGCGTTCAAAATCATATTCTTCAAAGCTTTATCACTTTTTATTAGGAGTAAAGATTCATCCTTTTTATTATTTTAGTGTATGTTAAAGACGAAGTTTATGTATTATTGAATTTATAGGCGTCTCGTAAATAAAAAAAAGTTTCGACTTCGAATATTTCGAAACATGATTTTAACAGATACATCAATTATTGCAAATAACTCCTTGATCTTGAATTATGTTGTTGGTTTTGGGCACTTTTAATATTTCGTGAATATAAATATCACCTCTTTTTGCAAAACTTACATCGACTCGCGAAAGTATTTGAGCACTTACTATAGAAAATGTTTAGTTTCGTATACAATACGAAATATATATAAAATATTTAAAATATATATTATATATTATATAAAATATTATATATAAAAATATATAAAATATATTATATTTTATATATAATATATATATATAAAATATAATATAAAAAATTTATATAAAATATTTAAATTATAAAATTTAAAATATTTAAAAGTATCATTAGCATAGCGTTATATAAAATATTTAAAAGTTTCATTAGCATTGTAATAAGACACAACTGTTACGAATATATTAGTAAAATTTGAAATCTATCTGAGAATGTATATATGTAGAAATTGCAAGATATATTGCAAAGAAATATATATTTAGTAAGATATTAGTATACAGCATGAATAGCTATGTTAAGCATATACTGAGTGTTAAATACGGTCTCACTGAATATTGACGTTTATTAATATAACGGATAACTAGTCTTTATGAAATATATATTTGTACTAAATACCTTGTAATTTCTCTATATTTTTTCAAATTTGTTTTAAACTGTCAATATAATATATTCGTAAGATATACACACATAATATATTCGTAAAATGTATCTATGAGTATTCGAATACTTTCGTAGCTTGTGCATATCTTTAAGTCTAACAAATCGTTCCTTTCCCAATGATATTAATTTAAAATAAGTTTTCTTCAACAAATAGCACAAAAATTCGAAAATCGATAAAAATGACTTATGGTTTCCACTATAATTTTAGTACAAATTGTCTGGATTTAAGATGCGTGTCTTTAAAAATGTTAATGATGTTTTTGCACACTAAGAGGTATATGTACATTAGGAAGCATTTCCGTAATGGAATATTACGTCGATTATTTTCATTTTTCTGTCTGTTTTCCTATTGGAAAATACAGGTTTCGTTAATTACAGTGCGAAATCGCGATAATAGTTTGCATCTTAACGATATTGTCATTCGAATGGCTTGAGAACTGTGTATTCTGCGAAACACTGAGGAATGTCATCGATATCTTGTAATTTCACGTCTTATCGTTGATACGACACTAATTGACTCGAATGGAAGATTAACAGTACATACTTTCTTTCTTGTCTCAAACATACATCGGTAAAATCTTGCCAAAGTCAGTGAACTTACTTGAACTTAAACTGTTTGAAAAAAATTTTTTAATTGAATAAAAAAGATAAGAGGAAGGTAGTCATGAAAGTATTTAAATACTTGTAGAAACTTTTTATGAATCCCATATTATGTACGTTATGTTTACAAACCATACTGAAATTTTATTGCCACTGCAACGAAACACGATTGTCGTGATAGTAGTATTAATCTTTGATATGAATTTAAAAATGTAGATGTGTGTTACAAAATATTTATTGCAAACATATGTACATCACACAGGTCACCGAATTATTTGCCTTGCATTATTATATATTTATTCGTTATATTTAATGGGATTATTGTTAAACTATGTTTGAAATTACTTTTATGTAGATACATTCTTGGAATTGTTTGAAATTTTTCCATTATAATCATGGTAATCGTATCTCATTACAGTGCTAACGAAAGCTCAAAAATTTCGTATATCACACATAGTATATTTATAAAAATTTTCGTAGAAATTTATTTGAAAATATTTATAAAATGTTAGTAGTAATTATAAATAGAGTAAAGATATGATAAAGTTCAATTAATATCAATAAATGCGAAACTAGAAATATTATTACATCAAATCAAGGAATAGATGAAATGGATCAATATCTTTCGAAACTTGAAAGCATATCCCAAGTCACGTAAATTAATAGATTCATAGGAACAAAGTGTTCAAAATGACTAGAAATCCAGTGATTTGACTAATAAAGATAAGTATAGAAACTTGTAAAGATATTTAAACAAGAAAATGACAATTTCCTGTTGGCAACGATGTTTTAACTTATTCAAATTTGAATTGCCCGAATTCCAATAACTTGACTAATTTAAACGAAATTTAATCGATCACTCTGCGATTCTCAAAATTTTTGTATCTTAAACTCGCTTTCATTTCAATGTAGGTAATTTTTTATATTGTAAGAAAATTTGTAGCACAAAATCGAAGTGAGAAATCATTCACATCAATAATGATTCTTGCATAAATTCCTCAAATTTGAGAAATTTTCTAAGAACAAAAAAGCATGCTTAGGTCGAAAATCTCTCCAAGAAAACAACAAATTAGTATCTCGTTTACTACGTTTGTGCAACCACCTTCATTTTTATCTATTCTCTGAATCTGACGTAAATTAGCAACAATGTGTTTCGATCAATTTTACAAAATATTTTCAGTCAGGACGTAATACGAGTGAAAGAAAAAGAAAGTAGTTAAAGAAAATGATATACCCACGATTCTGTTGTCCCGAAATTCGAATAAAATCGAATGTGCGAAGAATCAGGGTCCCAACCCTGCGAATTTCTTCCCCTTAAAGGTATAAGGGGTCATTGGAAAATTTCCAATAAGGTAACGCGAGGGTTACTTCTATTCGAGAGAAGCGCCGGGTAATCCAGTATTGAAATCAAATGAGTGTAAAAATTCTATAATTAATTGAATCAAACAGAGGAAATTTACAATAGTTACAAAATTTTGTAACATATATTTAATAAGCAAATGAATAAAATATAAGAAGGAAAAGGATAAATATTATGGCGAATGAAGATTAATTTAAAGAGATATTTAAGAAAATGTTTTGTTGATTTCCTAGTTTCCAAAACTAAATGTTGAGATTACACTTAAAATGAAATATACTTAAAAACGTGTTATGTAAAAATAACAATGTGAGCCTCTATTATATTAAAGAAGAAATTCGAAAACATTGTAGTATGGAACACTGAGAAGAATATAATTGAAAATCATAGTAATCTAAGATTTTGAGAATTTAGTTATATACATCAGTTTTTAAAAGTATCATCCTTTTAGTCTCATGGCTAATCGAGTCAAAATTTTACTTCCTACCGACATACATTTTCACGTTTTGAAACAATATATTGATATATAAAATATAAAATAGTGAAGGTAGAATATTGTATGAAAAATAGCATTGACTTGACTTACATTACAGCCAGCTAATTGAAAGTAAAACTAAAATTGAGCCAGGAAATAAACAGAATAATCATATTAAATGTATAAACAGAATAATCGTATTAAATCTATTATATAAATTTATATATCGTATTAATCTTTTCAATATTAACATTATGAATTAACCAAATAATATAGTTCATAATTTTATGAAGATCGCAAAGATGTTTCGATGAAAACATTAGAGAAAAATATATTGCATGTATTTGAATAATTTTTTAAAATTTTCTCGTCGAGATAACTAACTCGTTTGATATTTATAACACGTGTACTGCTTACATCGTTTGTTATGACTTTTGTATGACAGTTTGTCTGGTATTATCACCTTTAAAATGTGCATTTTAAGGAATTTCTTCCCAATATCTATCACAGGAAGCCAACAAAATGTGAATTGTTCAGGCCAGACGCTAATACCAGTATACCCACACTGCGTGTGTGTACAGGATTCAATATGAGAGTAAAAGAAACCATTATTCATCGAGCATATCAATCGAGTCAATAAATACGCATGAATTTCACGGAAAAGTAACGCAACAGCGAAGTCATAATAAATATCGACACGTATCCAAAAAGATATCTAATATTTTTCATTCCTGTGTTTTCGGTTATGTTCACATTATCAATGAAAAATTTAATTCTTCCTCTGTATATACATATGTATGCGTGCACAAAATACTATTTGCTCGATTTAAAAATGCAGCTACATGCAACTCATCGTAGCAGTCCTTACACAATGAAGAAGATGCCGAATGACGTTTGCGGACTTCTTGTACAGGCTCTTCGTAAACAGGAACAACTCGAAAGATACTACGGGAGGGAGCGTGGATGTTTTATGAAAAAAGTTTCTCTTATTATTTTGTAAGAATCGTGGTATTGTCGATATTCAATCGGGTCACAGCAAACATGTATACTATAAAATCACTCTTTGTTATATTCCTCAGTTTGTAGTCATAATTGATCAAAGTAAATTATATTAACACAACGTTAGGAATGTAAATTAATCTTCATAGGAATTAGATTTTTCTTCGTTGACTTGAAAATTTACACAATATGTATATGACCAAAAATTACCATTCGCCTTGTTACGCTTGATATTATTTATTTGTAACATAGCACTTGAGTAAATCAGTAATTAATTAAACGATAAATATATTCATATATAGATTTCAATTTTACTGCATGATGTCATTTTCATAGGAACATCAGAAGGAACATGTTCCTATGATTGATAATTAATAAAAGAATAATTTTTCTCACAGAGTAAAAGAATTCTGTTCTAAGAGAGTCAGTTATAGTTATTCGCATTAATAGGGAAATCGTTGACAAAACAGTACATAGTATGATGATAAAAGAAAATAGAATAGTAAGAAGGATACAAAATAATGTTAAAAACATACAGATTGGTAGTTATGTAACTTTTAAATCATATGGCATTATACAGAAATAAAAATAGTTTCCTTCAATATTTTAGCTTAAATTCGCCTTGTTACGCTTGATATTATTTAATTGTAACATAGCACTTGAGTAAATCAATAATTAATTAAACGATAAATATATTCATATATAGATTTCAATTTTACTGCATGATGTCATTTTCATAGGAACATCAGAAGGAACATGTTCCTATGATTGATAATTAATAAAAGAATCATTTTTCTCACAGAGTAAAAGAATTCTGTTCTAAGAGGGTCAGTTATAGTTATTCGCATTAATAGGAAAATCAAGTATTAATAACGATGAATTGCTTGTTGACAAAACAGTACATAGTACGATGATAAAAGAAAATAGAATAGTAAGAAGGATACAAAATAATGTTAAAAACATACAGATCTTTTAAATCATATGGCATTATACAGAAATAAAAATAGTTTCCTTCAATATTTCAGCTTAAAATTGATTATTTCGCACACTAATAGTTAACGATACCACACGACCAAATAACATTATGAAAGAACGTTTTAACGCATATCGAATAAATATAAAATACGCAATTTATATTAGAATTTCAGTATTTAAATACAACGACTCACGAGTGTATTCAGACACTTGTAGATATCTTTTATGAATATATTATTGTGTTATACGAAACATCTTGAAACATTAGCACTGAAATGAGACTATATTGGTAAAGTTTGAAACAAAACTGGAAACGTACGTAGATAGTACAAGTACATATTTCGTAGAGATCACAAAAGTATTTAAACAGTCAATTATTTATTATATAGTATTAATAAACCTCAATATTCAGTGAGATCATATTTAACACTTAGTACGTGCTTACAATGGTTATTCTAAATACAATTTTTACATACATTTTTAGATTCATTTCAGGTGAATATAATTATGATAATCGTAATCTCAACTTTCAGAAGAAATTTTAGAAAGTTTCGTGTATAATGTACATGTGGCATTTATAAAAAATTGCTATGTTATGTGTTCAAACATTTTCGTGTGCCAGCCGTACGCAGTATAAATATGAGTATGATACATCATGAACTCCTGAAAAAAGGTTATAACAAATAATAAATATAAGTTAACGAATAGAGAGTCAAACGGTAGTATCACGTATGAATATTTTTTATTGTAACGTTTAGTACATATATGAATTTCCAGCTTGGTTTCAAATTTTGTTAATATAATCACAATAAAATCGTATTTCATTGCAGTACTAATGACATTTCCCAAAGTTTCGTAGAAGGCATACAAAATATTTATAAAAATCCTCTATAGTAAGTATTCGAGAACTTTCATGACCCGTTGTATTTTAATCAGCGAAGACTGATGTGTAGCATCTACAAAATGATCTTTTGATCCCTTGATCCCTGATCAATGCTAAGATCTTGTGAGAGTTGAGTATATTGTATTAATTAGTGCTAATTACACGAATTAAGCTCGAACGTCGGTCCGTATGTACCGATCTGTTTGTAACGCAACGGTAATTGTCATCGTCCCCATCGTATCAGCCCCCAATTTATGATCGACATCGACGTTTGAAGTGACCACAGAGACCTTCCTCGACCCCTTCTCTAAATCGGCCCTACATACTCATTAGCGTGATTTTTCAGTAACCGGAGATCATCCTCGATTAATTTACGCTGATTTCGCACGCTGTTGCCTTTTCTGTTTCTCTCTTCCTCTTGCTCTCCCTCTCTCTCTCTCTCTCTCCCTCGTGCATCATGCTTATCCAATTATTCGCCGAGAAACAATGTATTTCAAACAACGATCTTTAACCTTTGTTAACGGGCCTCATCGGCTTACCGGCGGCCGTAAATTTTCGAACTGAAATATTTCGCTCGGGAATAATCCTCAAATGTGACAAACGCGGATCGGGCGCCGCGCTGGTTAGTTTATAGTTTACAGGGAAAAATTGCAGCAAGTGCGATCTCTCGTTGAAGAATTTGTCGCGTTTTCAAATTTTTAAGATGGTTTACACCACAGAGATTTTATTTCATAACGATAGAAAGATTCTCTTTCTGGACCGTCTTGCATCATAGTTTGCCTATCATTAATATCTCTTTCTTACAATTTTATCACGTTTCGTCGAATAAAATAAGGAGATAATTTATGATTTATAAAATTGGCGCGCAACATTTCATTTTATATTATAAAACCTGTTAAAGTGTCACGCAAAAATTTTTACTAACGACAGTAATTTGTAATTTGTGAAATTTGATAAGAATCTTAATTCGATTATGCCCTAGAGTTTTAAAATGCTGTGTGATATATTCGTATGCAATATGTAAATAACTGATGATTGATATTGAAGATTATGAGTTCCGCATATGTACACATGCACAGTAAGTCATTCTGAAAAGTACTGGTGCCACCAAATCATTGATCCTGAACGATTCATATCTTTTTATAATACAAAATACAAAATTCTTAGCAATGAGAATGCTCGTTAACTGACTTTCATTGATTAGAAATTTCAAATTTGTATTGTAAAAAAATATCAGTTGTTCAAATTAAAGATATGAATAGGTACTCTGACTCGCTGTATACATATATGTATTTATTATATATTTTATATATTATATATTTATTAGATATTTTTAATTCTGAAACCTTAAAGCCATAGGCATAGCTACTCATTGCAAGCTCGATTATTTAATTTTGAGGCATGTGACTATATTTTGTTCTATATTGTATCATATTGTATCTGATCGTGTTCTCATAGTAATTAATTTCCTATTCTTTTCTATCCTACAGATATAGTAATGTTATGATAAATACGCAGATATTTCAAATTATTTTTTCAAAATTTTACGATACCTAAATTAATCTGAATTTTCTATATGTTGATTTACGATTATTTCCATTTTCTACAATTAACTTACTATTAAAGATTATGGAAGTCAAGTTTCATCTATCAAGTTATTTTACATAGTGAAATTAATGATGTCTACTCGGATAGAATCTATTAGATTCATTCACTCAGTATTCTTTAGTTACTAGCAGCACATCAAGGTATCAATTATTTTCTCCGATTTCTGAGTGACCAGAGATTCCGAAAATCAGTTCTTTCCGTTGATTGGTAAGATAACACTGGTCAATCTTGTGTAACTCAATATTTTTCCGGAAAAGCTGCAGCCTGTGAAAACATATTCTTTCGTCCCTTGATTATGCTCATATAACGAACAAGTACTGAGCTGTAACTACCTACTATAATTCGAAACTCTTGACACATCTATCCTTTTACTATTTTCTTAATTTTAATTCTAATAATTTGTTTTTCATTATTTACAAATTCTTTCCTGTATTAATACAATCAATCTTGACTGTGCATTTATATTATGTGACAGAAAGTCACGTGATTTACTACATTAATATGTACATGCATATGTACATTAATATGTACATAATACAATGCATACAATTATTTCGACGTATTTTTGTGTAAAATCAATTGTATACACATATACAAACAATCGCATGTGAGTAATATAATATGACAAAATTCAAGCCTAAATGTGAATTATTTCATATTTATTTTAAAAAGCGTGTAATAAGTTATGACTAATATTCTAAATCAATCTATTCGGAAGTATTTCAAAAATCAAATAAGTAATAAAACGGAGTGTAATAAATTAACATTTACGACGTTATGATAAGTCAACCTATTAAGAATATTTTGAAAATTATATAAGTAATAAAAGATGGAAAATCGGACAATTAAGAGATCAATCGGACAATTAATAATAATAGTAAATATCGTAATTAGTAAAATGTTGATATATGTACCAGACTTATTTCTGATAATGTGATAGTTCTCTCTCTCTCTCTCTCTCTCTCTCTCTCTCTCTCTCTCTCTTTATATATATATGATATATAGTTCTCTATTTCTTTTAATTGTCGAAATTAGTAATTTGTTAAAATAAATATTAAAACTCAATATATCTATATACTAGCTTAAAATTATGGAGAAAAGTAAGCATACCCTCAAATCTACTTCGAGCAGTTCCACTTGGCCCTTCATTTGGCTGCATGGCCCAATTATCTGCAAGTAAAATGTTTGATTATGCCACGATTTACAAAATATTTTAAGAACGTACATAAATAAATTTTTTAATAATAACTTTTTCAAAGAATATTGTCAAGACATAATCGTGTTTCATCGTCATTTTCCTTGTTAAAGAATTCTTAATTTCCTTGTTAATAATTGTTAAAGAATTTATTACGTGTGAAAAAAAGGATGCGTATACGTTTGATTATAACAGAAACTTGTAAGTATTATTTCAAACCCTCTATCGAATTTGTCGATGTGTAGAAAATTTGAGACTCGTCCCAGAAACGTGAACGTTAAATAAATTTCGCAAAAGAAGCCTAATATTACGTCCAGTATAGACGATGTGGCGTTGGAACACGAAATATGTGTTAGACAGCAATTAAATTGCAAGGAACGACATATCGTTCCATGAGAATGGCTCATATTACGTATGTTTTTCAGCTTATAAATAATCTGATTTGAGTAGACTCGTGGTACTTCGAAAGACTACGTTACTGTTAAATAAAATATACGATGCAAACAAAATACAAATTTTAAATGAAATTATTTAATAAATATAATATCTATCGCAAATAAAATTGTTGTTTGATTGGCATCGCAATAATTATTCATGTGCTATATAAAAAAATAATAAGACTTTCATTTTCATTTTTTACTGATTTATGAAGGATCAATGTCGTATTAAAGCAGAATTTTAATTGCAAATTTTTGCCAATAAATTTACATTTTGTTTTCTAACATTATCGTTATGAAAGAGAAAATTCCAAGAACTTGTTAAATGTTTTTTTCACCATTATTCCTTCCTTCGCATATATACTATAATTTTCTAAATTCTGGAAAAATGTTTAACACTATGATGAATTTCATTTTTTAGATTGTTGAAGTCCTTTTTCTCTGATTTATTACTTCACTTAATATCTTTCGATAAATTACAAAGCGTTGTTTTACTATTTAATCGTTAGTAGATTAATAAAAAATATTTTATATGCATAGTTTGAATTGACAATTATTAATAAAGAAAATGAAATTAATATTTACGAAGCGCCGATATCCATAACGTTGGCAAAAGGGTCGTAAGTCAAATTAGAGGATCACCTTCCTTCGGGCAATTGTACGTTTTTATAATTGGCTCGATAACTTGTTAATTAAGCTCCGAATTGTTTGCTCAGACGTAAACGAAACACAACGAACGATTCTCATCTTTAAACGCGCAGGACGTCAAATTAAGGAACACCCGCGAGGTGACCAATCGATAAGGAAATAAATTACTAACTTCTTCAACTACCATAAATATTGAAAAGGAATACGATCAAATCGTACACGAACAACGCAGCGTACAAAAGTATTCTGGGACTTGTAAATATTTTTTATAAATGTATTTTATAAATAAAATGAAATTTCATTAAAATTGTAATGAGACAAGCTACTATGATTACTCGAATCCGTTGGCAACAATCACACGCCTCGCCAATAAATACAAGGTGTTAAGAAAAGAGTGCGAGACTTTAAGGGCTTATTGTATTGACTAAGAGGAACAAAAGATGTCCAATTAACCTACCTTAAATCATCTACGAACATTCGATGTCGTAAAGCTTGTTCCTTGAACGAGTTTCTTCGTTGAACGTAAACAAAAAGATTTGTTTAAGAGAAGAACTCAGTTGTCAACACAAACGACCTAAGATACGTAGATATGAGTTTTGCGTTGCAGTAGAAGGAAAACACGTCGAACATTTACTATAAGAAAGAACGATTTTACTTAGTTTGCATGTATGAAGTAACCTCTATCCATATTAGTAACAATTTTTTGCTAATAACCTTAAGCTAACGTACTTCTGACTCCATCTCTTTGTTTACGTTCGACGAAGAAACTCATTCATAACAAAATCGAAACTTCGTGAATGTTAATAATCGATTTTACGTCCAAAGGATTGATTGTAAGGCCTATGTTGATTCGACTTTTGTTTGCTCTTCTTGGTGAATACTACGAATTTTTAAATTCTTAGATTCTTCTTTGTTGAAAATGACAACGTGAGTTCGGCTCGCCATCTATATGCAGATGCGTTAGTTATAAGAAATAGTAACTAGAGGATGATCCTAGTTACAATCGATAGATTTGATCGATAGGCTTAAGATGCCTTTTTGTTTTTATCCCTAGTTTCTGTAAGCACGTGCAATAAAGGTTTTTTTGGCTCAGAACGGTGTGATAGATTTATCCATTCAATAAAATAATAACTATTCTGATCTTACCTCTGAGTATAGAAATAACAACATTTTTTTTAACACCTTATATAAACAACGAATAGAAAGCCACCCAAATAGTCTAGCACTCGGTTTATATAGTACATCTATCTTGAAAAGACTACGTAAAAACAATTCAAATGATTCAACTATCATTAATCGTTAAATAGTTTCACTTATCCAACAGTTACTTATATCTGCTCGTAAACGAGATATTTGAAGGTACGAACCAATGGAAAATTACCTATATGCTGTTATTTACAATACACCAAACCAATTTGCGGAATGTTTTTTGCAAACGAAATGTAAATCTTAATTAGAACGATAAGAAAAAGAAAAAGCTATTATGATTACGTTGATAAAGTTTGAAAGAAATACGAAAGTATACGTAGAAATTAAAGGATATTTAGTGTATGGTAAGTATGCGTATATTACTCACTGGAACCATTTATATCTTTAAGATGGCTATTCTAATTCTGCTGCATTCTGATTTCATTAAATATACAGGGTGGTTGGTAACTGGTGGTACAAGCGGAAAGGGGGTGATTCTACGCGAAAAAAGAAGTCGAAAATATAGAACAAAAATATTTTTTTAATTTTTTTTTAATTTTTTTTTTTTTTTTTTAGTTTTTCCATCGAGACAACGATCTACAGTGAGATCCGTTATGACGTACCGCACGCGTACCGAGCGAAAATTCAAAGTCGATTTTCTCGAAAACAAAGCCTCAAACGAAAAATTTTTATTCTATATTTTCGACTTCTTTTTTCGCGTAGAATCACCCCCTTTCCGCTTGTACCATCAGTTACCAACCACCCTGTATATTAGTGTTTGCAATAAATATCTTATAACTTCTAAATACATTATCAGATTGCTTCCAAATTTTGTCAGTATAACCATAATAGTTCTATTTCATTACAGTTTAGCCGAATTTTTAAATCTTTTATATAATACACATAATATATATGTACATAGAAGATTTTGACAGCAAGTATTCAAATACTTTCGCAAGTCATTATAAATAACATACAACAGATTATTTAACATAACTAGCGTGTCTGCATATTACATTGAAATAATTATTTGAAGCTATAAAGAACTTCAAATCTGTTCGTTCATATGTAAAAGATACTATCGATTAACGTACTTTTGACGATATTATATATGTTTTCTGTAACATGACCTAATCAAACTTGATCTTAAATGTAGATAACACGTAACGTAAAAAATCCACATTTCTTATAACAATACAGTGAACGAGTTGTGAAATAGTAAATAGGAATGTCTTTTACGTTCACGTAGTTGTATGTATTTATTGTTACTCTTTGACGAAGGGATTACATAAAAATTTGCAACAATATTACATTTAAAACTACATGTTCTAAAAACAATAGAAATATACTTGTTCTCTAAGTCAAGGTAAAGTAACTCATCTAGCAGTTGAGCGATAATAGATAATAGATAATAGCGATAATAATAGTGCGATCTACTTGAAAACAGACTATTTAACTTGTTATTAATCGTATACATTGATAACTCGATGGTCGCAGTTTTCTATGAAAATATAACTTGCATTCATTAAAAGAAAAGAAGCTTATTTAACTAATATTAATATCCCCAGTTTTAATTATCATAATTTAGTAGCGTGTATATCATCTTATTTCTGCCAGTTATTTTGTTGCTTATTTTATTGGTTGTTATTGTAATGTTCCCTGGCTACCATAGAGTTATTCGAATCATCTTTCTGTTATTGATATTTTCTCTTGCTAGACCTAAAGTACACGATATTTCCTTACTCTTGTTATTACATTAATGATTAATGGTGTTTAATAATCTACAACAAGTCATGTTATTTTGTACAAAGCTCAAGGTGGAATTTTAAAATGTCGAAGTTTCGCTGATTCAAGTAACTTTACCTTCTATCTATTTTCAGATTGCTTAGCTTACTATATTAAAATAACGTAAAAATTTCACTTCTCCTTTAGGTAGTTTTTAATCATGCACTCGTTTCAACTTAAAGGAAGGTCCAATATCAATGTTCGATCCGTAATACAAGTTAACAATAGTGAACCGATATGCACTGAAAATTGCAAAATGTCACGAGATAAAGTATTTATCATCGGTGGATCTAAATCATTATCCATAATTCGAAACTTTAATACAGAAATATATTGAATACATTGAGAAACCTGCCAAGAATAGCACCGAAAGTGAAATTTGGGATAATGATTAAATTTAATAAACTCTTTTTGTTAGGTATAATGTAGAATAAATTACTTAATGATCTCCAAAACAATATAGAATCTTTTCTACGATTTTGCAAACCTTTTTATATAGAAGGTGATTATGTAACTTAAAAATATAAACATAGTGAAAATATATGTATAAACAATGTTGATAAGAAAACTTAAGAAAGTTAATAATGAATTGAAGAAAGTAAATGAAAAAGAAAGCGACTTTCTGGAAATGTCGGATCGGTGGATTCGCTCTCTTTTGGAATTCAAGGTTTCGATTTCTGGATATAAAAGGTTTAATGCAATATATTTATATACACACGTGTGTAGCGCAGAAACAAACACGCGCAAATAACAAAATAATACTGCATGTTCATAGCACACATTTTCGTGCTTTTCCGGAGAATGCTGCTGAATTCCAGTTACATAAGAGTACTGACAACAGTACGTTTAACCACGTGATTATATAAACGTCATCAAGCCTGCGCTTGACAGATTATGTCTTGTCGACGACATCCCCTATCGTCGCATTGGCGAGTCATAAAAACGGCCCTTTCGTTCACTAAACAATGGTGATATAGAACATCGAAACCGGGAAGGAGGATGGGAAAGCAAAACACTCTTCCGGCGGAAATATTTTGCGCAAGTTATTTCTTGCGCGCGCCTCTTTATCAAACATTTTCTGCCTCATACGTGCGTCCCAAATTAAGCGATACAACATGTATTATCGTAGAATTTCTGTCGGATAGACCAATATAATTTCATAGAAAAAAATTTGTTTTGTACGAGTTTATTAAGTTCATTGTTAGCTCAAAATAACTCTTTGTCAAGCATTTTCTGCCTCATACGTGCGTCCCAAATTAAGCGATACAACATGTATATCGTAGGATTTCTGTCGGATAGACCAATATAATTTCATAGAAAAAAGTTTGTTTTGTACGAGTTTATTAAGTTCACTGTTAGCTCAAAATAACTCTTTTTACAAAAAAAGTTTTATTAAAAAATGTGATTGCATATTAAATATATTAAGGTATGTATTTGCTATATTATTAATCTTTGACAAATTTTCTTTCGATAGAAATTCTTATTATCCATTATGAAACATTTTGTCAGGGACATTAAGTTACTGTCATTTGTTAGAAAAAGAAGTGTATGTTTTATTTGAAAAAGTTGTATTAAGAAAAGCAATTACAAAGATTGTCAGTCATTAAATGTAGCTATACGACATAAATATTTACTTTTTTTATATCACCTTTTTCTTTTTCTTCCTTCCTCGGATTCTTCTTCGTCGCAATGTACTGATAAATAATTTTTTGTTGATTTTTTTGTTAGTTTATGATTAGAAAACAGATTACGGACTATGAGAAAACGAAAAAAGCTTGTTAGGTAAAAAAGTGTGAGACTTTTACGAATAGCTGATAAATTCACGAAATCTTGCGGTTAATATTAACACCACTGTAGTTTAATATTTTCAATATTTCCATATATTGTGACGTATGTTATATAATTTTGAAAAGCGCTTACGTACGGTCATGTGTACACACGCATGAAAGAACACATATTTATCTCCAAAATCAAATAAAAAGACAATTTTGATACTGACAATCAGAAGAGGATCATAAGTGAAATTTCCTATTTTTACAGGGAAACAACTTTAAAATTTAGTATATTTCCTTGTAAAAATAGGAAAATTGACTCATGACCTTTTCTCTCTTCCAACCTTCATATATTAACTTAGAATTAATATTCTTGAAAACATATTATTATATATGATCATTCGTTCTTATTGAGAAAATAAACATTAATATGATTTGTTAATGCAAACATTAATATAATTTGTTAAGTAAATATAAGGAAGATAATTTGAGTCGTCTAATTAATACACGTATTAAAAATAAACTGTCAAAAAGTCGTTGCGTTACTATGCTGTCGTAATTGTAGAAGATTGAATTTACTCAACCTAAATACTCAATTTATTATATTTATGGTAGAATTATATTTGTACAAACATACAAGAGTGTCAGGTGCCAATGAAGGGTCGTTAGAATCTTTTCATACAACGCACCACTTCGTCCGCTTTTGAACATCTGTATCCTCGAGTTTCCGAACCTATTGTAGTATTCACAAGCCAGCAGTTATAGTGTGCGGATCTTTACATTGTTAGGTCACTGTCGAAAGAGTATTAGGCATTATCGATATACTTATCACTCATAAACGAAAATAGCACAAAAGTTGTTGTAGTTCTAAAAATTTTCTTAATAAACACTCTGCAGTTAATTTATAGAAATATTCAATTCTGGCATAACTTTACAATATAAATAGTATAATTTATAACAAGAACTCTAAGTAATAATTATAAATGATAGATAAGAAAATTACTAACGATGTTCAATTTTGCTAGCATACGTGTGTGGTTGTTTTAAAGATGCAGGTTTAAGTAATAATTATAAATAATAGATAATAAAATTATCAAAATATTTGACATATAATATAAATATTTTAGACAATAAAGTTTTCAAAATATTAAATATCTTACAAAATAATAATACTTTATAAATGAATAATCCTAGTTATATTTTGTTTAGCATATTAATAATTATTACGATTTACACGTATTCTGATCTAGTCATATTTCAAACATAAATTGCACGATATCGGAAACAAGTTTCACGTGATGCTGCAGCAAGAATTTCGACATTTTCAATGAAGGAACAAATTCCTCAACGTAATATCTAGGTAGAACCTAATAAGGTCTTGCATACACGTGCAAACACATAGGCATATGCATACAATGTAATGCAACGTAATCAACAGAACCGATCAAGCTGTTACGTGTACAAGTCATGCGTATTTCTATGATATAATACGGTCAATCTATTTGGCTATTATAAAATCATCGTAACTTCTGTACATGATCACTGCACCGGCTTGTGGTTCACGTTAACACGATTACATAATAAATTCTTTGATTAACTTAAAATATATCGCGGTTTCCAATGAGATTTCTCTGGTTTTCAAGTACGGATTCTCCGATTTTCTCATTCACGGAAAGAGGCTTGTTTCTAGTAATTATCATAATCATTATACATTCGATTAATAATTACGTAAACTACGCATTTCAATTAGTGAAACAATTAGTCTAGGAATATCAATGATAACCGGTTGACGAGAATTTACGTTTTGTCAGAAAATGGTCTCGCGACGGTCATGCAGGAATGTTCGAAGGATTCACAGCGCTGTTGTTACTCGTGTTAGACTCTACAGGTCGCGCTCACTCTTATTGAAACAACGATGCAAGAATCTTCAGTAAGAACAACTGTATCGTATTTACGATCCGGCAATGTCAAGGCGACTAACTTATTTCCTTATCAATGCGCCATTACGTAATGAACTCGAAGCACGGTGCACCGATAGTGCGACTCGCTTTCAGTGTCCCCTATGTGCTTGACCTATGACGTAAAACTTGCAGGAATTGGCACATGCAAGGCCGTTTTAAATATTTGCGAAGCTTCCTTCACGGCAATTGGACTTCGTTTATCTTTCGAACCGTTTTACACACGCGACACAAGAATCGACTTCCGCGAGAACGCACGATCGATCACCATTCCAACGGAATGCATTGTTTTTACGATCGTTTCTTCCTTCTTGTCATTGTATGACTCGCTTTTTCGACGCTGTTGCACAAGTTTACGATATCTTGCGACAAGAAGTTGCAAATCAATGTATACATTTTGTAATATATATATGTACGTATAATACGTACAAGTATTTATATAAGCGAGAATATTTGTTTCAGTAGGAAATCACAGGGAAGAAACGTAATAAGTCTTTCATAAAAAACAGCAATTTGAAAATTCCAATCAAGTACACGACAAAATGATGTTTCTATTTGATTTTGGGATTAAATATGTACGTATCTGTGTCACACTCTGAACATTCAAAAAATAGTAATAAGATTAGTTACGCACATTAATATTAATTTTGCTAGATTAATCTAATAATTAAATTAATCTGTTATTATTTATTGCAAGACATTGTAAGACATTTTTATTTGTTACTTAACATTGAATTTATCACCTATTTCCAAGAGCCATACGTATTCTGATCTATTAGATTATATTCTTTTTCAACTATTTTATATTAAAATACTTGTTCTTAGCTACCGAGGGATATAAAAATCAGAAAATTGACGAAAATAGATTTATTATCTTTCTCGCGCGATCTTTATATGAAGGTGACCAAGAAAGCACAATAAATACATTTTTGTTCATTTTATTTTAATATCGCTTCATGACTAAAAGCAGATATTTTGATATAAAACAGCTAAGAACGAAAAGATCCTGTTGCGTCCACAGATGTAATTAAGTAAGCTTTGTAGAAACCAAATATACACTACAAAACTATCCTAAAATTTTTAATTCTCATACAGATACAACTTATACGATAGAACAGGACAAAATTTGATTAGAAGCATGTAAAGTGGAATAGTTAAACTTATAGAAATTATTGTTACAATTTTATTTTATGGTGTTAATGATCAATGAGTTCACACTGTTACGCTAGTTCTATAGTTATGCAACGAAAATAAACTAGTTTTCTACTAGTTTTATTTCAGTGAATAACATAAAAACTGGAAGTTGTTGGGTTGTTTTATAGTCATAAGACACAGTATACAGCTATTAGGACAAACAACTTTTTAGCATCCCGGCAAGTAATATTTTTATAATTAAAAACTATGCTTATGGCATATTGAAAGAAATACTTAAAAATATTTAATCATAGACCAATAAAACGATAACATGGAATTAATCGAACGTAGTGAATTTTGCAACTGCTCTTCCGTAAAAAATGGAAAGTGTAATTTAGTATTTTGTTATTGCTTCGAAAATTATCTTACAATACGTAAATGCGATATGTTATGTTCTTCGTTAAAATATTCACAAGTTATGTTGGATTAACATTTGGCAATTATTGACTCGCAGTGTGATATAGAAACGACTTCATCTACCTGAAAATCAATTGGTACTTCAAAATCTATAGTCAAGATACAATCTTATGTATTGGGTTTAAACATAATCACAACTTTTAAAAGTATCATGTTTTCCCACATAAAGTTAACTCGTTGGCATAGCAATTTTTTCACATTCCTATATAAGATTATATTCCTAGACTATAATCACTAAACCACAATCCTATATTAAACATACCTGTATGTACTATTTTTCCATTTCCGAGAAAATTCTGGGACAAGCTGCAGGCGATAGACGATAAAACATCAAACAAAAAGAGACACTGAGTCACCCAGCTACGGTTAAACTACAGCACTTTGGATACTGAAATACGAACTCATTACAAGAAATAGAAAACGGCAATGTAATAAACGTAACATGTAGGAATGTATACAGAAATCAGAGCAAATCACATTCAGAAATAAGAAATAAACAGAAATAATAATAATAATAACCGAGAAACAAATATGCGAAATGGCGAACTTCATAAAGAAAACCATAAAACCGAGAGCTTCCTGCTTGGATATATAAAGGAATCAAAGAACGCATATAGAAGATATACATACAGAGATCTTTATATCATATTACATACTTTACATACTACATACTTTATATCATATTATATACAGGGTGGTTGGTAACTGGTGGTACAAGCGGAAAGGGGGTGATTCTGCGCGAATAAAGAAAATATAGAATAAAAATTTTTTTTAATTCTTTTTTTTTAATTTTTCCATCGAGACAATAATCTACAGTGAGATCCGTTATAACGAGACGTGATAAAGTGCACGCGTACCGAGCGGAAATTCAAAATCGATTTTCTCGAAAACAAAGCCTCAAACGAAAAATTTTTATTATATATTTTAGACTTCTTTTTTCGCGTAGAATCACCCCCTTTCCGCTTGTACCACCAGTTACCAATCACCCTGTATAAAGGAACCAAAGAACACGTATAGAAGATATACATACAGAAATCTACATACCTTATATCATATTATATATATTAATGAATTAAAATTTAATTTAAAGCTATAAACTAAGGTAGAAATAAAATGTATCAAGCGTACACATACGTGAACAAATTGTAATAGGTATAAGACACGATACATAAACAAACAAAAATACAAAAAAGATAATTATCTTTCTTCAACACAGATTAAAATATTAATATTTTCCTCTGTAAAAAATATTTATATTCTTCGACATCCTTTTTCTAAGTTCGTAGTTTTTGTTTAGGGTTCCGTTATTAGAGAAGTGCACAAATTTAAGAATATCAGACCCACACTAGACTCTGTTGTAGTAATGTCACACATTTTTCAGACGAATGCGTATCAAATACATTTTTATTTAAATTCATAAATATTATCCAATCATTACATACATCAAGATCGATCACACGAAGATGAAAATTATCTGATAAGTTTATATTCAAATATAAATTTCAGTAATTGATTAAATTATTCAAAATATCGTCATAAGATATAAATTAAATTAATATAAAGATCGGAATACAAACATGATGAAGCAAATGAAACGAACTGATAAATATCAAACAATTTTTCTTTGTTCTTCCTTGAAATATAAGATTGTTCTTGTTTAAAAATCAGACTAATTGGTGCGTTTGATGTTCAACTAAAAATAGCACGTAGTATTTTCCAAAGCTACATAATAATTCTCTTCAATGTCAAATGAATATATAACATGTAGAATGATAAAATAAATGAACTATCGAACACGTTATAAATTTTTCGTACAACTAAATATAATTATTATCCAATTATCTTCGTGTATTTGAAGATCGTTCAAATAAGAATTCGTTTGATACATTATGGAAGGAATATCGGTCAGCAGTACAAAATCGTAAGAATTCAAAGCGAATGTAGATACCTACGTATCGACTACGGTGAGCCATATCGTAGAGAAAGTGAAGCCGGTAGTGAATGCAACATGCGTTGAGACGTGACTCGGCCAATGGTTTTGGAATTTAACTTGATATTCTAAGCCGCGGGATGCAAATAATTATCAAACATAAAATGATGTTACGCTAGCCAACTGGACTCGCGTCTCTGCAATCACCGACCGGTATTATATTTCCTTGCAGGAGAAATGCTATTTGCATTTCAAATGCTTTGACCTTTTCGAATCTATGTACTGTAGCAATTTCTGCTTAGCTGGATTCGCCGTTGGCGATCTTGACTGGGTCATACTGCTGTCGAAACATGCACACCGGGTCAAAACATTCCAGAATTCTTGTGGCGGATCGACGCTTCGTATAGTGTATGGACAGCACGTGTGCTGTTGGTTCTTAAGGTGTTGCTTTTAGAATTTACCATTTAGCGCTTTTATGCTTCATATTTAACCCTCCTACATTGCCTTCCTTATTTTTAACCAAATCCCATTTTTGTATCATTAGAAAATTTCTTTAGTTTCAGGAAAATAAAGAAAAATATTTATCGATATGTGATTTTCACGCTAAAGATTTTCTTAAAACATAGTATAGCGAAAACGAGATTGAAATGAAAAGATTCGAAAATTGCATTAAAGTTAAACTACTTCGTTTGAGAATTAAATAAGCAAATCCTTTTAGATGACCTAACGTATGTTTGCTTCATTCTTGGAAATCAAAATTTAAATTATTTATTTTTTTTATGATTCGTGCTTCTTCTATTCAAATAATAGACAATTTCTTCTTTTGGATATTTATTGATATTTAGTCATAAGAACAGCCTTGCTCTTAATTGAATTATTCTTGCCCCTTTCTTTCAGATTAATCCTCTGCGAAGAATTAATTCATAAAAGTGTTGACTATTATACTGTTTTATTTTTCTTCGATTTTAGTTTCGATATGTATTAAAATGTATGTACATTCTTTGAATTATGCAAAAGATAATTTTGACAGTATAATTGTATACTATTGATTCTCATGATTGAAAGTAATGTAGATGAGAAATATTGGAGAATATATTATTTCTTTGCATTCGAACTGAAGGAGGAATTGCAAAATCTAAGTTCTTGGAATGAGATAAGATTAAGTAACACAGATTGTATAGTAATGATATAAGCTTAAGCAACACATAATTAAGGTGCTAGTGTGAAAGATGTGTCTTCCTATTTAAATTTCATCAACATACAAGCATCTAATGTGGCAATAAAGCCGCTAAAAATGTAAAAAATACACGTATAACAACATCATAAACTATATTGTAAATGATGTTCAGAATCACGTCTTTCCAGTGCAGTTAATGTACGCAATTTTACGTGATAATATGCAAATATATTATAGTATGGTAAATTACTGCAACTTATCTCTGTTACGGATTTTACGTTTCTATGCTTTATTTTCCCAAAAATTAAATATGTGTGCAAAAAATATATAACTTCCACTCAGAAACTATAATCTTATTATTATAGTATTATAGTATTATATTATAGTTATAGTAGTATAGTATATAGTATTATAGTAATAGTAGTATTATAGTAGTATTATAGTTATTATAAAAACTACGACTATAATAATAGCAAAACTATTTCTTACAATAAAGAAATTGAAAATCATTGTCATATGACAAATATATATTATTCCTTTAAGCATGAATTAATAGTGAAATAAATTATACGTTACCAATTCTTAGAAACATTTTATTAGAATATGTTGGGATACGCATGTTCCTCTAGAATGTGCACGTAACAGTGATTTATAAAATTTTCCGAACGACTCATCTGAATGTTCGGGAAATATAAATCAACGCATATGAGAAATTAGGTCACATTTCCCGAATGTACATGAGAAAATATAAGTGCGTTAAGTATCACTTAATATAACACATCAGGGTAAAAAAGGTCGAGAGGTCTGATTCATATCGTCGAACAACAAGATTTAAATGCAGAAACTAATAAAAACCATGGAAATGTAGTTGTTAATTTTAGGCGACAAATATTACAAATAATTTGTGTGTAACCGTTGATTTTGTTCGAGATTGAGCTTTCATGCAATTCCAAACTTATTCCTATCCTTATTCACAATATTTATAATAAATTATATTTTATACTTGTATTCTTCAATAACTTAAAAAAACTATCTCTTAGTATAGCATAAATTATATGTACTTAAATTTACAATAATTCCTTTTTTCTCCTCTTTCATGTTTTCATAATACAAATCTAAGTAATATTTAATAAAAAAATTGTCCATTTGAATGGACTTATAGAAATATTAAATTATGTGTAGAAGCGTAAATATTTAAATACAATATAATTAATTCTAATTGTTAGTGTAAAAAAGATTAATTTACTAATGACAAACTAACGCGTTTCATTTCCATCAGTTGATTCATTTTCTTGAATTGTTCAGAAACACGATATCTTAATTGCTCTGCATTACAGCATTAATATGAAGTTGCAATTTAATCATTGATCAATAAAGCTGAGAATCAACGAGCAACTATATAAGGTGATATTATGAGGTAAAAGATCAAATTTCCAATCCGACATATAATTGCAAACAACAAGCGATGATGCAACGTTCGTTTGTATACTTGATATTCACTCAATAATGGAAAACAAATTTTTCTACGAACACGAAAATTAAGGAATAAATAATTAAGGAATAATAATTTTTAAGATATTGTTAGATTTTTTAAAGAAATATTTAAGAAATTATTCACAACTTCATTTTTTAACTATATTTATCATTAAATTAAGACAAAACATTTGTCGAGGTAAACACAGCTAGAAATTTGATAAGAAATTTAGAAAAATGAAAATATTTGAAAATCATAAGCTAATTTGCCAGTTTTACACACGATTTGGAAAAATGAAAATCTTCGTACCGTTGAAGAAAGCTCGGGTATTAAATGATTTTCTGTGCAGAATATCACCTCAGGGGCAGATTACTTATTCAAGGTTTAACGAGGAAGCCATCGCCCATGTTGCAGCCTAGCAAGTGTAATCGATGATTCACTCCCCCCTCCCTCCCGATTTGTGCATGGCCTATATTGCGTTACGTAAATACTGCAAGCAAGTTGGGATCTATAGATCGTTTCGTGAGTCGTGGCGAATATTGGAAAGAACCCTATGTTTGCCCGCAACATTGTCTTACCAAGGATATATTGTCTCCTGGATTTCAATTTAATGCGGTACATAATACGAACATAGCAAATCTTTCTTTTCTGAACGGTTAATCGAGAACGGTTATAGTAGGAAATACTAACAATTTTATAGCCAAAGGATGGTAACGATATTGACATTTATATTTTTTAGAAAAATATCACAATTAAACCCTTCAATATTAAGAATTTTTATGGTCCTTTATGATTTATTATATAATGAAATGGAAATGTAATAATACGTCCATAACGAATTTATAACAAATTCATTCATCTCGATATGGAACTGCAAAACAAATAATAACGCTATACTTTACAAGAGATATATTATAACGATTAATAATATCTTACAAGAGACAAGGGTTGCTGTTAATGAGTAAATGGTATTTAGTGATTTCTTAAATACTAAATAATTACATTGTTTACGTGTTTTAAGGGAATCTATGAGCAGCGTTATCAACATTATCTACGAACGCGAAAGGAATTTTTAATTGTTTAATATGAATCTGGATAATATAAATATAAATACTTAAAGCAACAGAAAATTCTTTCATCCGTTTAATATTGTCTCCTTACAGGAAATAACAAGGAATTTAAAAAGCAAAGTATTTCTAAAGATAACTGGAGGGTGATCGAATCTCGTTTTGTAAATGTTACGAATTAATTACAATTGCAAATGGAATTAATTGCACGTTGAGTAGTATGGACAGTGTTCTGCGTATCGTATCTACGTGTCGTAAAAAGTAAGAAAGAAGGAAATAGTGATTTTTCTGTAAAGTGTCTTTTCTATAACGGAAACAAGTTCACGCACATTTGAACCAAGAGGGAAGGGTATCTACGGTGGGAAAATGACCGTGCTGTACTCGAGAATTGCTTTGATATGAGGTAATGCGCACCGCAAAACACGCAAGATGTGTTACGTAATGTTTAAAGTGTGTACGAAGTACTGGTGACCGGGTATATCGATATATATTTATTAACAAGCGATCGCGGCTAACAGTTTCCGCTAAGAAAAAACTATTCCTCGCAATTCGCATAATTTGCACCGAACAAGGTAATTTTTTTTTTTTTTTGTTTTTAATGCTTTAAATTGGAAATTATCGCGTCACATTAAAAAGACAAATGGATCTACTCGCTCGAATCTTTCCACGATCCATTAGTATAACGTAATTTGAAAATGACGAAGCAAGAAGAAAACGTTTGAAAATGATGGTTCATACACATAAATATCAATTGCTTCGTAGTACTATGAAATCACTTCTAAGTTTTTCTTTGGAAAGATTGGTATTTTTCTTACATAAGCGGATGTGTTAAAGGTAAGTTCACTACGATTCACTTATTTTCCATTCATTCATTCAAAAATTTGCAGATTCAGAAATGCTATATATGTTTTAAAGAACAATTAAATTAGAAAAAGATGGATAATTTTCAAACTTATTAAAATTCTTCAACTTTTACAATAATTTTAAGAAAGTAAATTTCTTTTACAAAGTTTAATTAAATAAGCATCGAATCCAAAGAATTATGATAGTAATCACTTTATGAAATCATTTATAATACGTAAGAGTAAAAATTATTTCGATTACACAAATGCATTTTTACACAATGAGACTTTATTTGCCTATCAAATAAAAACGTACGGATAAGGTCTAACGTAGAATACAAGTGGCTAATGTGTATGACAAGCATGACAAACATATTTATGATTATGTTTAGGTGCACGGGTGTGTCTACTAGTTTCTTGAAAAGGAAGGTCAGTTGTTCAGTACGCCTGTACAACAAAAGCAAACTGCATACGGTAGTAAACTACTGCTAGTTCCTACTTTCTCTCCTGCAGGCTTCGTCATTAATGAAAGAGCCCTCCCTATTGCTGTGTTAAAAGTGATCGACAGATTAATCTTACCGTCGAAAAATCATGCTAACGAGAAAAGTCACTCGGGAATAAATGTTCGTTCCTTAGATTTAAATTATGTAACTAGTCAATGTGTGTTATAATCGCGGAAGAATAGAAATAACGTTAATTATCCACGTAATGGGTTATTGGTATGTATTAGTAAATAATGAAAAAATCGAATTAGAATTTTTCTAAAACAAAATCTCGCTGTTAAAGTAAATGCAAACAGAACTTCCTCATTTAAGTGGTCTTGAGGAAAGGAGTTAAATCACAGATTGTGTATTTTAAAACATTTATACATATGCTAATACTATTGAACACACATATTTTACGAGTAGAGTTTTATTATTTACACGATTGTCACATTTTTATGTTATTAAGTTGTAAGTAAAGTTTTTGGAAGAAGACATAATAATAGAGAATATGAAAATGACATTTAAATCAGAAATATTGTGTGATTCTTCTCAAGCAAATTTTGATTTCAAAAATTTGAAATAAATTTCACTGTGAGGCTTCTTAAGAAACGAAAGATAATTTCGAAAAAGTATCAAAGTAAATGCAAGTTTATAAATATATTATAAGGAAGATATAAAGAGTTTGCTCTAGTTTGGTTTGATCTATAACGACTGATATAATAAAATAAAAAAATTTAATACAAATCGAAGATTTTCTACGTAACCTTATACTAAGAAAATTTTAACATTCTATGCTTCATCTTATTCTTAATATGTAAGAATTAACATATAAAACGAATTTTTGTTCATGTATTTGCATGATCCACGAAATCTTATATTCTACAGATCTAAATATGTATAACGTACAATAACTTTTATTATTAAATTACTAATTGTGTTTTGATGTATAAAATAACATGCTATCTATCATAGATAAATTTGCTAGCACCTAAACTAAATGTCTGATTAATCTATTAAGAATCAACTCTATGTTAATACAACATTTCCTTTGCTATTTCTTTTTAGTCATTTTGCATGGAATTCATTTTTTAACATTTTCACATGAAATGAAATCAAAGAATTTTCTTATTATTTTTTTTCGGTTCTATCTCTCCCTTTACTTATATTCTACAATTTAAAGAAATTGAGATATTTATAGCGTTATGATGACCTACTTTTCTTAAATTATGAAAACTTTTTTGTGTTTCTAATTTATGTAATATCTATTATGAAGTATACATTATTCTAACAAATTTGGTATACCTTGAACAATATGCAGAGTATTAACAAACTAGTGCAAGTAAAGAATATACAACAAAATTTGTTCATATGACACTTCGTGTTCGAAAAAATCGAGTTTGGAAATTTGTCAAGTATTCTTGAACTTGGCTTATTCCGGACTAAACAAGAGTAAATAATTGATAGAAGGTGATCCTGCGCCTGAAAATAAGACAAAAATGTAGAATAAAGTTTTTTCATAAGATACTTTCTTCCCCAAAAAAAATAAATTTGAAAATTTACTATGTGTATGTACCAGACGAGTTCTTACCAAACATGTTCAAACTCTTCCTGAAAGCGAGCCTGAAACGGAAAAATTTTATTTTACATTTTTGATTCATTTTCACGTGCGGAATAACATTTTGTTAATTATTTGCGCATACCTAGCTGGTAATTAACTAAGTTTAAGTATACTTAACAATTTTTCAAACCCAACTTTCTCGAAAACGAAGCGTCATATGAAAAAATTGTATTCTATATTCTTGATTTGCCTTTTCATGTAAGTTCACCTTCTTTCGCTTTGTACCATTTACATCACAATACACCATTATTCAAACTTTAGTTTAAGACTAATCAACATCCGACTATTCATTTCAAGTTCATCTACCCATTGATATACGATGATCGGTTCACCACCATCAGCTCTCGTTGGGATCAGCGAATCGATCAGAGATTATGACTTAAAGGATTATTGATACGTGCATAAATATTAATATATATAATATGCCTCGGAAGATTGATAAGTTACAATATATCCAAGTAAAAGGTTATTCTACATGCAAAAATAACTTGAAAACAAGAATAAATATCTTGCATTTAACTATCGTTCACAAAAGAATCAAATAAAATTTAGCAAGTATACATAGTACATATCTGCACGTACACTACCGTTCATGAGTCACAGTACATTTAAAATAGTTTTGTAATAAAATTTTCAAATTATATAATACGTATTGTACATGCAATTAATAGGTATTAATTTTATTAATTACAATATTCATTTATACTTATCCTAGATGATAAACAATAAGATTTCCATGACTTGTGATTAGTAGAGTGAATAATTAACTTCCAATAAAGTATTTATTTCAAATTTACAAACATTTATTTTTAACTCAACTTTTTTAAAAACGAACTGGAACGAAAAACTTAATTCTATTTCTTTTTATTTATTCTTGCATGTAAAATAAGGTTCAAGTGCACTCATCATAGGATATGTGTATAGTGCAACAAAATCGAATGGGTGAAAGAACTGCAGCAATCGTGCTGCAATATGCGCTATGCGCCTCGTAGACGATGATATAACGTCGTGTCGCCTCTTATCATCTACGCGTGCACGAAAACACATGCATGATATGTTTTTACTCTCGTGTATGTGTTTCATGCGATCGGCGTGAACTATTTGTTACGCATGCACTCTGCATCATGGTCGGTCAACCTAGCTTATCCTTCTATTACGTATGACACGTATACACATGAACGTACGTGTATGTAAGACCGGAACATGGATATGGCAAATACATACGCGACCGCTACATATTTTGTAGTTGTGTATACAGCGTATAGATATGCTTAATGATATAACAAGGTTTAACGTACACTTATGTACGTATATACACACGTACATTTAATATTTTTATGAATATATGAATATATAAATATATATTATTGTTTACATTAGAAGGTTATCTTACCATTAGTACTATTATCGATGCTATTATTGTATGCCAACGTATTATCGATAAATGTACATTTTTTTATCTAATGTGTCAGATGATTAATACAATTTGTTTGTGTTTCTACGTGTATGTCGAATGGTTTATATAGATTTTATGTTAATTACGCCTGATGTTATATAGTCTTAGGTTTAACCTATAAATGATAATGAATGTAAATTAAATAGATAGGAAACGGAAAGAGCTATAATAAATTTTGTCTCTCAATTATATTGGAAACAAATTTCAGTCACAAATTTAAACAATAACGCACTCAGACTTGTGTCCTCTTCAAGTAACTTTCACCACTTAATTGTATATCTGTCGATTAATTATTTAAAATGTTTTATCTGCATACGATACGTCATTCAAGCCGCTATACACAATGCTTCACGATTGCCATCACAATTTTAATCGTTTAGATTGGATCAACTATATCAACTAGTATTCGAGTTACAATGACATATGTGAAAATCGATATAAATCGACAACTTAAAATCGATCTAGTTGATACAATAAACGACTATATAATAGATTTATTTTCATTTATCTTCATTTTTATTATAATTTTAATATTTCAAAAATAATACTTTTTTACTGACTTGTAAATCGTTAATAATGAGCTTTACGTATTTTATTTAGAAAATAATCTAGAACGATTTTCATATGTTTAAGTTATATACGTCGACGCTAATACTGTCTGCAGAAAATGCACGTTCGTGAAAAATGAGATGTCGCGATGTCCGGTAGCGGGGATAGTCGCATCGCGTTAAACCCGCGTACGCACAAACCAAAATGACGCAAAGTATCAGCTACGGACGATGATTGATGCTTAAAAACATATCGGTGTAGTTAATGTACGATGTTTGTCTTATGTAACACCGCGGTTTTATTTGCTTTTGAATGTTTCGCGTCTGACGAGATACAAGTCGAACAAGCCCGAAATGCGTCGAAATTTCGTTTACGTTTCACCAGTCACATTATCTCGCCGCTGATAATCAATTAATCGATGCATTTACATGTCCTACTTACAGATCTATTGTAGACACTTGTTCGCAGAGTTGCTAGAAACTTACGTGCGAAACTAATCAAATCGAGCTATTACAATATGTATAAAAAAAAACAACTGTATTAAAATTTGAAAATAAGTACATTCTTTTTTATACGTCGGTTATCCACGAATACTTATTGATATTTGCAACGATCTTGCTCAGTGATTGTTTCGCTCGTAAAAGGTATCAAAAATGCTGACTTACCAAATGCTTAAAGTGTTACCGTCGTGGCATTGCACATGTGACAATACTCGATCCGATAAATGACACACTTAAACAGAGGGACACTCACCTTTAATCTATTGGTGAACTATCATCGCGACTTCTGCACTTGATAACTGATGCTGACACTTAATTTTCCGGTAAAAAAGACAGTTGCGGGAAATCGGAGTTTAGAACGCGCGCAAGCACTACGCGACAGCAAACACTAACGTAGTCTCGCAGATTGCCGCCTGGCCGGTAGAGCGCCAGAATTTCGGAATGCTTTAAAAAACTATATTCCTTGAGATGGCGACACCTTCTGACAGAAGCCATAGCTTGGATTGGATCGCGAATCGATATTCTACGCGAATGGAATTATGGGATTGTTATTTTCCCGTTGACTGAAAACGCGCTAAACAAATTTTGCATTTGGCCCACTCATACTGCATCATTTTCTTCCAATCAATTAACGACTAGTTCAAACTCGAATTGTAAGAAGCTAACATATGTGGCGTGCTTTCTATCATAATTCCAGCTTAAACAATTCCCTTTTTATAAATATAGGAAAAATATATAAAATTATTGCAAAATTTCGGTCGAATGGAATAAAAATCGTACAAGAAGAGCTATATTATAAAAATTTAACGTGGCTATACGCAGATTTATTAATATATACGGATACATACCAGTTGAATGTAATATACTACATTTTTATTCGTCATCATAAATTTCTTTTCCTGATTTCTTTTGTTAAACCGAACAGTGGTGAGTCTAGTAAAACTGTTAAAGGATCAAAATTAACGAAGAGGTAATTATAAAAAACGTTACCTACGATAAACCAACTTCAGTGCATCTATATTAAAGACGTATGTATGTCTCTATTATTAAATTTTCTTATGAAAAATCAAGATATTTATTTATTTTGTAGCAAATTTAAAAATATCACCTTATTTTATACCTAATATTTATGGATATAAAATATATGCAAACGCAAAAGAAAATTTTACTTGTTTTTAATTTTTTTTAACGTGAAACAATTTTCATAAAATTAAAATAATATCATTTTAATTTTATTAATTCTTTATTTTATTAGTTTAATATATTAAAAATTTTATACCTAAAAATATACTTTATGCTTGTAACACTGGTCTTTCGTGTTTTCCTTCTAAGCCATCATTAACAGCCGAATATCCGGTACCACCCTGGAAAAAAGTTAATGTTATTCTTCTACTTTGCCTATTTTTTCTGTTATTCTTAACAATTACCCTTTGAAGAGGTATAATATCTGCTTCAGTCAATTCTGTACTATCTAAAGGATTAATCCAATCCTTCCTAATAATTTTTTCTACACACTCCATTGTAATCACATCACCACTGAAAAGATCATAAAATATTTTTTTATGTCCAATATGTAACAAATAATGCAATACAAAAAACATTAAAATGTGAAAAAATCATACGTTGTCCTTATAACTGCACATGGTACACTATTACTTAAGATATCATGTGTAATTGGACACATATATCTTGCTTGCTTAACAATAAGAGACTTTTTGTCATCCGGATCTTTTACTTCAGTAAATTTTACAGGAATAAGATCTTTTATTTTCAATGGTTTTCCACTAAGAGGACAGTATATCGTCTTATCTGGCTTTTTCAATATAGTTTCTTTCGCCTCTGGTGTCTTAGATGGAATCCAAAAACTTGGTAACATTTTATCTTTACCATTACTCATGTTAGAAACCGAAGAACCAGATTCTTTGGCTGCAATTTGACTTCGAGAAACAATATTCTTCTCTCCCTTTAAAAATTTTTGTAATTTCTGTAGTTCTTCATTAGCACTTTTTTCATTAGATTGCTCCTTGAAAAATTAGAAACATTGATTGCAAAATATTCAATAACACTTTCATTTATACATTTTTATTTACCTCTTCTTGTTGTTTTTGTTTTTCATACTCTTTCAATTTCCTTGCGTATTCTTTCTTTTTGGTTAAGACATATTCCAGTATTGCTTCTTTATCAAACAAATAACCATCCTTTCTGAAAACATAAGATTTGTAACCTAATAAGGTAATAATATGCTAAAATAAGATATAGTATGAAGATTATAATGCAATATACAAACGTTATGACAGGATTTCTGCAAGGTTGTAATGTGAGACAACAGCAGTCAAAATCCTTAACCGAATCTTTTCCCACTCTTTGTGTATTTGTACCATAACCTGAAGCTGCTGCATCTTTTCTTTTTTCGTGATAAGTATAAACAGCACCAGCAGTACAATTTCTTGCGTGCCGCGTCATGTTTCGTTTACTGATTTATTCCATTTAACCTAAATTTATTTTGTTGCTGTGTATCTAGTGACCGACAGAGAGGAAATAAGAATGCTCACGTTTATGCCACATGGCCCTCAGCGGCCAAGTGCTGAAGATGTTCCACGTTAGCATATACAAGAACCTATTTAGGGTAAATACATTTACCCTCCCCCCGCCCTTAAAAATAAATTTTCTATGATTTCACGCTACAAGAGCCTATTTCATTGTACGGTTCTAGTACAAAAGAGAGAGAAATTAATTGTATATTATATTTTTTTAGAGAAGAAAAGAAAATCCTTCTTTCCACACGATAATGGATCAGTGGTATGATGTAATAACCAATATATTCTCTATACACGATAATCTTTTAGATTTAACATTAAATTTGCTTTCCTCGCGATAATATTTTTGTTATAATAAAACCTAAATTTCATTTTCATAATAATTTCAGTAGTTAGTAGGCTGCGAATAATATTTCTGACATGACGTATATGGTTTGCAGCATGTTTGTCTACAAAAACAAAAAACACGTAAAAATAAATTAACTGCAGACAAGATTTGACATAATGACTAATTTGCGATCCACGATTGTGATACATCTTACATTTTTATTGAGGAGAATTTATTAATTCTCCTAATTTTAATCTATAATTAAAAATACAAGGATTATATACAGGGTGGTTGGTAACTGGTAGTACAAGCGGAAAGGGGGTGATTCTACGCGAAAAAAGAAATCGAAAATATAGAATAAAAAATTCTTTTTTAATTTTTTTTTTCTTTCTTTTTTAATTTTTCCATCGAAACAACGATCTATAGCGAGATCCGTTATAACGTACCGCACGCGTACCGAGCAAAAATTCAAAGTCGATTTTCTCGAAAACAAAGCCTCAAACGAAAAATTTTTATTCTATATTTTCGACTTCTTTTTTCGCGTAGAATCATCCCCTTTCCGCTTGTACCACCAGTTACCAACCACCCTGTATATCCAACGTCATACATTAAATGTACAGTATGTGCCTTTATAGCTACACATGATGTTATTAGAAATTCAAAGGTAGTGTTTTATCTATGTAACTTTCATTTCGAGTGAATTCGATGTGGTGCATTTATCATATAACATTCTATGACATTTATCTTATAAAAACTTCATCATATATTATATTTACACTATACGACCAAACATTGCAGCAGTATAAAATCAATTTTGAGCTACATACAAATTGTCCAGATTAAGGAATCTTACAAATCCCATAACTTGGTAAGATTGATGCTCATGATAGAACTTTACAACGATAAAATCTGAAGCTATACTTTTTAACAGTTTTTAAATCATTGAAATTACTGCACAGCATGGATGTAATAGTAGTCATGAAAAAATTTAGTATGCTTGCCATAGTATCACTGGCTTTTCACTTTGAAAATAGTTTCCACAACGAATAATGTAGTTTATAGAAATATCACTTAACAGACTTTATTGTTGCGAGTATAGTGCACTATAGCCCGCGTCGTGATTTATATACCGTCGGTTATTACACACAATTACAAACAAATATCCAAACTACGATTATATACAAGTCTACACGCTCCTATACCAGAACCACGCTGATGAAACCTTCCGTCTTCCGAGTCCAAACAAATCAAGATAGGGAGCAAGAGAAGGTCTCGTTCTGCGCATAGATAATATACATAACATTTACACATAGGTACTATGAACGTCTCAGACAGTGATAGTGACACTCCACTTATCTCTGTCTGCCATACAAGAAGGGACCTATTTTTACTCGCTATCTTAATTTTTTTCGACTCAACAGACGGTTGGTTTCCTTTGGCGAATGTCTAGACTACGGTCAGACTCGTTTATATGACCGTGATAAAAATATTTCAGGACTATAACAAGTGTGCGTCATCATGGTAACAGATCTGACGGTTAGATACAACATCTAAAAATCATATCTATTCTATTAATAAAAGATACGTATTGATTGCAGAAGTAATAAACAAGATTTTATGTTATTAATCTACAAGTAAATCATTATATATAGTGTATTTTTTCATTTATGCTTCATAGAAAAATACTATATTCTATAAAAAGATAAAGGTTGTAACAAATATTGTAAATATAGAACAATATTTATTAGATTTAATTTTGGCGATAGATATCTGTTGATGTTGATATTATATTTATAATAATACTGAAGGAAAGAATTTATAAATAATATTTCTATCGCTATGTTGTTATATCTGATTCTGGCCGAAATTGGTCAAAGCTTAAAACTTTGATAGTCATCTATTCCCCTTTTTTAAATTTTTACCTTCTTAACACTAGTATGATTTACTAACATTAAAACATTTATTTAGATTTAGAGGAAAAAATAAAACGAAGCTTTACGTCTAATTTTATAGCTATTTCAAACGTATACATGTAATAAAAATTAAATAATTTATTCGGATATAAGCAGCTCTGTAAACTTTCAAACATATAACAAGTCGAAATTTAAATTTAAGTTAAGCTACACAGAAAAGTGAACATTTTTTAGCATATATATCATTTACGTTATCAATTATAATAAAAGAAAGTATAAAAATCCTCCCTTAATTATTTAATGCCAAATTAATGCTAATTATTTTATTGAACATGTTGTATGAATGCAACAATGATTTTTGTTTCTTCAACAATTTATATTTTATCGCGAGTATTATCTTCAAAATATATTTCTATAGATAGATCAAGCTGTAGGAAGAATGATGTAAGAATGCTACAAGGGTTCGATATTTTATGACTTTTTTGTTGAATGTTTCTGTTGTCGAGAAACAATGCGGTGTCTGTCATACATATTATAAACTGGTCTTTGTAAATATAAACTTTTTACATGAATGTATCCAATGATATCAGTGTTTTTTTCTCGTAACGTACACTTTTTGTGTTACTTTTTACTTTTACACAAACCTGTATCAATCACTTATGGCGACTGTGATAAATACATATATTTTGTGTATCGATTAATGTAACATCATTATGTGTAATCGCAAACAGATTTATGAAAATCTTATTGATATAAGAACGTTACTGGTAAAATAAAAATCGAGCCACATAATTTACTGATTTAAAGAGGAACTTGAAATTTTTCCACCTCTAAGTCACTATTTTAATCAATTAAATTGATTAACTTGTGTTTGTTTTTATCTCATTATAATATTAACTTTCACTACAGTAGGGCGGAATACATATCCAAAGGTGAGAAATCGTTAATTCTAATTGATGACAAGAGGTCGGATTGATAGCACCTCATTCTCGCTCTTCATTCGTTTCCTAGAATTCGCGCCAGAACTTGTTTGTTCGACTCTACAATTCGCACGATACTCTGTACATCCTACGAAAACTTCATCGCAACCGTCTGTGTCGTTTCCGCCCGACGCTACCGCGATTATGTTCGTCGCAACCGATTCATCTAATGAAATTTTGTTCATTTTGACGGTGTCCTTGAAACAAGCACTCGTGGGAACTACAACTGCTGCACATTCTCTACTATCCTTCTCGATAGGAACATGAAGAGATCCGTTCCTTTTTTCAACTATGATCGGGTTTGCACAAATTGAAACTGATCTATTACTTCGTATTGCTGTGTTTTTATATCTACTTTACGAATAGAAGCATTTCCTCCCTTTATGTTTAGTTCCACAGTATCCAAAAAGTCTGTGCCGATTATCAACGAGTGTTGCATCAAGGTATTTGAAACTACATGTATCGTCATATCGTACGACTCATTATCTATTAAAACATTCGTCGAAAATTCTCCGAGTGTACGATTTCTTTCGGACCCGATACCGCGAAATTCAACAATATTCTGACCTAATCTGGGCGCTCCAATTTTTACATACTGATCCGCTCGCATTAAGGTTAATTCGCTACCGGTGCCTATCAGCGCGCTCAATTCGAAATTTCGGATCTTCACGGTCTTCAATAATGGAAACACACTAGCAACCTCTTTAACGAACTCGATCGGGTTGTCGCACTTCGATGCGACGTGTCCGTACTCCCTACATTTGAAGCATTTAGGTCCTCTCGATTTGCTCGGACACTCTACACACACGTGCCCCGTATCACCGCAATTGTAGCATCGCGCCTTCCTCGCATCTCCAGATCGACTGGGTTCCTTGTTCCCTTCGGTTTCGGCCAGCTTCACAATCGCCTTTACTTTGCGACTCTTCTGCTCTTCGTACATCATTAACCTCTTCCTCAACTCTTTGATTGACGTAGCACCGTACAACATAGACTTATTACTCTCGTCGTCTACTATTCCATCCACTATGTATTCCACCTTTGCTTCCTCCTCTATATCCACATGTCTAGCTATTTCGAGCATGCGGTACATGTAGGCCAAGCATGCTTCATCACTCTTCTTTTTTGTTTCTATGAGCTCCTGATGTACTTGCCTACTATTTACCTTCTTGGAAAATTCTTTTACTAGCCCCCTCTTCAACTCATGCCAAGTCCTGGCACGACACTCGAAGCGTGCAAATATTTTCGCTGATCCCTTCAGCAGCCTCCTCGCATAGATCGCCTTCTGTCCATCCGACCACATGCACGTATCAGCGACTTCCTCGAACGACTCGAACCATCGCTCAACATTTTCGCCTTTATTGCCACTAAACGATTCCAATGCATCTTCGACATCTCTAAAACTCAGTCTCGAACCAACATATGCCCTTTGATAACATTCATCACGGTCCTGATACACCGCTCGCATGCCTCTCCTGTATTCTCGCACGCCTTTTTTATCGTCTTCGTCTTCACTTTCGTCGTCACTCTCTTCCTCCGACGATACATCGTTTCCTTCGAGGGCCGTCTGTAGCCGTGCGCGTAGTTCGGATTTTCTTCCCGTTACCTTCAACCCCAGGCTAACGAGGCGCACTCTCAACTCCTTCGTCCTCAGCTTCTCAAGGTCTTCCTCTCCCTCTTGGCTGCGTTCAGCTCTCTGCCTGCTCCTTAGGTCTCGCTGGTTTGTCGGTTCTTCGCCACATTTCGATTCCTTAGGAGTAGATCGGCCAGTCCTACACGCTCTGTTCAGCCTGGTGACCAACACTGACCTCGCACCAGATATAGGTAAATTCATCTGTGCGAGCTTACTCCTCAGCTCCTCCAGCGTTAAATCCTCTTCACCTGACAATCGTTCGTCTTCAACGTTTGCCATTTTTATTCGTTTTCTACCCAAGCACAAATAGCTCCGTTAAAACGTGTCGTTCTCTGTCTTATTCAATCCCGGACGAGCCCCCACTTGTAGTATCGTGGAAATTAGGATATGAATTTTCCCCGATTACTTACAATTTATTATTAGTAGATTGGATATACAAATATTAATAGGACAGAAAACGACGTTTGTTTAATCGAAACTAAATGCGATACTCGTCACAACGAATATAATACTCTCTCTCTCTCTCTCTCTCTCTCTCACCGCAACTCTACTCTAACAACTCTACAACACTGACAACTCGATCAACTCTAACAACTCTACTCTTCAACGACTCGATTAGCACTGCCCTTGGCAACACACTGAAAACCGAAACCGTCTTTTTTTCTAACGCTGTTTATCGTTTTTCTCATACCTCTGCAAGAACTAGGTGACTTTAGTCACATAGGCGCTCTTAAATGTAAACGAAACACAGAAAGACGACATACACAGTTTTTCCTATTTTCGACCGATCTAAAATTAAACTCCTTTTATGATACTACATTAATATTGTAATAATAGAAGAAGAAAATGATAATGGATGCTTGCTATCAGGTTTCAATCGACTTTTCGTATTATTGTTAGTCCGAAGTGGCATTTCTAGAATTCTTATATCCAATATTGGAATTCCAATATCGTTCTGCTTCAGCTTTAGTTTGCCGCTTTCATCATCTTTTATTCGACGCAATGCTTCGATTAAACTCTTTTGACTCCACTGAGCTCCAAGCTGAGCGTTACTTTTTCTTTTCAATATCTTGAAATTAAGATGAAAACGGAGTGAGAAAATACGAATAAATGGTATATACAAATATGTTTCGATTACCAAATTTTTCATTGAAAATTCAACAATTCGCCTTGAGATATTATAGCCACGTTAGCTATTAAAATACCGTTTCTGTATTTTGAACATTAAAAGCATCATTTGAATCTATTTAGCTTCCACTGATACAGCACGGTATCACTTTCGATTAAAAGAAGTGCAAAATCTGTCCTAAATATGCGGAAGAGATACCGTATTTTTGTATTTCTGCATAATACGTCGTAAATAATTTTTTCCGACGAAGAAACATTCTATATGTTCCCTTTAACGTATCAAAGAGATGTAGATTTGAAGAAAAGTATGAATTTTTAATTGCACTACGATAGTAGAAACGATCTCGAAGAATACAACTATTCAACTGTAATATATTGTACTTACCTCGAATAGCACCAAAATCTCTTAAAATAACGAAGGAAGCACACTCTCGCTTGCCTATGTTTCGTTACTGACAATCTTGAAATCCCAAAAATGCGTTATCATTCCCATAATTACATTTTCTAGCAGTGGTTTATATTCATGTTCTAGTCATATTTAGTGCCGTACCTACTACCACCGTATCTGTCTAGCTTTAACTCGCTTCTTTTTCTACCTTATTCTGTTTTCGCCAGTTTTACGCAAGTTTTACGCTAGTTTACACTTTATTCGTCCATAATCTCGTTTCGTGTTCAGAAGGAGTGAGGAAGGAGAAGGTAGAAAGAAAGAGCAAATGGGTACGATATTTATAAATAAATACGATATATATGCATCTTAAGTTCCATGCGTCTTAAGCCGCAGAGACACTTTGCGTTTCCTGTATTTTGCGGAAAGGTGTAATTTCGGAACTAGTAAAGGAGTGTATAAAGGAAAGGGAGAGAAACTGAGGAAATGGTTAAGAAGGGAAAAGAGCAAGAAAGAGAAAGAAGGGACTAGAAGAGGCGAGAAAAGGAGGGACGCAGATAGAAGCAAGAGAAGAGCAAGAAAGGATGACAGCAGACCAAATTATAGAAGAAAGAAGAAAGGGAGAAGCAGAAGAGAGGGGGAAAAGGACAAGGGAATCCAAGTATAATACACACTACAGAAACATAGCCAAAGAAAAATTACCAAAGTACTTAGAAGGGAGGATGAAGTGGAAGGACAGAAGAATATTAGCAAGATTCAGATGTGGAAACGAGACCAAAGCGAGGGAATACTGGAAAGAAGAGGGAGAAAAGAGATGCAGACCATGTAGAAGGAAAGAAGAAGACGTGAGACATGTAACAGAAGAATGTGAAATAACGGGAGGACCAAAGGACATAGAAAAAACACTAAATGAGACTGGAGAAGGTTTAACAGAACTAAAAGCAATAATAGAGAAGAGAAGGGCAAACTACAGGAAGGAAGCACAGCAAGGAGGAAAAAGCCCAAAGTTGCAATAGTGTTTAGTCATTAGTTGTCAATTTGTAGTTTTTAGTTTTAGTTTTTAAAGATAAAATAAAATAAAAAGGAATGCAATATAATAGAGTGAATAAGAGTAAGACTAAGCAATAATAAATAAAAAAGGGTGCAATTTCCTAGGGTGAAAGAAGATATCATTCGCTCGGAAACCGCATAGATCTCTGTTATCCACGACGCCATAAATCGAACTTTCATTGTCCGAGATTATCCCTTCGATCAATCCATAAATTCGGACGCAAAAATATTTAGCTAAAGCGTAGCACTTGAGCCGACAAATTTATTTTTCTCTTAAACATTTCTAATTGTCAATAAGTAAAAAAACAAATCCTATAGGTAACGCTATTTGTATAGAACCAATTTTTTAAATGGCTGGAGCAATTTAGCTTGCCAATAGAAACGGTTCCATATAAATATATGTCGGAGATGAAAGAACACCGGAGCCTTGGGAATGTTTCTGAAAAATCCCGTAACATTGTAATTTAGATTCTACCATAGCTGTAATTAAACAATTGTAGTCATCCAGTCCGATTGTAATTGTTCGAAACATGTGATAGTGAGCTTGGGTTTATCTATTTTATTTCTTTAGTAAAGTCAGTGGGGTGTTTTTAGTCTCCTTTTTATGAGGGTTTTGCTCGCTTCAGCAGCCAGCTGGTTTGGATGCGTTGCCGTTCTTTTCTTGTATTGTTTTACGCATCTACTGATTTCTTCTTTGACCGTTGATGCGAATGTTTGATCCCGGACTGAACAGTTCTCCGTACTTTGTAATGCCGAGTCTTGACCTTGCAGGATTTCTGTGTTGCCAAGCTCCCGTCAGTCAGCGACTAGTTCCTGTATCCTGGCTCAAGGGCATATCTCGTTACGAATGCACTAACTGCGAGTTGGTAGCCTTTAAAAATAAGTCACTAGTTAATCGTCATCGTTGCTAGTTGCTAATTATCATCCTTAGTTGTTACTTATCACCGAATCGATGTTGATCATACGTAGTCGCCATTTGTCATAACTAATAGTTATTTATTATCTCTAGTTACCTCTCGTTATCGCTGGTTAGTAATCGGCTCTAGTTCTTAGCGATATTTTTAATAGCCATTTCCCATACTAGTGGGTGGTTGTTCGAGCTAATTAGTTTTATTAGTCGGCACACCACGTGTAAATGTCAATCAATCTCAAACGATCGCAACATTCAATCAATTATAAAGAATAAACAGTGATGAATGAAACTTTTAACAACATATTTGCTTACTTAATAAATAATAATTAAATACATCTCAAATATAATATATGATAAACTAATAAAAAATATAAAGCTAAAAATAAATAATATAGAAGCAACTAAGTTTAATTATTGCTATTATCTATCTCTGATGGAAAACTGGAATCGTGCATAGAATAGGTTTTTGTAGCGTGGAACCACAGGGAGTATAGCTTGTTTGTAGTGGGAAAATAGATTCTTATACATGCTAGCATAGAATAACTTCAGTAGTTGGTCGCGTGGTGCAGCACCTGTGTTGTAGAACAACTAGACAATAGGCGTGAGCACTCTCATTTCTTCACTGTTACCAGACTTATCGCCGTATTTACCGCAATACGCAAATGTTTACTAGCGCCACCAATACTTGTATGCTAGTTTAAAGCACTGTTTAAATTAAATAAACGAATAAGAACAAGATATTTTTGTTTTTTCTAAATCTTTAGGTGCAAATTTGAACATGCATGGAAATTAAGTATGAAAATTTTATTTTATATGTTTGTTTCACGAAACATAACTTTTATAGCTAAAATTGTAAGTAACTGATTTAATGTTTTATAAATAATATATTTTAATAGAACAGGTCTCTGATATATTTTATTTCAATTTACATTAATAATAATTATCGTTGCTTGTAGTAATTTTAATAACCTTATTTAATGAAAAAATATATTTGTTTTCCCTATGTGTATAGAAATGATATATTTACAATTCATGTAAATGCAATTTTATGGTCGTTCATTTAGAAATGGTATAATTTTATTTATGTACATAATATTGATAGTTTGTGCAAAATATTTACAATCTTAGAATTATTGAGCAGTTCTAGAGCAACTTCCTATCTTTACTTATCATCGCTATCGCTGTTAGATGAATTGTCTTTTTTATATTTTCTATGTTTTTTATGTTTTGATTTCTTCTTTTTCTTTTTATGTTTACTTTTTTTGTCTTCATCACTGGAAATTTCTGTTTCTGATTCACTGTCACTTGTCTCCGACCTCTTGCGTTTTTTAGATTTTTTCTTATACTTCTTCTCTTTGTGTTTCTTTTTGGTTTCTTGAAGTTTCCTTTTTAATTCCTTTTCACGTAATTCAGTCAAAGGGGTGACATAATTTTCATCGCTGTCAGAGCTAGTACTGCTAACATCCAGGACGATTTCTTTATTTGGATCAACTTTAATAAAATTACGACACTGATATGTAAGATGTCCAGCATAACCACATTTCTTGCATGCAGGACGTACATGCTCTTTATTTTGTGGAATTAATCTAGAAAGAAATTCCGGATCCATGCCTATAAAAACAAATATAAAAATATATGAATGTCAGTTTTCTAAAATTTTAATAGAAAAAATATTTATACATACATTTAATATCGAATTAAGAAAACTTAAATATAATATATTATAATATATATAATATATAACATATTACAATATATTATAAATATTATTGAGAAACAGGTAATAGTTCACAATAAATATGGAATATTAACTTACTTAGTATTCATTGTTTAATATTTGTAAATAAACTCAATACTAACCTATACTTCAATATTAACCTTCAATATATGAAATATTTTTATACAATTAAAGGGTTTCAATCTGTTTCGTTGTCTTTTCACGATTTGACGTACCTCAAATTTTGGTACAAAACATTTGATATATAACAATATAAATGATAAAATCATACATCAATCATCTTGTGATTTTTCTGTATGTATGTATTTAGATATTCACGCCACCTATGCATCGCTTCATTGAATTAGATATTGGCGGAATATTCAAATTTAGAAAAAAGTAGAAAAATTTCTTGCCACTCTTGCACAATTAAATTAACACCATTAATAAAATTGTATAAGTTACAAGTTACAAATTACTAGTAATAATAACTTTTTTTATACAACAATAATAAATTTAATAATAAATCAAATGGAATGTTACAAGTAAACTTTACAAATTACAAATCGTTTGATTATCTAATTTAGCGTAAAATTATTAAATTATAAATGAAAAGTTTATTACTTACAATTTATAATTTATCAATTCTCTAATATTATTAGTTAGTAAATTATTATGCAAGAGGGCCTTCATGGTAATAGCTTCATAACACGCATTACTATCATAAAAGTAGATTCAATAAGATGTAAGTAGGAGATACTAAATACCTTCTAGAGTGAATTTATAAATTGTAGTTTATCAGATTCAAGCATATTTACATAATTAATGTACAGCTCTACTTCTATACTTCTATTTCTAACACCAATATCTACATAATGTTATAGAATGTAAAAATGAACTATAAATACTTTTATTATCTATTACCGCGTACCACAGGGGTAAGTCGAACTATGTAAGAAGAAATCCTTTTATTACAACATTATAAAATCTACATTTACATAGTCTACGATAAAATACATTCACGAAATGAAGCGATGACTTTTTTTCCTTTTTACTTTTTAATGTCCGAGATCGCGTCGAGATTGACGCCTGCGAAAAATACATCAATGCGAAATACATTCAGTACAAAATAAACATATTTATATATTATATACGTCAATATACTACATTAACTAAGAAATCTCGCATTGCTTTAAATTATAATTATATAAGTTATACGAGGCGCATGACACTCATCTACTTGACTAAACTAACACGATACATTGATCCTTTCTACGCTACACTTTTTTTTTTAATTAATTTAATCTAAATCTCTTAAAATTAGTCGATGGTTAAATAATTTGGTATGTTTCGTCATGCAGACGATATAATGGACATTTATTCAGACACAACATCGATTTTATTTGTTTTTCTTTTTTTCCTTTTTTATTTTGATTAATTTAGATTAATCATTAATCACTTTACGTTACACTAATGTTAACTTTTCATACGAGTATCGTAAACGAAGTATAGCCCATATAGAAGATTCTATAGGGACAAAAGTTTCAATTTAACACTTCGATCAAGATATATACGAAGAAAACGAGAAACTTTATTGTGAGTTTATGGTCCTCGGAGTTCCAAGTATGATGACTTTCGGCAATCTCATTCGAAAAGTCATAAACTTACCCAGACAGTCATTGCAAGTCATCATGAAGATTAATCGCAGCTTGTTAAGATTTTGTCGTAACTTTAAAATCGAATTAATGAACGTTTTTTTATTTGCCAATTATTGATAATAGAAATGTTCTAATGTAATTACGATGAGTTTCAATTATATCAAATTGCAGTCTTCGTTTTTCCGCACTGACTACCTGAGTATCACGAAATAACTAGTTTTATAAATCTTTCTTTGAGGTGTGTCAAATGCTTATATTATATTTATATATAGTTAGAAACGTTATAAATTCATATATGTATGTATAAACGCACTATATTATGTGTGCAAACAATTGGAAACTTTTGCGACAAAAATGTTTTTGCAAAAGCTCGCGGTAATAAAAGGTAGTCAATCAATAAGATAATAATTGTTGAAGTACATGATGTGCAATGCTGATATGCCATAGTACCTTAATTAAGATTTTATTTTCAATGCTTCTTTTACTTGCATATTGATATCTTAAATATTCTTTATCAATCGGAACAGAGATACAAATTTTTCGAAACGAGACAAAAGCAACTTGCGGTAAAGAGTTAGTTATTTGTATTACAATATTTGTAATGCGTGAGATGAGATGTTTACATAGTTTGATATTAAATTTTCGTAAATGCAAAATATAGCAAATAATACATTAACTTTTCACATAAGATATAATGTTACCGATACAAAATTAATAATTCCAGTTAATTAACTCATGCACTACTCAAATATCTAAAACTTTAAAGGAATCATACTTTTTGAAAATAGAAGCAGTAATGTTAATACAAAATATTTCTCTATGAAAGATAAAGATTTGTTAACTTATTGAGTTAATTAATTAAAGAAACATAGTATGATAGTTATATAATACAGCATCGGTATACTGCTTCTTATTTCGTAAACTGCACTATATCTACTTTCACCTACGATTAAGCTACACAAAAAACAATAGTTGATTCCAAACATAGTTAATAGTTTTTAAATTTGGCGGTATATACCACGTAGCACCAGATAATCATACAATGTAGTGGCGTTAGATATACTACGTACCACTCATTTTTGAAGACGACTCAAGGAATGGGATAACCTCTATTTGATACAAAATTGCGTTTATTTATCTGATCTTTACGCTGATTTCCAAAACAAGTAATGCTACAATTCGCAGTAGCTTTCAGTAGTCTTTCGCAGTAGTTAGTAAAATAATTTTTATTAATATGGCTCTTTCAATAATGAGTAGTGGAACTATTTCATAACAGAGATAAACTGACACGACGTTATAAAACGGTAAACTGTAGAATAAAATTTAATAAATTCCAACATTTCATTTTCTCTCTTCGCAATGAAGCCATCGTTTATCCTGAAAATACGCATGTATTGTATAACCTTTGTACAAGTTAATATTCTTGCGTCAATATATCCTCGATGATATACATACATATGTTATTAAAAAATAAGAAGTTGCTTCTCCAAAAGAATAACTTTGGACGGACACTGCATAAATTGTAGGTGCGTTTCAGACAAAAAAGCAATTATAATAATTATGTTCGTGAACATAGAATATCGGAGGTATGTTTCCAAGTTTTTTTACGACAAGCGATATGAATACGCATGCAGTGCCTGTCGATTTTTCTTACATGTGCGCTTTAACATGTTAATATTCGATATTAACGACTGTTGTTAGCTGTCTGTTTATTTGCATTTTTCGAATGCTCGCATACTCGCATATAATTCATACGCATAAAAAGACCACCTATATACGTGGTTAATATAGTTTCTCGATTTTCTTATTCTATAATGAACAACGTTAAATGCAAGGATATTAATATCAGCACAACGTAGTTAAATAATAATTCACGATGTAATGTTAATAGTAATGTCTATCAACAAATATAAGTAGGAATGATGAGTTGTTAACCTCCACACGGATGACCCCTATTAATAATATTAATATAACTCTATTTGTATGGATGAAATTTTACCACTTGCGAACTTTATTTTTTTTTTTTAATATTATCGATTCGTAATAATAATAATACGATCGTAATGTTATTTACAATCACTGTAAACAATAACCTTTCTATTTGATATTGGATATAATTATAATCAAAATTTCATTTCTCTAACTTTATGGTTCATATGCTTAACTTGATTTTTTAAATAGAGAAATATACTTTGGTAAAATATCATCCGTGATAGCCTTATGGATTAATAGCATTGGCTCTTGATGGTAACTTTTAAGGGATACCAAGTTCGATAATATTCATAACATAAAAAATGTAAGCAATAAATAGAAATATGTTTTCACGACTAAGATATGAAATGATTTAATATTAGAGACTAGAACGGAGGATAATTAAATAACTAATTGAACTAGTTAAAGTTTGAATTTAATTTTCGAAGATACGTAAAGGATGGTTCATACGATATCGTGCCTTGCATTATTTAAGTGCAATATATAATTTTTGATTTTAGGCGAAGTATATCCTATATATACGCACATTTATGAGTTCGTTAAAGAGTTATACCGCTAGAATTTTTCTTTCAATAGAACAGAAAATTTTATGATCGCTACGCATCTTGTAATTGAAATAAATAGTTACCTTTTACTCATCCCACTCCACCACCATGTTATCTATTTCATTGTTAAGACCAACCCTTTAACAGTATAACCCGACTGAAACTCGGGTCAAAAGCCATCAAATATGATAAATGTCATTATACGTAATATGATTGGTGATATTTATGTCTTATAAAAGGTTGAAAGTAAGTATTTCTTGGTTATCTCATATCAGAAATACAAGAAATGTTGAGAATAAAGAGTAAGTATTGTAAATAAGTATTATCTTTCCTCAATTCGCTTTGGAATTTGTAATTGTTTATATCTTCGTGTGACAAATCCAGTTACGAAAATAAGTTATTTGTTTTTGAGATGTTGAATATTAATTATACACTTAACAGGGTGGTAACTGGTGGTACAAGCGGAAAGGGGGTGATTCTACGCGAAAAAAGAAGTCGAAAATATGGAATAAAAATTTTTGTTTAATTTTTTTTTTAGATTTTTCCATCGAGACAACGATCTACAGTGAGATCCGTTATAACGAGACGTGGTAAAGTGCACGCGTACCGAGCGAAAATTCAAAGTCGATTTTCTCGAAAACAAAGCCTCAAACGAAAAATTTTTATTCTATATTTTCGACTTCTTTTTTCGCGTAGAATCACCCCCTTTCCGCTTGTACCACCAGTTACCAACCACCCTGTATTACTACAAGCAAACTGTATTACGAATCGACTAAATTTTAAACTGAATTATTGTTTATTCTTAATTATTTGTCATTCTTTTTATACTGTCAAAGGGTTAAAAATCTATTTTACACAATGAAGTCAATAAGTCTATCCATTGCTATCGACTGTATTCAATTTATTACTAATAATTTGTCACTTTACTCATTTTTTTCACTTTGTTCAAATTAATCAAGTTATCTGAATCCAAAATATTTGAAGTCAAACAACGCGAAACCACTTTGGCAATTTGTTATTTGACTTAAAGTATCTTTTCATGTTTCTGTTCTTCTCCTTTTCTCTATCTTTGAATTCAAGTAACTTCATTACTCTGAACGAGACGTAACGAATAAGATTTTCATGATTTCAATTTTCAATATCATCTCCTACTTATCGGTTTTGTACGAGGTAACTAGTAAAATCGGACAACATACGGACTAGCGTCGAAGCTTGCGACGAATTGTTGCAACAGTCGCAGAATAAAAAAAGTGTATAATAAAAAAGCAGCCGGGAAAAGTAGTTACAACAAACTTTTTCCTGGTCCCATTTCTCAAACATTATCATCATCGGCATTTCTTATATTCCACTCCTCTGGATTCTCGACATCCGATTTAGATGGCGACCGCTTCCGATGAAGTTGCCATAGCCAAGCTTTGTACTCGTAGTCGAACGATCCGATTTTGCAAAACTTTTAGCAAAGTTTCTGCCCCGCTGGTCGTTTCAACGCCAATTTTCAATTTTGCACGAAATTCCACGGTAACGTATTAGGATTTCATTTTGATCTTCGATTCATTATGTTGAAAAAGTATTGTTTGGTAAAAATTGTCGCTTGATTTTTGTATAGCTCAGAAAGAATGACAAATTTATTAACTTTTTAGAATCATAATCTCGTTTTTAGCTTCGAGCTTTATTTTTTTATGAAGTCATTAAATTTTTGTTGGAATTAAAGGTGGTCGTTATTCCATAAGACTAAACTGTGATGTTTTTCCTTTACTAAAAGAAAATATGTTAAACATGCAATGTTGTTTACAATTGTTTAAATGAAATTGTATCTACTAAGATTTCGTTTTCTGACTTTTCTCATTGGTAGGAATAATAATAAGTTTTCTTTATAAAAATTTCGTGTAATACGACTTTGGATCGAAATACAATCTTTTCAAAGTTTATCAAAAGATTACTAGCGAATACTTAATTCTGTTACCTTGACAAATTTGGAATTGGAATATTGGAAAATTGTATCTTACAATAAAAATTTATTTTAATCATTATTAATTGTTGAAAAATATGGTATTAGAATCATAAATAATACAAACATAAAATGTATACGACATTCTATCACTATACATAATAAATATATACTTATATATTTTGTCAAGAATTGATATTTTATAAAATCTAAAAGCTCTATTTACATAATAAAATATCGAAGCTGTGTATAAAGCGCCAATTTGGTCCTCAAGTTAATGTGTGTTAATTTGTCATAGATATAAAATACATTGTATCTGATTTTAAATTCCCAATTTAAAAATTTTCATGTAAATACACTTATAAATAACCTGCAGTATACAGTTTTTGTGTTTGATTATGTAGAATAATTCCGAACACCATTATACGTACTGCCGAAAATATAGTTAATGCTTGATAATAGCGGTAACTTATACACATTATTTGAATTTAATAGTAATTTTTAATAATAATAAATATCAATCAAGTAATTGGTATCTAACAAATGTTGGTAAAGAAAAATGCATCGAATAGATGTTTTGTATAGAAATGTAGCGGCACAGGAGTCAAAGGACGACGCGAGTCGACAGCGACTCCTGCTGTTGTTTTGCCTCAGGACATTGACTTAGCCTTGACGCATGAAACATAACGACAAATAAACTCCGGGCAAAAACAATGTCACCGCTACATGCAACCGTCGAATCAAGACGAATTTCAATTTTCCGATTCCCCCCAGACCAGTATAAATAAACGAACACGATCGCGAACCACAGTACATATCGTGTATCTAGCAGCATCGTGAGTATTTTCTGAGCATCTTACGAGCGTCTATCAAGTTACGCGACAAGCCTTTACGAGTATTCATTCAGCGATTCTATTCTGCGATTTATACTTCGTACCAACGACTCACGTTTACGACCGTGTATTAATTTATCGATTTAAATACAGGCTGGTTGGTAAGAAGTCGAAAATATAGAATAAAAATTTCTTTTTTTTTTAATTCTTTTCTTTTTTTTTTTAATTTTTCCATCGAGACAACGATCTACAGTGAGATCCGTTATAACGATGCGCGATAAAGTGCACGCGTACCGAGCGAAAATTCAAAGTCGATTTTCTCGAAAACAAAGCCTCAAACGAAAAATTTTTATTCTATATTTTCGACTTCTTTTTTCGCGTAGAATCACCCCCTTCCCGCTTGTACCACCAGTTACCAACCACTCTGTATATTCGACGGTTACAACAACAAGTAATCTCGTCATTAATTCTCACGCACCTACATCCTCTTCACATAAACCTCTAGAGAGAAATGGTATAAATTTATAATTGTTGGAATTATGCAAAATTGAAAATTGTAATATGCATTTACGCCTCGTTACTGAACAATCATACCTAAAATTGTGATCACAGATTGACAGAAGGCATGTAACATACAATATATTATAGATGCAGTCAGAAGACACGTTACTGCGATAATTATCAGTTAATAAATAGAATTTGAAGACGAACTATACATGAGCTATATGTATATACAACGAATGCGTTTTATTTTCATTTATAAATTTTGCAGTACGCTTCGAGCGAACAAACTAAAAATACATTTAATATCCTTAGAGTATTTGATATATCGATATGAGGGAAATATTATTAATATCCTTTTGATTTTTCTTCTCTTGTTACGACAAATTTCTCATTTTATTAAATATAAATTGTGTCTAAAGTATGATCAAGTAACGAACATGAATGATTGTAACTTACTGTTATGTTGTATTGAAAACTGAATCTATTAATAATATTGCAGTTGAAATATTTGTAAAGTTATATTCATATTACATATTTCTTTATTTGTATAATTAAAATACATTCTCTTGATTTTATGGAATAATACTTTGAATAGATTCTTGTTAAATTCACGTTTCATTCCATCAACAAAGTTGTACTCAAAGTAGTTAAAATAAATTTGAAAATTGATGTTTCTTGAAAATAGTTTGAAGTAACATATTAGAGATAATATGCTGGAGATGAAAATATTCAATTTTCAAAATTAATAAACATTATAGCTTAATATTTTTAACAAAATGCATTATATTGAAGAAAACTTGAATATTAATTAACGAACATATTATGAGCAATATGCTTCAATATATACTGAATTTCTTTGTTATAAAAATATTAACATTTTATTTTGTTTCCATTCATTCACCTGTGTTTGCTAAACATAAAACTAATGAAGTTTACAGGATTTAGAGTAATTCTCAGGATAAATGAAAACAAAAAGTATGAGTGAAAAAATTTGTAAATGTTTGTAAATTTCGAAAATTTGTCTGTTTCTGATAAATAATACATTTGATCGTCCAACTCAATCAATTGATGCTCTATCATAGAGTTGGGAAATTGATCTTCCTTTTAACTCCGATTTTCTTTTTACTCTTTGATTATCAGTCAAACGAGAAATTTGTCATAAAAAAATAAGATATTTGCAGTGCAATACGAATAATTTCTTCTTACAACCAGGATTGAAATATATTCAAGCTACCTATTTGTACGAATGAATAACATGTAAACGGCTCTTTAGTGATAATATTGAAATCCTATAATATAGTATAAGTAATTCGTGATTTTTAACTTTATCTTGTTTCCCATTCCATATGTGATATTAATCTATTAAATATGATATTATGATTCAGTCGCATTTTCTTCGTCGAATAAAATGTTTTCACCTTTACTTCCCGATCTTTGCTTCCCGAGCTGTTTTACTCTGTAACAACGTATCCCTTTTATTAGAATTCACATGGCATTCCTAATCGATTTTCTCTTTCTGACATTTACGAATTTCTATGTAAATTTCATTTTTCCAAAATGTCACACGGTCTTTGTCGTGAAACTTTCTTCTTCGCAATTGCAGGCGAATGAAGTTCGATATCATTTTACGTTATTTGTTGAATAGTTTGTATAATTGTTTCACACACGGTGTAACTGGCAAGACAATGAAAATTGTCGTATGAACGTTCGTCTAAGGAATATAATTTCATGGCCGATATCAGTCGTTACATTTTTCAATTTACATGATCCAAACAGGTGTCAAAAGTTCTATGTTTGGTCGATACGAGACAATTCTACGATTTTGTAGAAACAGTGTCGACTTTTCTCTTAAAAGGCTCTCAATATTATAGCTTTGATTCGTTTCCAGTAGCAGCACGGTGGAATACTTTTAACACTATCGCAGCACACACGGCTGCCTTACTTTCTGTTTGTGCAATAAATGCAAGTTCAACACGTGCTGCTCTTTAATCTGTTTTTAGATAGTAAAATATAGAAGTTTCATTATATATGTATACATTAATGAAGTTAAAATATTGAAAAATGAACGAGATCCATGAAGAAAGTGTTTACGTAGTTTACATCTAAAATATCAAGATTAATATTAATAGTAACAATAAAATGTTAATAAAATATACATAGTATCACTCGTTAGTAGAATAAAATGTTATATATAATAGGAATAAAACTTTCAAAGTACTAATTGTATGTATGCAATAAATATCAATTAAATGAACGTAGCTGGAAGTATAGGAGCTACTTACTTGATAAAAGAACTTTTGAACTAAATTATCTCGTAAACTCAGAAGTTTCAAACTGGGGGATCTTCATAGCGTGAGAAAAACTTTTCTTCGATTACTTTCAAGCGTTAAATACAGGTAGATTGCGTAACTCGAACAATTAGTTGCAAGAATTTCGTAATTAAATTCTTCTCTATCGTTAGATTAAGTGGTGTGGGTTTATGTTTAAACGTTATTTGCAAAATTTAAGAGAAAGTTCTGCGGTAAAGTTTCCCCCCTTTTGGACTGAAATTTCTCTTGGATTGATCGAAGAGAGAAAGTTCTACGTCGTATTGTAATCATATTTTTTAAATCGTTCTTACTTCAATCATTAAAAATATGATTAGCGCAGAAGCTTTGGTTATCGTGATAATTTCCATGACTTGCTTCCATGTTTATCTGACTTTCAGAATACATATGTATACTTATTTGGAGTATTATATGAATAAGTGCTATGAAAGAAAATATAATGATACCACAATTGCAAAAAAGTAATTTTTTAAGAGATAAACGAAATATTTTCATTTAATCATACGCGTAATTAAATAATCGAGAAGAAATGGTTGGGATATGGTTATTTCCAAACTGCATCAATTATAAAAAGATTTTGCTAACATTTATCTGAAATATTCAAATTTTACAATGTGTCATTATCGTTTCGAAATAGCAATATTTATCATTATATTCGTTACAGCCTTTGTTTAACACGTTGACCGCCACGACACCCGTATTCGGGTGTCAGCAAAGTTTCTGGTCAGGCCACGTAACCCATGTTAGGGTGTCGCTTATTCGACTACTTGCGAAGGATCGTCGTAGGTATTTGAAAAGATATTCCATAATAATAAATTGTTAGTTAATAATTAATTGTAATAATAGTTGAATTGTTATAAAATAAAAATACGAAAATGGTTTATTAAAAAAATTATTTAGAATGTAAAACTTTAAAGCATTCTATACATAGCTGAGGTTGGTCGGGACAATTTGGACAATAAGTTGTTGTTTTCTTCAAATTCTTTCGTGCCTTTGTTCGGTCCATTCCACGTCTTTTATTCGCATAACATAGTTTGCATGCGCGTCTAATGCTTCTTCCGGAATTGTTTTTCCGAACGGCGATATTATGCCGACTCCGTCGAAGACAAGGATTTTTTGTATTTTCAGACAACCTTAATAATTTTGCAACTAATAATTGTCTAAATATTCTAATATTTATATTTTTTGTTGTTGCAATTTTGTAAACCGTCAAAGCGTTTACAACAGAAATTCCCAGAAAGAATTAAATGCCAAGTTTTCTGTACCATTTGATTCCTTTTCTAATTGTGGTGGCATAAGAAACCATTTGGTCGGAATAATCTATACCACGCTTTCCTTCGTTATATTCAACAACAGCTAGTGGTTTTAATGCTGCGAACAAACGAAACGAAAGATCATTCTTGAGACCACCGCTTGAGCGATTCGCATTACTAAAATATCGATGGGAGCACCTAGCAGAGAACGCTCGGTACTGCTGTACGCGTGGCCTGACGGAGATTTCTTTGAAAACACGCGTGGCAGTCAACGTGTTAAAGTAACGACTAGATAATTTCGTTTTATTCGTCGTACTTCGAAGGTTAAACGTGAAAATGGAAAGACATTCCTATATATATAGGAAACAAAAATTGCATCAAATGGGTGTTCAAGATTTATCTCATCCCCCATATTCTCATTTCATTTTTTGAATTGACATCTTCCTCGCAAAAGTGATAAAAGTGGTTTTAGAAGTTAGAGGATATGACGTAATAATAATATAGACAATATAATAATATAGAAAACATCTTTTAACGGTTCGATCAACAGTTCAATCTACAGTTTCTGTCTCTTAACGGTTTGAATTTCTTTTTGTACGAGGAATAATTTCTTGTAATATGTTGACAAAGATGTATTTATAAAAGTAAATAAATTAATTATGGATGTAATTTTAGGTAGAAAAGTCCAATTCCAATAGACTTATCTTCATTTTAAATGAATTATCTAAAACTGTGGAAACTTTCAGGATGATCTAATAATAAAATTAATCTTCTTTATATATACATACACACAATATGTATATAATTTAGGAGAAAGAAATATCCATTTTGTTAACGATTTTGTATCTTTCTAGCGTGGAGCGTGACTATTCGCATCTATCCGAATTGGAAAAGTTTCTCACATAAAAAAAAATTAGTTTTGCATAGATCGTACTTTTCACAATTTTTCTAATGCTTGAATGTTTCAACTGCAAATTTGTTATATATTCATAAGAGTAATACGATTACAGCATATTATTGCATTAACTCAATGTTAATTAATACTAATAAAAGCTAATAAGCAACATTGTGCATTTTTCAATTGGAATTTTTAGTAATTAACTATATTGTCATTTATAATCGTTTAACTCCATAAACTCCAATTAGATAAATTTTACATTCGATTGATACGCAGAATCAGAAATAAAAAGTCGGAATAATATTGCTCTGCACGTTCCGCTGTGGCAATTGATTTTACCTGGAACAGTTTAGCTCCATTACGCGAGGGAAATGGCATAAGAATACGAGAACATACGAAGCTCTTACTATATCCTTATCTAAAGCGCACCATCAATCTCTACTTCTCCAACAGCTTAGCGCGATGTATTAATCATAATTTCAGATTTAACGTTTGGAGAACACCTTCTTACTTGAATTGCACTTAAACTGTCCGAGGAGTAGGCTTTAAATTATATCAACGTAAATTGCTGCTGTACCGTGAATTTACTACGCGACTAACCACTTCCATTGTGACTCCACTGGAGCATTAGGATATTATCAAGAAACCGTGCAGTTTAGATCTTTAACGCTTGATATCGATCTTTATATTCCGTATTAGATTATACAACGCGTTTCGAGATAATCATTTTCTATAGGAGCTTAGAAACCTCTGCTTAACCGATATTTTTAATGTTCCAAAGGTAGAGACGTTATTTCTTTAAAAGATTGTTATTGAAATCTTCCCTGATTAGCATTAGGGTCTACCGATCTATAATATTTAAATATACAGGGTGGTTGGTAACTGGTGGTACAAGGGGAAAGGAGGTGATTCTACGCGAAAAAAGAAGTCGAAAATATAGAATAAAAATTTTTTTTTTTTTAATTTTTCCATTGAGACAACGATCTACAGTGAGATCCGTTATAACGTACCGCACGCGTACCGAGCGAAAATTCAAAGTCGATTTTCTCGAAAACAAAGCCTCAAACGAAAAATTGTTATTCTATATTTTCGACTTCCTTTTTCGCGTAGAATCACCCCCTTTCCGCTTGTACCACCAGTTACCAACCACCCTGTATATTATCTCATTCCACGAGTAATATCGTGTTTTCATAGAATGTCAAAACATAAGAAATGCTACTATGTATATATAGATAACATAGATGATTTTAATAACAGTTATATAATGAAAATAAATGGATGTATGAAATCATGTTTTCATTTTGATAAAAGTCAACATTAATTTAGTAAAAACAATTCTCTATAGTTTTAGTAATTGTAAGAATAAAAATATTGGAATGCGCCATTCTGGCGGATTCGGTAGTTCTAATGTTAACAAATATAAGATAATAGAGAAGTATTTATTTTCTTGCAACTTTTGTTGTTGGCTATATTCCTATTTTAGTTCAATGTATTGTTCTCAAAAACAGGATATTATAGTTTAGCATTAACACAGTCTCGTTGGAAGTAACGAATCTTTTGTATCATGGAATAGCATTTTATATAGCGTTAAATCTGTCGAATCTCAATCCTTACGCACGAACGTTCGCCCTTTTGCACAATCATCTTGGATTAGTATCATTAGTGAAATTTTACACGGTACAAGTTTTAAATTATCAATAGTTTTACGTGATCAATGAAAATTCGATAAAAAAGAAAATTAGGTAAAATAAATTGTAATAAAATTGTACAAATTACAAATCATCCGATTATTTTATTTCACTATTTTTATTTTTATATACGAGAAAATTTTATTAGTGAAATTGTAAAATTATAAAAGAGAAATCTGGCCTATAAATTTTACAAGTCAATTTTACGAATGGTAAATTATTCGATTATTCTATGTAAGAAAGTATACATTTGATTCATATTTCATAATTAATAAAATTGTAAAATTAGGAGAAACAAGTCTGTAACGTAAATCTTGTCGCTTATCAATTCACTAATATCGTTAATCAGTAAATCATTGTGCAAAGGGGTCCAAGAATGGAAGGAAATTACGCTAACAGAATATAAAATGCATCACGTAAAAAAAATAGATATTCTATGTTGTAAGTTCATGTAAAAAATTAAAAACCTTCTGCGTTTATATTAATATAGAGATTCTCTTTCACGAATGAATTGATATAAGTGTATACGAAGGAGGTTGTGACAGGTCACGATAATTATCGTTTAAGAAGCAATCACGATGAACGTTTCGTCCAAACAGACAGTCCTTGGAAGAACACAACTGGAAGAATATAGACGAAAGATGGAAACATTCCCTTAGTATCAGAGTGACAACGGGAAAAAATTTCCAATGGACGGCCCGATTGCCTGTTTCAGTGTCAGTAGTAATTTTTTATTTATATTCTTTCGATGCCGTTATCAGATATGGCGCTCTTCTACTGCCCTTTAGCCCGATTTCTGTCAACGATTGCACAATATTTACACAAAGTGTACCAGATTTTTTCAAGCAAAATTTGTCAATATATTCTATGAATACAAATAAGAGAAAAATGTTATAGATATAATTAGGTCGTTTGATGTTCTATTGTCAAGTCATAACTGAATGTTTATGAAATTTATAAAAATCGTAAAGGTGTAACAATACACAAATTACAGATAACATGTGAAAATAAATATATACTACATGTATAAATAAGTGAATGTATACTGCTGTTTATATTATTATATCGTGTTATCCAGGCGCTTTGATAGATTTATGATAGTTATATAATAGTATATTAATTTTGCGGAATTTTCAAATTAATTGTAATTTAATTATTAGAGGAAATGCTTATCAGCATCTTATGGACGCAAATATAAATTCTGTTCAAAAAGTTACTAATAACATATACTTTTTGTAACAATTGATTTACGATTGAATTGTGTTTACACACTGTCAGGAAGGATATCGATAATTTTTCTGTAGCAGAAGAAACAGTATCAAAATGCACTTCGAAGAATAGCAAAATTAAATTTATCTCTACCAGTTTTAACTTTATATATGCACAGAATATACTGACAAAATTTAGCCGGAGGATGATATGTAGAAAGCAGAAACTTAAAATATACAAAGATCTCTGTTAGTGCCTAGATAGTGATAGTAGCCATATTACTTTGGTGTTAACATTTGTTGCTAAAGATGGAGAAACAGATGTGTTTCTGTGAAACTGTAGACTTCGTCATCCGATTATATAAAATGTAGCGGCAATGATGGAATAATCGATTATGAGATAATTTTTTCTGCAAAAAGTAAATCGAAAACATGTAAAATGAAATTTTGTCCTATAGTGTTTCCTTTCCGAGAACATTGATTTTAAAAAATCATTAAATAAGAATATCCTCGTTTAAGAATTGATAAGATGTTTCTGTGTTTATAGATATTAGGAACGTTAATAGAAATTACAAAATAGAAATAGTACATTGTACTTCGTCTATAATTCGTAACAGATTTATATCGGCATGATGTATAAATCTATATATATACGTAGTATATAGAGAAAGATAGTAATTCACATAAGATACATTTTTAGATATTTTATTCATTTATTAATTTATTCGAGAGCAGAATTCCCAATATTTTTCTTTCTTCTAAATGCAGTTTTTGCTTCTATTTCATCGACCATGTTGGACGAATCAGTATCTTAGAAAAACCAAGCTAAAGATAAGGAACTTCGAACTACGTTTTTGATTTATTTTTGTAAGAGAAATCATCTCAATATCTTTATAATAACGTCATTGCAGTTACACTCTATACGTACCTATCATATAGTTATAAATAAATATGAAACAGACGTAATAGGCATAATTACACGTTAAAACAATAACGTAAAATGAGGTAATAGCAATTGTTGAACAATTACGGCAGGTATTCGAAAATCATTTAACGAAGATTGTAAAACATCGATATTCGAACATTATAAGAGGATGGATAATAGCACTGTTACAAGTATTCATACAGCAGAACCTCTGATATCCAAATTTTGGTATTAATTGTAGCATATGCATACATAATGCTGGTGAAAACGAGTTTTAATCAATGAATTTTAACGATTAAAGTTTGAAATATTAAAAGTACACTTGAAGATAGTGATTAATATTAACGAAATTAATTATTGATATTATATATAAGACTAATCAATTGATATAATCTGAATATGAATATCTTATCATAATGGAACACACGAGAATGTTAAAAACTTTATATAAATTAGTTGCCAAAGATATTAAGTGGACGTTTTCCTATCTTTTAATCTGCAATAAGGTTGATATAATCCCATAAAATATATAAGATAAAAAATATTCTTGAGAAATGTATAGATTAATCGTCAAAAGTACCAGATCATACCAAATTCATCAATTTTCCAGTCAAAAATGCCATATATTGAACATATATTTACATGTTCAATCTTTATTGTTATTATTCTTTTATAGCATAACACGTACATGTGAACATTTTCTTCTCCGAACAGAGAAGAATTCGTCTTCTTGTCTTTTAAATTTAAATAACAAAGGTTCTACTGTACCAATTCAAAGTTCGTAAAACAGTCCTCCTCGCTTAACAATTTGTATTAAAGCGCATTAAAACAATCAACACGAATAAATTACATAAATAAAGTACACGCGTTCGACGTACTAATTCTCAACAGTACAACCAAAGGGTAACTTAAACCATCGCAGTAATTGGAAGCATCTCGATCAGGAGCAGAAATCGAAAAATGTTTTCTATTGGACGGCGATCAATTGTATCGACGAGGATACAGGTTGTTCCAAATATTCCGATCATGATGCACGATGTTGAAATTTAGAGCTCATAAACGTCACGTCCGTTAGGTCTACCCGCAGGTGGGCGACAGGTACCCGGACTAGCATAGGAATGGATAATGTGAACCCTGAGGCGTACATCGCTGGCACTTCGGCCACCATCTCCTCGTGTTCTCCTTGAGAAACTCACCGTTGTCTTGCAGCAGCAGTAATGGAAAAGCTTGACGTAGGCGCTGCGAAAATGCCGGTCTGCCACACAGTAGAGTAAATTGTTGAAACAGGATTTCGAAAGAGCAAACCAGGCCAAATTGTAAAGAACACGAGCGCTTATCGGTCGGAAGGAGTTAACGCAGACAACGATACCGAACGGTAGCCAGAATATCACGAACATCACGCAGCTGTACATGTTTGCCTTGGTCAGTTCGTAGTCCCAGGAGAAAGCGACCGGTGGCTTATAGGAACCCCTGGTAGCGTGTCGGACTCGAATCACCAGCTTTACGTACAGGAAGGTGGTCATTAAAGTTGGCAAACCTACTAAAACCGTAGCCCCGATTATTTGCTCCATGGCTATCCCACTGAATCGGCGACGGCAGAAGTCCGGTCCTACGTCCAACGATGATTGCAGAACTACCGTCATTACAGATATCAGCCAGACGCTGATGATGGTCGCTGTTACACGGCTTGATGTCAATACGGCATACCTGCAAGTATCATGCGTGTGAAATAAAAGTCTTGATAATAATTTTCTTTGAAAAAATATTTTAATGGTTGGAATAAATATCCTGATAGCGATAGAGGTTCCCATTTCACATGTATCTAAATGCAGCCTATCTACACATGTGTGGATGTATCCGTAGTTTAATTTCTATAATTTTTAATATACGTACACTTCTGTATTAACGTATCCATATTTTAATTCATGAAATTTGTTACTGATATCAACAACATCAAAATAAACGTGTATATTAAATTGCTACATAAATTCTGTAGTCCTCCTCGTTTATATAAGGAAACTGTTTTACGATGAATATCATACTATTATCGATATATGTAAGTGTATGGTTCGCGTTTCTAGAACTTACAAAAGATAGGATAGATAATGTATTTTCATTAGTCTCCTTCTAGCCAGGAACGTTTTTATAGTGACAGATTTTCATCTTCCTCGAACATTACGAAACAATTTAGATGGAAAAAATTGAATATAATAGTTTAGAATGAAAAATAGAGTCGGCGAATTTTTTTAATGATAAATCTGAAGATGTTTATAAAAGAAATATAATGCATCATTCACATACAGTGGCTTACGAAAGTATCCTGACACTTACCACAGAAATTTTTTATGGATATACTATGTATGTTATACAAACTTTCTGAAATTTCATTACGTAGCTGTCATACTTATATTGATAAAATCTGAAACAAATCCGAAAATATATATAGAAGTTACAGGATATTTATTACAAATAGACAACTAATAAAAAATTGATATATATATATCATGAATAATGGTTTTAAATATATGGTAATTATTATACCTGGCTGATTTTAATGACCTTGAAATATGTTGTCAAGGTCAACCTTGCGGTGGACGAATATTAGTCTAATCTAACCTATAACTTATTGATTTATATTGAAAATGACAACATGAGTTCGTGCTCGCCACCTATATGCAGATGCGTTAGTTATAAGAAATAGTAACTAGAAGATAATCCTAGTTACAATCGATAGATTTAATCGATAGGCTTAAGATGCTTTTTTGTTTTTATCCCTAGTTTTTGTAAGCGCGTGCAATAAAAATTTTTTTGGCTCACAACGGTGTGATAGATTTATCCATTCAATAAAATAATAACTATCGTGATCCTACCTGTGAGTATAGAAATAACAACAATTTATCTTACCTAATTTATACTAAATATGATTGACATCATCAATGAATTGGGTTTAGGTTTGGCCATGTAAAAATGCGGTCAGCTATCTGCCAGAACGAAGTGGATACTAAATTTAATTGAAGTTTTTTTTAATAGAAGAGTTATTCCAAATCATGATCATGACGATATATTTCAAGATCATAAAAATCGATGAGGTATGCTCTCGTGTAAATAATTACCAAACATATACTTAGTACTAAAGATGGTCTTACTAATGTATCTTACTAATATAAGTAATAATTAACTGTTCAAATACTTTGTTGATTTTTGAGAAATGTTGATGCTTGCAATAAATATTTTGTAACTTTTACGTACACTTCCGTTTAGAAGTATCTAGTTCCATGCACAATAAATCGATTTATTGTTAGGTGATAAAGGAAAGGAAAATTTTTAAGTTCTACAAGATAACTATCTAAAAAAAATAAAAGTTATAACTTGCAAAAATTATAGAAAAATAATGAGTTAAAGCATCGGTCTTATAATATCCTAATTTAAATTTCATTATAATACTACAATGGTAAGTTGATAGAAAATTCCGATTAATATTTGAAGTCTGCCTACAATCGAAATTCAATTTATAGAATTATTTACAGCATTAAAAAGTTAATAATATAAATATCCAAAATTAATTGGAACAGTTATCAAAAGACGTGATGAATATGGATGAGAATTCTTAATTTAATTATATCGTATGTGTACATATAACTGATGAGGTTATTGTAATATTGGATACATATACATCTTTTATAGTGTAAGATTTCAAATAAAATAATAACGTTTAGAGCTTTTAGTACTTTCCTAAGAATTTTTCAGGTTTACCTAATTTCTTCTAAGTGTCTTAACACTTATGGTCGATGATGTGTATTATCAGATTTATTTCTTTTATTAACATAGTCATAATAATCGTGTTTCGTTATAGAGCTAATGAAATCAAAATGTTTCATATAACATGCTCGATACAAAAGTAAATAAAACAAATAATAATAATGTACTCTGGTGAAACTCATGCAGCAACCTGCTGCCAATATAATCTTAATTTTGCATCGCAAACTATTCCAGTAAATGTACTTATACATATACTTCAGTACTCACGTACTAAAAGTTATACAAATTAAAATATGGATATATTAATATGTGTACATGGATATGTTAACATGTCATTTTAATCATGTTTAAAGTCATAATCTCTGTCTAATACTGTTTTGTATTTATGAAACGTCCAACTGTTTCTTGATCGAAGAAATAGTTATTAAAAAAAAAAAAGTATCGATGAAAATTAATGGATTTTAGGTACACGCAAATTTGAGACAAGAATGCACAGAGCATTATCGTGGAATTTGAGACACACCGAAATATGTGTGGAATCTCAAGTATTCCACAGATCGACTAAGGATAAAGTCGTTATCTAATGCAAGAGCTTTGAGTCTTCTCACACATTGCAGTAGATAGGGGCTCCGGAACTCTGTCAGCTACGAATTTCACGCTGTTAAACTACGGGAACGTGCCATAGAATGTGAAATTAGGAACTCAATCGTGACATTGGTAGGGAACTGCAAAGCAGATCCACATCAAAGTCAAAGTGTCAAAAGAGATCCGAGGCATAGCACTGGTGGAAATAGCTTTCTATCCGGGCGTAACTTGACTGTGACCGAATCCATTTGTCGCTTCCATTGCTGTATGGACGATGATGAAATATCATGCCATTTTGCCACTAATTTCCATGTGCAAATTGTTCGTCTATACAGAGTGTCTTTTGTGTAACGGAACAAGTGACTCTTTTTGGAAATAGGTATTACAAATACAGATGGATTTTCATTCTGTGTAGAATGTGCAAAATCTTAATAATTATGGTGATTTATGCTAACAATAAACGTTGAAATTTTTGTATTTTTAAAATAGCTATTTGAATGCTGAATTAATTCTTATAACTTTTTAAATACTTCCTTATCTACAATGACTCACGAAGGTCATAGGAAATTTTTCTGAACAGGTATATTTATATAACTTTTAAATATTAGCGGTATAGTGAACAACGAATACAACTAAAAAAGATGGGAGATGGAAGAGGTTTGTCTCGTTCATTAATTATTATAATAAAAAGTTCAAATGTTAGTAGTGCCATTTTCAATTGTCAAATAGAATTATAATAATAATTATAATACCTAATGATAATATACCTTCCTGCTCTATGTTAATTTCATTAACTTCCAGACAGTCATTTGATTATATGTCTTGTTTACGATAAACAAAGTTTTCTGAGTTATCACACTTCTTGAAATGGAACAAGGAGATTCAATTAAGTTTCGTCGTAAATGTGGTAAAACTTCCACGGAAATATTTTAAATGATGAAAAAAGCGTAAGACAATGCTTGCTGATGCTAGTAAAGTATTTGAGTAGTACAAGTATTTTAAAAATGGTCATAAATGTTTGCACAATGACGTGAAGGATGGGACAATGTCAATAATCTCTCATTTCAAGGACATTTTTGGCAAAAAGATTGGCCTTGGTAATACATCGTCCTCCGTAATTTCCGGAACTGTTTTCCGTCGACTACTTTCTGCTTCCAAAATTAAAATTAAGGGGAAACGATTTGACATATAAGCACGTAAGAGAGTAGTCGTCAACAGCATTCCGAGAGAGGAGTATTTTATATACTTATATATACAGGGTGGTTGGTAACTGGTGGTACAAGCGGAAAGGGGGCGATTCTACGCGAAAAAAGAAGTCGAAAATATAGAATAAAACTTTTTTTTAATTTTTTTTAATTTTTCCATCGAGACGCGTACCGAGCGAAAATTCAAAGTCGATTTTCTCGAAAACGGAGCCTCAAACGAAAAATTTTTATCCTATATTTTCGACTTCTTTTTTCGCGTAGAATCACCCCTTTTCCGCTTGTACCACCAGTTACCAACCACCCTGTATATAGAAAATATATTTGTCAAAGCCACAAAACGTGTATCGAGAAAGAAAGAAGATACATAAGACATTAAACAATAAATACGATGATTACAACTATATTTATAAAATTTTGGACCACTCTGAAAATATACATAGAAGTTAGAAATTCTTTGCTGCAAACATAGATTAATAATAACTAAAAATTAGAATATAGTACATATGGTTGCTTTAAACATATAGTAATTTGTACTAAAGTTGCTCACACTAAATATTGACGTCTATTAGTCTAATGGATAATTGACCGTTGAAATAATTTTGTGATTTTTGTGAAGTGTATGTTTGCAATAGATATCTTGTAACTTCTAGATACATTATCGGATTTATTTCAAAATTTTCCAATGATGATAATCTTCTCGTGCTGTATGTCGTATATAGAATTCTTTCTACAATATAAATGATACAGACAACGTTTTTGTAAATTGTCGCATACTTTTGTGAAACACGACTATATATTGCAATTATTTTCATATTTTCTTTTACCTTAAAGTATAGTATGTTAAAAAGACCATTTGATATATTTATGTTTATTCATAAAACAAGGATACTATACGGGTATATATAGTCTTGTCCTTCTTTTTATGTAATTTTTCTAATTTTTATAAGTAATTTGTACTACAGTATTTTATTATTGACATATTGCAGATATGAGGTAATTTAATCGTCATATTTTTTAATCGTGAATTATATTCCCAGAATGTATCTGGAAGATGATCGTGTGATCTAATTTCCTAAAAAAAGGTAATATTAAAAGGTAAAAGGTAAAAAGGTAATATTAAGTACATGCATACATTTGTTACCTAAATATTATTTGTTGTATTAATTTGAAATTGTTCTATCAGTTCGAAAGAGCCTTTCTAATCACTCTTATAATTCGACAATTGATGAATCTGTAGAAAAAGAATTGGTCAAGTGGTAGAAGAATTCTATAAAGTCTGATGACTATAATAATTACATGAAAATAAAATATAGAATTCGATAATATAAATTCATTGAAAAATTTACATATAAAATGTTCCATTAACGTAATGTTGGTCTTTAATGAATGAAAATACCTATATCAATCATCAAATGATAAATAAAAATAAATGTACAGAAATGGCTGAATGGAAGGATACGGAAAATTTATCGTTGTCTTTTTGCTCACGTTTTGAATACGCGATCTATTACGATATTAAATTTAAATATGGGCGATGACAAGACAAAGAATGAATTGCTGAACATGCTGCACGAGTAACTTCTCAAACATTGTTCTTCCCGTACGATAGTATAATTTATCTACCTCGAAAGAGATATCGTAAATCTCTCAAAATCAGATCTTCATAAAACCTGATCAAGCAGAATTTACGTGCTCCATGTAGCTACTGGTAGTTCGAAAATACTGTTATCGATTCTTGTAAACGTATACCGGAAAAGATTCCTGTTCCCTAAAATAGAGACCTATATAACAATAACTAACTATACGCAGTTGAGCTTTATTCAAAAAATACGTATTCACTGAAAATGGCAGCTATACCTATTTTTCTTTTTTTTTTTTTTTTTTTTCACGAAGATACGATATGAAAGCTATGAACAAGTCGAGTATTATCGTACTTCTCTAGGACGAGTAGCCTGTGCAACGAAGCAACGGAGAATTCAAAGGAATCCTCGCAATTCCGTTTTGAATATAAATTTGAAAAATTCCAAACTTTCTCGGAAATTCGAAAGTAGAAACGATACATTTCTATGACTTTTTTACATGAAAGTCTGAAAGGATCGTGCATCTATTCTTGATCGTTAAGCGAATGCATGCAACTGGATCGTTCGTAGATCTAACTATCCACGGCATGGCTATACGTGCAGGTATAAGCTTTACTTGGAAAGCATTTTAATCCCTTGTGGCCGCATTGTTGTTGGCAACAATAGTACTCAAAATTACGGTCGATTCTCTCCCTGCTAGTGTTTAGCGAAGCAAAAGATAAAGCGAATGCAAAGGAACAGTTGCTATTGCTGCATTCCTCTTTACTGTAAGAACAATAGCTCTTTTTTAAACAATCTTTCGTCCCTTTCAATTGTAAACGTTTCATATACCTTGTGTGCTTTGTGTGACTGCTTTCGAACTTTAAAAGAGTAAAGATTGGACTTTAAAGAGTATATAGGACGTACATCGTAATGGTATCCACGATTTTTGGGTTATGCAAAGTACTATTGAACGTACGTGGTACTTGAAGTCTCCTACAAGCTTACAATGTTTTAGAAATCGGAAATTTTGAAAGTCTTTTTTATGCTTAATGTTTATATTGCATAAATACAGAAATACATTCCATAATTATTTAAATAATTGTAATTTTCTAAATTTATCGGAAATAGAATCTGTGTTCATATTTTCTATTCCTAGTGATTCCAGATTACTGTAATAAATTATAATGTGAAATATTTTTTGTAATGAAAAAGATAACGGTAGTTTGATTGAAAAAATTGCTTAAAAGTTTCTCAATAGAACTATTAAGAATTTGTATTACATTTTAGAGAAGTTGTGAGATGCTTATAAAATATATATTTTCTCTTTTAATATAACTGAGGAAATAGAAAAAAATGTACTTTGATGCATAATTATTCATACTTGTTAAGCAGTTATAGAATATATTATAGATAACGCTTAAAAACATTTATCTAGAAACGAAACATAAGGTATTTATTATTATATATATGTATTAAAAATGTATTTATTAAATGATATGTTGTTAATTGCTAATCTATTATTTACATTTATCATTTAATTTATTTGAAATACTATTAACCAGTTTACACCTTTGAAACGAATTTCCTAATTGATTCTCATTTATTTTATTACGGCAAATTTGTTGTTCCTTTTTTATCGAAGAGGAAATATTTTCGAAATCTGTCTAATTTGCAAATTCATATAGTGTGCAACTCGTGTAAAATTTTGTTTATATAAGTTCTTTTATCTTTATGAAAAGATTCCACCCACTTAACTAGGTTATCAATAAAGACATATCTTATTATTCCATAATTTCTGCTTGATATTTGTCATAAATAATTAAGAAATCGTGGATATCATTATGATCTAAATTCTTTCGTTCTAATTAATTATTTGTGCTCACTAGTGACGTGTCATAAATTACGTGCTGCTCACTAATAGCCGCGTTTGTATCTTGGTCAGCTAATTATTAGCAGCAGCAGCTATTAGGGCAGCAATATAATACAAGAGAAGTTGGAAAAGAGTGAAAAAAAATTTCTAATAAGTAATAAGTGCAACAGAAGGAAGAAACGCTGTCATGCAACTTTTGTTATATCTTTTTTCATCTAAATGTATTTATATTTGCACGAATTACCATAATTAAAGTTTGAGTATAGGGAATTTATTATTCGTTATATTGGTATCGTAGAATTTATAAAATATTACTAGAGAATATACGATATTTTCAAAGTGAGAATAGAAATAAAATTTAGAGATTATTGAAAATCATTGTAAATAAAAGATGTTATTACTTTAAATGCTTCTGTAATTGTAATTACGTAAAATTAGGTTAAATTCTAAAATGAGGTTATCATAGAAATAAAAATTCAGTCCCCTTGCCCCACGAAATAAGTTCTAAACTAATCGAAACAGAAATAATTTAAAATATTGACATGATTATACTTGAATTAAAATGGAAAGATAATTTTAAAGAAACTAACATACAATATTAAAATAAATATCTCTGTAAAGTTATATCGACGAATCAATAATATATTTCATGATTTTTACGACAATGCAACATCCACGTTCTTAGAACATCTTCTATTGATAATGATTTTCAAATCATCGTGTCAAAGAATTTAATAACAGAATTTTATAAATTATCTATTAATAAAACCCGAAATTCTAAATTATAGCGAAACTTATTTCTACGTATTCAAATTATTTCGATATCATTGACCAGTATTGCAAGTCCCTGATTTGCGTCAAGTGACGTTTGTTACGTCCCAAACTGATTGTGCTTGGATCGCGAACTAATCGGGTTAACGAGTAATCGGATTACAATGCGATTACATGAAGAGGGGTTGGCTTTTAGTTTTTCAACATTAATTAGAACCGTTCATAGACATCAAGGATTTATTCGATTCTCAACATTACAATCACTACTCTTTAGATACTCTTTTCTTGTGAACTAAAATATCTAGGATTTACGTAACAGGATGTATTAAGTAAACGTTAAAACGAAACAAAGCAAAGAGAGAAGCAAAAATTGAAAATCGTTCTTGATTTATATTAAAGAAAGAATTACTTTTTCATCCATACCGTTACCTTCCATTCCTTTATTTCTTATTATGTGCATGTAATCAAAGAATTATTCAACTAAATATTATTTCAATGGTTTTAACTTTTATCTCTACGCATATAGAACTTCTGGAGTTTTTTGACTGGAAAATATATACAAACAATTTGTTTAAAAATATTCAGATATTTCATTCAGAAATCAAGTGTTAAGATTTAAATGTTTGTAAAATCGGTGATATTTTGATGTAATTGATCCAATAAATATCGCTAGCACATGGTTCCTTTTTCCCTTTCTTGTCTGTTACATTTTTATTTTGTTGAACTTCGCATAAACGTTTCACTCTTGAAATGTGCACATTCACAATTTCTATTTCGGCTGCAGCATCATTACAATTATCATTAACCCATTGGCATATACAGTGTCTCGTGAAAACCTTTGGACACGTGCCACAGAAAGATTCGATGTATATTTATGTTGTATGTATTATACAGGGTGGTTGGTAACTGGTGGTACAAGCGGAAAGGGGGTGATTCTACGCGAAAAAAGAAGTCGAAATATAGAATAAAAAAATTTCTTTTTTTATTTTTCCATCGAGACAACGATCTACAGTGAGATCCGTTATAACGTACCGCACGCGTACCGAGCGAAAATTCAAAGTCGATTTTCTCGAAATCAAAGCCTCAAACGAAAAATTTTTATTCTATATTTTCGTCTCCTTTTTTCGCGTAGTATCACCCCCTTTCCGCTTGTACCACCAGTTACTAACCACTCTGTATAAATTCCATTAGCACTGATGAAACGCTACTGACACGATTATATTGGTAAAAGTCAAACCAATGGAAAAATGTATATAGAAATTAAAAAATATTTACTGCAAATATGTATTTAGTAAAAAGTTAATGTACAGCATAAGTAATCATCTCAAACATATGATTAAAAAATGGTCACATTGAATACCGAAGCAAATCAATATAACGCATAATTGTCTGTTTAAATATACCCTGCGAAATATATATTTGTACCAAATATCTTGTAGCTTCTATATACAATTCAAATTGATTTTAAAGTTTAGCAATATAATCATAATACACGAGTTTCATATCAATGCTAACGAAGCAAAATGTTTTCTATAACACATGCATTTAGAAAAGGTTTCTACAAGTGTTCGAATACATACTTTAGCTACTGTACATTTATTGCATATATTGTATACATATTTATTGTACACATTGCCAGACAGTTCGAGACATTGTGGTGGTTTCTTACTAATTCGGATTTTAGCAGTTCAAGAATTCAATGCGTTTAACGTTTCCATGGCTAAATGCTTTTTGAGCAGTTGGGAAAGATTTTTCATGGATTATTAATAGCAATAAATGGTAATTTTGACCGCGAAAAATATGGTTTACACAGGAACATTTAGCAGAGAAAACGTTAACGTGAGAAAATCATATGTCAATGGGTTACAATTAAAATTGATCAAAAACAATGGTTTGTACGTTGAATTGTAATCAAGTGTAGTATGAGTTATAGTCCTTACCTTTCGGGTGGTAAACACAAACGAGTATAATTTTCTGCAGCTATAGTGGCCAACGTCAACACCGTCACGAGGAAGCAAAGTGCCTCGAGAGTACATTCAAATCGGCATGTGCTTAATGATTCTTCATGTCCTGCCAGGATCACAATCACTGATACCGGTATTACAAGGCCTGTTACTAATAGATCTGCCAATGCAACGTTCACTAGAAACGCATTTCCTGGAACCAGAGAATATAGTTTGGAGTTAATTAAAATGGATTACTGTATTAGTTAATTGTTAGATGAATTCTGAGAGTATCATATGATCGATATGCATTCAAGGAGCAATGAAGTAATCCAAAGTAATTATTATTGTGCGCAATACATTGTATCGAATGTTGTTGAATATTCATGTTCACAGTACAAAGCATGTATTTTTATATGTATAAGTATTATCACACTTTTACATTTCACATAGGATATAGTAATCATATGATGAAAGAATGAAAAGTTTGACTAAATCAGATATAAGCGAGTTTTTGATAATTTGTTTTGATCTATTTTCATCTAAATTTTATTATTCCCATTTTTAACAATTTATTTGAGGCAAACACTTTTGGAAGGTCTTGCTATTTTGAAATTTTAAATAATTTGTGGCTCTGCATGAATATGTTATTCACATGAAACGTGTTTGATTGTAAATTAGAAGTTATGTACTCTTATAGACGATCTGATTGGTATTCCTAAACTAATTTCTCATTAACTTCACTAATCCAATATCTATTACTAGTAGTACATGCGTTAATGACTTATTTGTTGCTGCGAACAAAGTTGTTATTCGCAAACTGTGTAAGTACTTACGTTAAGTATCCTATTCTAGCACATGAAGATTTAACTTATAAACGCATGATTAGTTCAAATGTTGTATAATGAAACATTTTGAAACTGTACACTTATATGGTTTAAAGACGTAAAATATATTAAAGACATAAATATTTTTACTGTACGATTAGTAAAACATATGAACCAACTATATATGGTGAAAATAATCGTTTAAGTAATACAATAATATCATTAAGTATTAATTATACGTATTGAAGTATTAAATAATACAATAATAATACAATAAATAAAAAATACAATAATCGTTACTTTCATTAGTCGTATAGCACAATTTTTAAAACATTTTAACGTAAAAACAAATAATCCCAAATACATAGTTATGAATAACAGTAAAATTTCTACAGAAAATAGGACAATCAAAAAAAAGATAGTATAGTTCATTTAACGATCTATCAAATCTTTCAACCTATTTTAAATTGCCATCTTCTTCAAAATAGCTAAGTAATTTGCGATTTGTAATTTCCTCCACAATATAGCGCAATTTATGTTTACTTAATGTCGTAATGAGGTAATATTAGATAAATAAATATTACAAATCTTGAACTAAAGATAACAGTAACGACTCCAGAGAAAATAATTTACGATTTCATTGATGTTTATATCTTATAGGTAAATATTCTCAATTATTAATTCTTAGTTTAAGTTCACTCTACGGGGTTGATAGGGGTTGGACTATATTAAATGGAAATGTAGAGATGACGAGGAATGGGAAACAGTGATAGATCGCGCGATGATGAATATGAAGGGTTGACACAGAATCACCTTCTTTACAATAACAGGATAAAATCAGATTATCTACCGACAGAAGCAACTATGAGTGTAGGAGATACAGAGGTAAATAAGGAACATCAAAAAGAAGTACAGGAGAAAATATAAATACAGGATTGGATAAAAGAAGGAATAAAAAGATACAAGGAAGAGATACAAAACTTGAAGTTGCCAGAAAGCGAATTAAGAGACGATTAAAAAGGACTGAAAATGGTATTGAGGAAAGCAACACGAATAAAAGAAATAAGAAAGCACGAAGTGGAACAAGGAAGGATAAGGTGATGGAAAAAGCACTGAAAATATGTCTGAGGATGGTCAGGAAAAAAGCAAGTATAACAGAGTATCATAAGGAGAGAAGGAAGTATAAAACGTTATATAAAGAAAAAGAAGAATGAAAAACAGAAGAAGAAATAGAAGAGGTAAGAAGTTGTAGAACAGAGGTAGAAATATGGGCATATATTAATAGGGGAAGGAAGAAGAGATAAGAGGTAGGTGCCCGAATAAAGATGGAAGAGTGGAAATAACATTTCAAGAATTAGTTACAAGGAAACGAAGAAAAACTAGAAGTCGAATAGAGAACGATCAAGACAAACGAGGGATATACAGGAGAATTGGACGACAGAGAAATAGAACATCAGATAGAAAGATCAAAGAGCAGGGAAGCAGCAGACAGAGGCGGGTTAAAAAATAAAGTATGGATAATTACAAAGGAGAAGTTCGAAGAGAACTAAAAGAAATAATAAAAAAAAGTATAGAATGGACAAGGCTTTCCGAAAGACTGGAGAGAAGGAGAAATAACACACAAAGTAGGCAACTGTAAAAGGATAATATACAGAATATAGTATATATAAGACCTACGCAATGGTACTGAAGGAAAGGCTAGGGAAAGAAGAAAATAGAGAGAAAGAAAACACAAACGCGATTCAGTGGAAGACGAATCACGATGGATAACATACATATACATGTATATATTAAGACACACGATAGGAAACAAATACAGAGAAAGGAGAAAAGTTCTAAGGCTTCTTCTTCGATCTAAAGGCAGCCTTCGACACAGTAAATGGGAAAAAGTTGTGGGAAATGAAGAGGAAGAAAAAGATAAACAACCAGCGGATAGAAAGAATAAAGGAAATCGGACTTATTGCGCATCTCTGTCTCAAACCTGTTAGTATTCAGAATTTGTATGTGTCTCCTTGTTTAATTCCAACCCTGCCGCATGTCTCTTCATATAAGTCCGGTCTTGTTCACGACTTACATCGCAAATTTAAAGGAAGATTTGAGAAAGGAAGATGTCCAAAATGATAGTTCTTGGAGAAACTAGAGGGAGGAGAAAAGTAGAAAAATGGTCGTGGGAAGGGAGAGAGCTGGAGCCAGTAAAAGAATTGAAGTATCTAGAATCTAAGATATATCTTGAAACAAAATCCAGATGATGATCGACAGATACGAGAAGCGGTGAAGAGAAGTCAGTATAGCGATGAAATGGGTCTAGGAAATTGGGCAAAGGAAATACAGGAGCGACTTAAAAAGGAGAATTACGTTATTTGACTCACTGGTAAAAAGTATGCTGTATGGAGTAGAGATATGGGGCTAGAAAAAGCAAAGTAGATTGGAGCTGATATGTATTAGTCAGGATAAGCATTTGAAATAGATATTAGGGTTTGATTGGAACACCTCAAGATATACAGGGTGGTTGGTAACTGGTGGTACAAGCGGGAAGGAGGTGATTCTACGCGAAAAAAGAAGTCGAAAATACAGAATAAAAATTTTTCGTTTGAGGCTTTGTTTTCGAGAAAATCGACTTTGAATTTTCGCTCGGTACGCGTGCACTTTATCACGTCTCGTTATAACGGATCTCACTGTAGATCGTTGTCTCGATGGAAAAATTAAAAATTAAAAAAAAGTTTTATTCTATATTTTCGACTTCTTTTTTCGCGTGGAATCACCCCTTTCCGCTTGTACCACCAGTTACCAACCACCCCGTATAGTAAAGAATGAAATAAACGGAAACAAAATTAGAGTAGAAGCAGGCAGAAGAGCAGTAGTATTTGAAGAAAAGATAAGGCGAGGACAGATAGTGAAATATTAAAGGAATATTTAAAGGACATAGAAAAAGTAGTACGACGACGAAGTAACAGGAACAGAGGGGAGAGTTTTACCAAAGAAATCTATCTATCTATACAACTCTATCAATAACAGAAATAATAAGAAGAAGAGGTCCTGGAGACAAAATATGTAAGAAAGATCTTTTTCGTTAAATTTATATATACTCATTATATAGAATTACTTTTATATGAAACACTATATATTCTATATATTAGTGTGACGTTTAAAATTACGTAACTTTAATAAATAAGCTAAGTAAGTTAAATAACTTAAGTAGATAACAAGTATATGTTTTGTTGTAGTTTAGAAATATGCAAACAATAAAATATATTACTACTATTAAATAATTAGTTCTTTTTTATCGTTTCATTTACCATAAACTTATGTTAAATTATATTATTTATTACATTTATATATAGTGTGCTGTAAGTGGCGGTACAACCCGATAAAGCGTGATTTTACGTGAAAAAATAAATCGAAAATATAGAATACAATTTTTTCATTCGTTTCTGAGAAAATCAATTTTGGAAATTTGGCTAAATACTGGCCAGGTATGAATAAACATCTGCAGGATGTTATTTTACATGCGAAAATAAGCCAAAAATGTGAAATAAAATTTTCTACTTAATATATGCTTTTATATCATTAAGTATGAGTACTCATAATTCAAAAGAAAGTAAAGATGAAATAAGCAAAAATTAAAAATTTCATTTATATATCAATTACATAATCTTCGCCACAGAATAGCTGACTAATTTAATAATAAATTATTTACATCGTTCAAGAAATTCTTTAATACTTTAATAAATACGTATTCGAAAAAATTGTACCTCGAGTAATCTTTGATCGATGATACTGTTATCTTTAATATTAAAATATTATTTTACTATATCACGTTTAACAACTTGTCGATGCTGTTTTTATGAAGACCATTCTTTTCAATTAGGGCAAATGAGTCTGTTCAGCAAATTACGTTTACGAAAGATATAGATCAATTCAAATATCGTCGCGTGAACGCATGCGAGATTGGATACGAAAAGAAGTCGACATAAAGTAGAATTTTCAGGGGAAAAGTCCGACTTTTTCTCGTTACTACGCATCACGATATAGAGGGTGTTTAAACAATCTTTTAAACAATTAAATACAGAAATAATTAACAAAACGAAAATTAGTGCTGGTAAAAAAATTGTATTATATATCCTTCACTACTTTGATGAATTTGTGCACATTAACACATTCATTATTTTTTGTTAGGGTTCATATATCACATTTTTCGTTATGTGCATGATACTGATTCGAATGTAAGACACGAATAAAAAAACACGAAATTGTAAAAAAATATTTCATAACAGTTCGTATAAAATACATACGTAAAGCTTTATAATATAAAAGTAGGTACATGAAAATTATTTATGAATATATAGCACCGTAATGAAAGCGTTAATACAATTACAAGATGCAATTGCACTTTTCTTTAGAGCGAAATTATATTTTATTACGAACGAAAATTAGACTTTATTAACACTGCGTACGGTATTATTTGTATGTATTAATAAAATTACAAAGAACAACTTCATAGTCTTTTTTTGAATATAACTGTACAATATTTTGTGCACGATTCCTTGAGTACTTAAATTTTTCTTTTAATAATAAATATCTCATAAATTATTTAGTGCTAAATCACTTAATTTAATACTATTACATCGTATAGGATGATCGAGAAAATAAATTTATACAAGAAAGGTTGTAAATACAGTTTCATTAATAAAAAGAAGTACAGTTACATTTTGCAACCAAATCAATAACAAAAAATACTTAAAAGTAAAGCAGAAACATAGTAATACATGACATTAATTTTTTGTTCTAAACTTTTGTTCCATCTTTAACCAGTTTGAGGATATTATGTATAATGCATACTCACACTTAGTTGCGTGAGGCACCTTGTAATTGCTATTATCGCAGCGAAGTCACGAAATTGTTATAGACGATCGGAAGATTTTTTTTAGTTAGGAACAGGCCGATAATTACGGTTCCCAATGGATATTGGGCATTAATGAAACGGGCTGGAGAGAAGAAGTTTATTGCCACGATAAAAGTGCAGCAGAAACGGAACAAAATTTTCCTGCCGAATCGCTCTGGCTGCACGAAACTTCGAATTATTTACGTTCGTATCAGTTCGACTTCTTTTTTCGCGTAGAATCACCCCCTTTCCGATTGTACCACCAGTTACCAACCACCCTGTATACATGAGTAAATCGCACAAGATCTAGTCCATGTATTGCTATAATTGTAAGATAACACTTGTGTGTTGTTCTATGTGTTCTCATGTGTGTGTTTTATTATAATCTATAATATTTCAATTCTATTGGAATGAGAAGCTTCTTTTTCTTTACAAATTTATATATTTAACACACTAGCATTTTATTCATTATATTGGCTCCAAAAATCAATTAATTTAGCCATAATAAAAGAAAGTTGGTAGTCCTTAGATGATTCGATCTTAAAATTACGAAACATTAGAAACAGATGGCGACAGTACCTCGTTTCTTAAGTTGATCTTCTACCACCACTGCAGAGATCATGAAAACGTTACCGACACTGCCGCCGACAGCCATTGATGCTAACAAAAGAAGTCTCGCCACTCTGGACCATGCGGAGGATAGAGTGACCGGAGAAATATCAAGATCACTGTCTAAGGAGTTTTCCGCTTTATCCATTCTTATTTCCGACTCGATGCCAATAATTCCAGCCAGAGTGCTCGTTGCACCTGTATAGATCGTCGTCGCGTTCATTCTAAAACTGAAAAAATACGATCATTAACAAAATATTAAAGACCAGCATATTGTACTGTCCAGGCACACAAAGTTTTGTTTTTAAACACGTAAAGTATATTTGTACGTGGCCACGGAACAGCACGAGAAAGCAACATGAATGAATGTGCGAGCAGTAAAACTGAAATCGTTTGAAACATTGGCCCATACTTTTTAATTAAGGAGAAAGGTGATAAACACAAAAGGATGCTGGGCAATAAAATCATGGCTATATATAGACAAATATCCTACAGCGCCATACTGCGATGCACAGATGTTCCAAATAGATCACAAGGTAAGTATTTTATTTTCTTTTACGGGCAAACGGAACTACGGCCATATGGAAATTTGATTTTCTCCCTTGTCACGTATATGTGAACGGAGTATGCAATGATTTTTTTTTTTTTTGGTAAATAGTTTATCGGAAAACGGCCATTAAATGTTTATTGCATAAGTATATCGTGTAATATGTACATTTTACTGGCCTATTTATTGAAATAGAAATAAATCAATTTATGAATTAATGTAGTATTTTTATTTTAAGAATATCTTGTGAAAAATAACTTTATTTTATATCAAATAAGTTATCCGCAAATAAATTATTATTTCAATTACAATAGCAATGTCAATGATAGGTGATGATGATCAATGGTTACAAACAAGATGCAAACATTGGAGGTAGCAGTAAAACGAGAAAGTATAGCATAGAATAAAGACTAGAATAATTAGATACGGTTTATCCCACACGCACACGGACCAGTGATGTTTATTTATATTAAATATTAGAGATTAATTTATTTTCATTTGTAGAGATTAATAATGTGTTATAATATGAATGATAACATTAAAGCTGTAATACAATAATTCTACTATTCCTTTAATTTCTATATAATGTAAATAGATAATATTTATATTGTTATACCAAAAATTACATCTTAGTATACAGAATATATAGAATGGCAAAAATAGTATACGAAGTTACTGTAATTAATAATTAAAGATTAATAACATTATATGAAATGTTAATCTAAACAAAATATATGTGTATACAATTCTCCCATTTTATACTTGGGAGATTAATTTAAAATTGCAATAGTTGTTTGGTTATTTTATATTACTGAAACTCTTTTTTTATTTGATTTTCTTTTTACAAATTCCAACGTTTGCATTGAGCATTTAAAAAAAATTAATCGCATTACTATCGCATTACTTATGCCGGAAATTTTGCTTTCGACGAAGCTCCCTGAATTTATTAACAATTTTTAAGACATTTTTTCATATAATATAGTATCGATTGTTTTTTGCAACTATATTATATATTATATATATTGTATATACGTATATACAAGGTGTTTGGCTGCAAGTGTAAAAAATTTAAGGGGTGATTCTTAAAACTAAAATAAGATAAAAATCCAGAATAAAAAAATTGCGTTTTCGGTTTCGTTTTTTACTTATTGACAATTAAAAATTAGCCGAAATGTCCCTGTGCGCGAGCAAACCTTTTTACACGACCGAAAGTAAGTCAGCCTAAGCAGCGGCGTACACAGGATCCTGAAATCGAACGATACATTGGCAACAGCTTACCTCGTACAAGTCATAAAGAAGAAGACTATGATATTTGAAAACATAACCTATCCTACGCGACGTTTCGTAAGAAAATTCGTAGATTAAACTAATGTTGAATAAACCTGTTTACTTATTAAGATCCATAACAACATATCAAAAACTGCCTCATGAAATTTTCGAGTAAAGAGGATTAATGTTTCCTCTGATCCTTTGCCTCCATAAATAATTAATAAATAATATAGTATATATAAGCAATGATTATACAAATTTCATACATGCACCGCGATTGTCCCATCCACGGGTGTCCCGAAGGTGCACAGGGGTATTTCGGCTAATATTTAATCGTCAATAACTAAGAAACAAAGTCGAGATCGCAATTTCTTATCCTTGATTTTTGTTTTATTTTAGCATCAAGAATCACCCCTTAAATTTTTTTAAACTTGTAGCCAAACACCCTGTATAGTATAGTATAATCCATACATAATATTCTGCATAATTATGTATATAATATAATATACAGGGTGGTTGGTAACTGGCGGTACAAGTCAAAAGGGGGTGATTCTACGCGAAAAGAGAAGTCGAAAATATAGAATAAAAATTTTTTTTTTAATTTTTGTCTCGATGGAAAAATAAAAAAAAAAATAAAACTTTATGATTACTTCATATTATTTCATTATGTATTCCTAATTTTCTGTACAGTGAGATCCGTTATAACGAGGCGTGATAAAGTGTACGCGTACCGAACGAAAATTCAAAGTCGATTTTCTCGAAAACAGAACCTCAAACAAAAAATATTTATTCTATATTTTCGACTTCTTTTTTCGCGTACAATCACCCCTTTTCCGCTTGTACCACCAGTTACCAACCACCCTGTATAATATATTGCACATCCAAATATTTCTTGAACTAACACGAAATTAGCAAAAGAACGAAAATAAATTTGTTATATTTTTGCTATATGATCTCCATTTATTATAATTATAAGCAATAACCTGATAAAAGTAACAAATGCACGAAAAAACAGAATTAAATAATAAATACACAGAAATTAGCGATACAAAGGACAAAAATGTGCTCTTCCATCTCCTGCCTTTTTCTTTTTATATGTACACAGTAGAGCGTGTGACAGAAAGGCCATTGTCCTTCGTTTCCTCTATTCTTTATTCCTCTTTATCTGTTATATCTTCTTCGGAGGAACGTCCATAAAATTCACGGAATAAAATGGGAAGAAAGCTCATTAGGAATTTGAACGTACGCAAACGTCGATCGCAGCAAAGGACCATTTACAAGTAATGCATTCATCTTCGTCAAAACTGGCCAAATCCCAGTGCAAACAGATTTAATTCCGTACGGCTTAAATGGCCACGTTTGAGGAAGGCAATCAAGGGAAGCAATTAGCGTGCTCGTTGCGATGTAAATCTATCTGATGAAATTCTGTGAAGGCAGATCAACAATCTGCTGTTCCGTAGCCTTTTGATCAATCATTATTATTCTCCTTTCTTAAATTTAACCTCGATTTCACGCGATCAGAATTCTTCCGCTTTAATGAATTGATTTCACGTTTGAGCAACAAAGAGCAAAGAAAAGAAAGAAGGAAATTGAACCACAAAAAATAGGGACCACACGATTCCTTGCTGTTGCACGAAACTTGAAACACGGACTCCGTGTTTGAAAGCAGGAAGGAAATCAGGTTGTTGCGACCCGATATCGGATTATTAGCTGCACGGAGGTTGTGGAGATTAAGGCAGACATGCTGACAACCCTAATTGTAAGGTATTGATCAGTGTCTATTACGAAAGTCGATGCCATGTTTTAATAATCATGTGCTACGATCACTTTACGATGCTCCCTCTCGTATCGTAAATTTTTGGCGTCGTTTCACCGCAATAAAGTCGTTCAATTTTAACGATGAAGCGCATTTTATTATCACGATATGCTCTCTACGCTCTAGTAGACCAAAAGGGATATCTTGCTGGGCAAAGGATTTTACGATTTTTCTCCATTTTATTTTCTTACTTTTTATTGATTGAGGAATTATTTTGAATTGCCAGGAAAATTGAAACTGTCAGAAATGTTTAAAAAATGTTTAGTGTATCCTGTTATTGTCGGCGTTATGTATGTATTTTATCAGTCTTTTGTAAGTGAGCATCTCTTATTTATGAGTGTACGTTACATTATACATTTAAGTATAATTAACAACGTATAAGTATAATTAAATTTATATAATTGATAAGTTAATAATTAATAAGTATAGTTAAATTTAGTTTCAACACCTATAATACAATGGCAATAATATTTTGTTACACGAGATTAGCATTCTTTGCTATAATTGAGCAGAAATGCATGGGAGAATATGTACGAATATAAAGGAACAAAAATATTGCATATATTGCATGTGCAAAATTAATGTCGAGCTACGTGTTACATTTTTAGTTTAAACATACTTTCATTTATAAAACATATATTTATTTAGTAATTTAATTACTTTAGATATAGAATATTTATTCAATAATGTGATTACTTTAATTAGTTATAAACGTTAAAGGATAATAGACATAGTTTATACACAATACATATAGCTGACATTTTCATCAGAAATATTATAGCATTGTGTGAATCAATAATAAAATATATTTACCTATATGATATGGAATAGTAATAATGTTGTGTAATTTACTTTAGTTCGACATACTATTAATTTCCAAACTTGTATATTTGGGTACAAATAAAGGTACAGAAAATTTCCGAGAAACATATTCTCACATTCTTATAACTGCTGCCTTTAATAGCTGCTCTTAAATAGCAGAAGTTTTCGTCCAACTTCGATAAAGCTAAAATAAAATGGAACATTACATTTGTATACCTGCAACAACTTGTTAAAATTTGAATCGATGAAACAAGTGCTTTGTATTTATTTACAGGCCAAATTTCATGAATTTTATTGACTTTTATCTTTAATGGTCTATGCACTTGCTTCAACATCCCACATTATAATATGCAAATATTGTTGAAAACGAAGCAGAAGTATGTATGTGTCATCAAAACATTGTTTATAATTATTATAAATCACTGTTTCTTCCAGAATGTAATAATATACAATTACCAATTGTTATTCTAAAATTATTTCTCCAGAAATGTGATGTAAATTTTATAATACTGCAGTAAGAATAGCAATTGTAATCAAACTGCGTTTCTACTTTTATATCGAACATTTTAATATTATTGAATGATTTATAATACTTACATATGCATATAACTATATTTATTTTTATTGTTGAATACGTATAATTAATATTCACAATACATTCACAGCGATATTTATCAATCTTATCGTTTTGATAATATTTTTTATTTTGTACGACGTATTCTTTCATTTATTTGCACCTATATTACAATTAATTTTACAATAATTATACAAAAGACTGTTCTTATTCTAAGACTTTTTTAACTATATTAAAAGCTTTAAAAAATATGGTTTAAAAAGTATTCATTAATTGTACCTACATATAAAAAAGTGCGGAATTTTGTGCAAATTTGCAGAAACTTCCATATACTTAATTATATATAAAGTGTGGAAAAATAAATAAGCTGAAGATGATCTTTAATCGAATCGAACCTGTCGTCTATTAACTGCATATAAAATAATTTTCAGCAAATTTTAAATTGAATTTTAGATAAAAAAGTAACTTAGATTTCATTTCTTCTTTTATAATCTACAAATATCTGTGAAGAATGCCAAGGCTACTGGTCAATGAGACTTTTTAAAATTAATCATATACAATATGATACATATTATCATTCTACATATAAGCTTGAATTTTATACAAATAATATTATTACCTATCTATTAAACAATACTTCTACAAAATTTTTAAAGTTGCAAAATATTTTCAACTTGTAGTCTACGTATTCAGTGTACAATTACTTTACACAATCTTACGAAATATCGCAATCATCCAATAAATAACAGAATCCATTGAAAACGTATCGTTTTCATTTCTTTTTGAAGGACTTTTGTATCACGTTTTCTTGAATAGATTCGCTCCAAATAGAAACATTCTAACTAACCACTTTCTAACTTTCTTTCTTTCGACATGAATCAATTTATGCAAATTTTAAAGGCTGACCGAAACACATTTTATTTCTAGCAACAATAGCGTGGCAGATTCAAATTCAACACGGTCAGGCTTGTGAAGATGTACCCTCGTCAAAATACCCGTCAAAAATTCAGTTTCTTTATTCAATGTAACACCATGGTATTCGGATTGGTTTACATTTCAGGCGAAAAGTGGGAAACCTGTGGTATCGCATGTTAAACCTCTGGTATAGTTTTTTTTATCACGCGATATTGGATTTCATGGGACCGATGATGAGCTGAGCACAGATCCGTGGAATACTTCACACAGTATGTGATTGATCGTATTCTTTATATTTGCATATCATTTTCAGCCCATTGACATATCCGCTATTTTGCAGTATATATATATATATATATATATATATATATATATACTGGTCTCGAATACCGATAGACGTGTTCGTGCAAATTGTATGTAAATTTATTCGAGAACGGATGTTAATTGACTATCATCAAAGAAAAACAATTCTACTTTGATACGAATAAAAATGAAATTTTTTAAAAGTTCAAAATTATGGAGATCATAATAATGGATGTATATTTGCTTACTTTTTTTTAAGTTTACGTTTTCAAAATTAGATATGTTAAGAAAGAGTTGATTTGTTACGTTCGATTCTTCTATATAAATTTGCTGAAAGTAATTAGTGCTTATTTTCTAACTCATGGTTCTTTCCTTTCCAAATATTTTCGAGCCGTTTTATTTTTATTAAGAACATATCTTAAAGGATATTTACAAAATAAAAGAACGATCTCTCAAGTCAGTAAATTCATATAATTCACTATTATTTAAACGTTTAGAAGCTATTAATGAAGAGTTTATTTATTAGCAGGACCATTTTTTAAAAATATTATTAATAGACTACATTCGTAGTTTTCATAGCAAATTCATAGTTTTATGGATATACTTAGACGGAGAATTATTTTATCTAGTAAATGCTATAGCAAGTACTATACTTTGAACTTATTATACATTTGCTTATTATATACATATTTGTACGTTCAAGTCTTCCAAAAAATATAAAAATCCGCAGTTTAATTTGCAATGTTACTAATATTAATTAATATTCTTATTACATTTTTAATCATAATATAATTGAGTTTAATCTCACAAGGGAAAACGACTCTGCATTCTGTAAAATCTGCTATTTCAAGAAGATATATGAAACGAAAAAGCATAAATCAACACTTAATGTTATGTAAACTATACTTAAATACAAGCCATGTTGCTTGATACAATCTACACAGGTAAAGAATCTGAAGCCAATAGAAATTTCATATGCTAAAACCTAATATTTTATATTGTTCTGGTTAACGTTTTTTAAAATATTTAACAAATATTAATCGAAAAATGGAATTACATTATATGTACTATAAAAATTCGATTATTATGCGAAGGTTTATCATTATAGAATTGATTGTGTAAAAATTTGGAAAATGTCGATAGGAATAAGAAGTTAGCAGAGCGAAACGTTAGGATATCGATGAGCATTCAACACATGTCTGTGTCATGCTCTTCCGGTGATATCAGTTACCATGAAACTTGGAGTCCCTTGGAATAGGTATTATTCCAATTTTATAGGTCTCTTCCAACTTTTCACTCTAGTCTGCGTAGTTTCAAACTGAGAAACTTTCGAAATAAGAGAAATTTTATGCATATTTATCGTACCCAGCATTATGTTAAGTTTAGTGTTTTACAATGGATAATAAGTTAACCGTGAAAGTATGGATAATTTAAAAAGTTTTCTTCTCATATAAACCTATATTGTCTTATTTTGATGCTTTTAACTTTTAATTTCGTTCTATAATTTATATTTTTCTGGATGCAATTTTTCATTTGAAATTGTCTCCCAGTCAATCTGCAGGATGGTTGGTAACTGGTGGTACAAGCGGAAAGGGAGTGATTCTACGCGAAAAAAGAAGTCGAAAACATAGAATAAAAATTTTTCGTTTGAAGCTTTGTTTTCGAGAAAATCGACTTTGAATTTTCGCTCGGTACGCGTGCACTTTATCACGTCTCGTTATAACGGATCTCACTGTAGATCGTTGTCTCGATTGACGTTATTTTTTTAATCTTAAAGATTTTTTAATTTTTAAATTTTTATTCTATATTGTCGACTTCTTTTTTCGCGTAGAATCACCCCCTTTCCGCTTGTACCACCAGTTACAAACCACCCTGTATATTAATAAATTTTGGTTTTGTACATTGTAGTTGTGAAAGGACACTTCAAGCATTTACTCAGTATTCTTCGAGTCATTCTTTATTTTTCCAGAAAACTTTAAAATTCTACGAAATTCGACAAAAACTGAAATATGATAAGCCATTTTTGAAAAATTATTAAGTATTTTCGTGTTTTTGATTTACTTAGTTTCATGAAGTACCTATTCATTACTGTATCGAATTGCTGATACAAGTTTATCCATGTTCTCGATAATTTTGTTTTCGTGCAGTATCTCACTGCTTAGCCCTTAACAGCTTGATTATCAATATTAATATTTCCTTTCGTACAAAATATACGCGTAATCTGATAATTGCAGGTGTCGCAAGTCATACGTAACTAATTAAACGTAAAGGGGTCACTATCTGCTTTATAATTAAATAATTACCATCACGAAGTGCATAAATAATACATTTCATTTTATTTCAGTTTCATAGAAGCGTAAAAGTAAAAAATGCTTCTGGAAGTTAACGTGGCAATCAGTGTCTTTCACTCCACGCCATGTTTATAGAGCACATTCATTTATATCGGGCAAGAGATCGCCAAAGGGAGATGTCTGCACAGCAATTCATGAAGATGTCAGGTAAGGTAGATGGTGTAGAGTATAGAGTGTAGACTGACGTATTCTAACAAGTCCCTCAAGTTACGGTTGTTTCCGTTGATTTTTTTCTGTTTTAATTAAAATAATCTCTACATATATATATATTTTATTAAAAGAAATAAGAAGAAGAATAAGAAAATCATATTTGATGAATTGTTTAATGTCAAAGTACTATAAATATTAAATTGTTTAATTTGATTCTTTATAGAAATGTAGTATTGACGAATGTAATATTAATAATTGTATATTTAACTTAATATACTTATTAACACCTATTTATAATTTATTAGAATGATTGATTTTATAAGATTGATGATATTAAGTCGTCCGGAAAGTTTCCTTCGTTTTGTAAGAAAATAATGGATGCACAATATTTTTCGTTTTATATTATTGTTGTTATATCTATATTTAGAGGTAGAATCACGTTAGTTATTACTTTATTATTTGAGTGAAAAACACCACACTTCTCGGAGCCGAAAAACCTTTATTGCACACACGTGGAAGGTACACGAACGAATGAACGAAAAGGAAGTCTTAAACTATCGATCTGGTCTATCGACCGTGTCTAGTAATATCTTCTAGTTACTCCTTTTTGTAACTAGCCGTCAGCATATAGATGACGAGCGAGAACTCACGTTGTCATTTTCAACAATTATTTTACCGAATTTCGTATGATCCATTTTGTCTTATCAAAATAAAAATTACAACGTTCGACAGATTAGGTTTCATGTTTGTACAAAGATGCATCGTTGCAAAAGACGTGTCTGTAAAAGAAAGACACTTTCCGGACAAGCTAATACAATGCTTATACATACAATGCCGACCAAAAGTATTGGCACGCTTACAATTATTTTACCGAATTTCGTATGATCCATTTTGTCTTATCAAGATAAAAATCACAACGTTTGACAGATTAGGTTTCATGTTTGTACAAAGATGCATCGTTCTAAAAGACGTGTCTGTAAAAGAAAGACACTTTCCGGACAAGCTAATACAATGCTTATACATACAATGCCGACCAAAAGTATTGGCACGCCTACGATTTTGCAATATAAATTTATTATAACGTCTGATTTAATATTTAGTTTTTTAATAACAGCTTTTAAACAATTAGATATTGGATATACTAATTTTTTTCTGGTCTTTGGACCTATTTTCTACAATTCTTCAAGGAATACTTTCTTCAAATCTTGTTCAGAAGCAATACGATGTGCTTTAAACTGTCTTCCTAATTCAAATCAAAAACGCTCAGTAAGATTTGCGTCTGGAAATTGTGGGGGAGTTGTTAATTAGCATATGCGGTGTATTAAAAACGATCCACTGTCTAACAATATGGACTGGGTGTTTGGGATCACTACCCTGTTGAAAATAATGATCTTGTCCTAAATTTCATTTTTCCTCGCTCTTGCTTTAGAATATTTAAATAATTATATTTGGCCATGATATTTGCGATGAGAACAAGCTCTCCTGCATCAGAGGAGCTCATACGCTGGCATATCATTATCCTGTCATCTCCGTTCTTAACGGTTTCTTCATCTAATCACATTGGCAAATATTAAATTTCCTTTTTCATATCCAGCAGTTTTCAGCGTTCTGCAAAATGTTATGGAGCGTATTTTCGCGTTATATTCGTTGTTTACTATTCCAGCTATTTGCAAGGATGTAGTTTTAGATTCCTTTTTTAAATATATTGACTATCTTCATTTTTTCTCGGTCTTTAAGCTTCTAAGGACGTCCACAACGTGTGACATTTGTTAGATCTATTTTACAAAGAAATCGTTTAATCACACTTCTTACGGTAAAACGACCTCTGCTAATAATTTTCTCTATTTCCGAATAAATTTTTCCTTGCTCATATAAATTTAATACAATCTTTCTTTCAACAATTATTCTTTCTTTTATTTTATTTCCCATTATTCACGTTTTTGTTCTTTTTCTGCGAAATATTCTCAGTAACTTTAAAAAATGACGATCAGTTTGAATGGAAGAACATCCTACAACATATCAGGTTTGACAACATTGACAAATATTAAGTATTAATACACGTAATAACAAATTTTCCAAGTGTGTCAATACTTTTGTTCCACTGAAAACGGCCCTTTATGTGTATTTTATTCTTCTTTTCTTTATTACAACTATTTCGAAAATTTATGATTTATGATATACTTAAACTTTGGAATCGACAGTTATATTTTAGAGAACACTTTCTTTACTGAATTATGAAGAATTTTGTATGATTGGAGCTAGATTGCCAACACTTTTCTTTGGAAATGTAGGTATGTATGTGTATTAATATTTCCAATGAAAAGAAAACGTTTCATTTAAATTAATATAGAATATTGTAAATTATTTTGTAATACAAATTTATATAAATTTAGCTGTCACCATTCTTTGAATTTTCAATTCAATCTATTTTCCTCGTATTGCTACTGCATGAATACACCAACTTATAATCACTCGATTATTATGCTAATACAAACTGAATTTAATTACTTTTAGCAATCAACAATCAAATATACAAATAAATTAATCATGACCAACGTTGTTCTGCAAGTAGCCTTATACAATTATTTCCTATTTATTATACTATCTATTGACTTCTTCATATTAATTAATTACTAATTTATTAATTAAATCTTCAGGATATCACATAAAATGTCATTTACTATATTTTACACCAACATTAACGATTTGAAAGTATACTGTTAAATTAAAAATAGCACTTCTTGTATGTTAAACGAATAGTCATTTTTAATTAAGTTTGTAAAATTTTGCAAAGGTTGAAACGTTTCCGTTGATATTCGTATTTTCCGATATTATTTATTTATATTAATTATATTATTAATTATTATAATTATAATAGAATTTCCTATGTAAAGGAGATGATAAAAATCTATGCGCAGGAAATACTACAAAAGTCTTGAAAATAGACGGTCATGTTCTATATTTTCTAGTGGATGAAAGTCACAAGAGTAAAACCTTTTGTAGACAGAGTGTCGGGAAATATTCCAGAAGATGGAATATTTTCTTTCTCTTTCTTTTCTTTTTCCAAACAGAATGAACAGAAATAATTTCGTCGTCATACGAATGCAAGACAGATTTTCCAGACAGATTTTTTAAACAAAGGATGTAATAACATAATGATGCCGACTATAATGTCCACATATCCAAGTTGGAAAAGATCTTTTAAAGATAGCTGATAAATTGGTCAAATTTTGTGAGAGCCAAAAAAGCTACCTATGATTTCATTCAAACAAGAAATACTTTAATATCCTCAATACTGTAATATTTCGAAAGATATTTTTAAAATTTTGCGAGGGGTGAAAAATACATGTTTAGGTAGCCCCAAAATCAACTATAAAGACAAATTGATAGAAAATGTAGCGAATCTCAAAATCAGTTTCCTGTAAAAGAATAGAAAATATGATTTATCTTTCGATTGATCTTTCGATGTACTCTTCATTTATGATAGGATGCTTATGTTCCAATAGGTCTCAGTGATGCTAGAAAAATGATAAAAATTAGTCTTTTGTCTAAAAGTTTCGTTGGGATACAATATGCTACTAGTTTCATAGGAATTGAAGCATCAACTAGGTTGGAAGAAATTGATCTAATTGATATGCAGCTTTATAATAGGGGTAGACAATACATGGTCAGGACAAACATTTTGCTTCGAGATTACTATGTGCAATCTAGTATCCCTGCTGGATAATGTACACATGCGAAGTACAATATATTATAGCTGATGTTGGCAAAGCGCATTAGATTATCGATTAAGGGATTCTCCTAACATAAACTTTCAAGGGATCGTCTAAAGCGAAATTGAACCAGCATTAAGCTAGTAACTTGCATATTTTACTTTAGCTTCGATCGTTGAGTTTTTTAAAAGAAAATTACATTGTAACTGAATTTGCATCATAATCACAATTAGAATTTAAAAAATTTAGGGGAAACAATATTGGATGGAACTATGAACATTTGCATTTTGATTTCAATAGACTTGACTTTATTGAATATTCTGCAAATAAAGAAATAGAAGATAAATAAGCTTAAATGATTTGGGCATACATTATTTAATAAATTTAATATTTCACAATTATATTCGTTATTTAAAAGATCGATAATCAAATTAATTTTGACTATTTTATAGGTGTATAGAATTAATATAATTTACTTAATAAGTTGACTACATCGTAATTAAACTTGTCGTTTCAAGTATGGTATTCATTGAAACAGATAAAATGGTGTTTTATTAACATGTTCGTAATTTAGTTCTGAATGAAAATATAGACATTTTATTGTGTCTGAATTTTGTTAATATAGAATATAAAATGCCTGTAAAACATTTTAGAATAAACTAAAATTTGTTCAAAACGTTTGTATTTCTTTTCATAAAAATATAATATTAGGTCATCCCATAAGTTCGTGCCGTTTTTCGAGCGGTTATATATGTTAAGATTGTTTACATACCTTTCAGTTTCATGAAAAAATGTAATCCCCCTCTCGTTGTACGACTTCTTCCCATTTTTCTGGTAGGGCCATTATTCCGTCTCGATAAAAGTTCTCTTGTTTTTCTTTAAAATAATTTTCTAAGTTATTTTTGAGAATGTCAATATTTTCAAATTTTTTACCTACTAAAAAGTGTTGGAATGCTCTGAACAGGTGGTAATCGGATGGGGCAATGTCTGGGGAATATGGGGGATGTGGTAAAATTTCCCAATTAAATTCAGACAATTTTTTTTCTAACGCTTTTCGCGACACGCGGTCTAGCGTTGTCGTGATGGAAGATAACGTTGTTCCTATTCACTAAACCTGGTCGTTTTTCAGCTAGTGCTTCCCTTAATTTTTCTAACTGAGTGCATTTGACATCTCTTGAACTGTCAAACTTCGTGATTTTTCAACAAGATCCCGAATTTTATCTTCGTCTGTCTGAGGAGGACGCCCTGAGCGTTCCTCGTCTTCTAAACAGAAATTCCCAGCTCTAAAACGTTGGAACCACTTCCTACAGGTGCGAGATGAAAGCGCATTTTCTCCGTAAACAGCACATGTTTTTCGTGGCAATTGTTACAGAACTTCCTTTCCGAAATTCATATAACATGAGATGTCGAAAATGGATACGCATTTCACTCATGATTTTTTACTGTTAGAAGTTACTGTGTTCACTATATTACGATCTTATACCCACGAAAATCTGCTCTAGCCTGTTCTCGATCAGCTAAGCTCAATTGCATTGGTCCCTTATCGCCGTATGTTTATAAATCGACACATGAAATGTATACACAAAAGTCGGCACGAACTTTTGGGATATTGGAATAATATTTTCATTAAAATTAAATAAACAAATATAGAATATGTTTAATGTTCAAGTAATTACTTCAAGGAAAACTCTACACCTTTCCTTTTGTATATCCATAACCTGGAGACCACTGATACGAAGAGAATAGAATTCAGGGAAACAAAAAGAAAATTCGAAATAAGGAGAGGTCCATATTATTGTGCCCTTGAATATAAATTTTGTTTTGGATTACAAGATTTAAAAACAAAAGAGCTATAAGTAGATTTTTTTGCTGTTTCTTGTAGCCTTCAGCTAGAGACACAAGGTCAACTTTTTGATAATGTCCTTTGCCATAAATATATGAACGTGCTCCCTATCATGCTTCTTCTTCCTATTGTATTGTAACAATGAAAGAGTAAGGATCTGGATCAGCATACACTATACCTATATTTATACCTGTACTTATACTTATACCTTTGCTTATTTCAATATATTTTTCTAATAGAAATTTGTCCACTCGTTCCTCTATCAGTTAACCTCAACAACTAATAAAGAAATTAGAATAGAGTTTGATTTAAAATGGAAACGCACTTTCCCTAACACTAATTCTTAAAATTATGTTAATGTTTTGTGTTTATTTTAATAAATATGATATGTGCACCTAAATGGTTAATCTTTTTTCAAATGATCTCAAAATATATGTATAGACTGTAAATGTGATTTCTTTTAAAAAAAGATTTGGAAATACATTAGATGATAAAGAAATCCTTTTATTTGAATATTGTAACGCAATGAGATTCTGTAAAAACTTTAAAATTAGGAAGATTAATGAGAAACGCGTAGCTAAAATTTCACAAGCCAAATAATTGGAATGTGAGTTAATTACACGCACAAGAAAGATTCTTCAGATATCTGAAAACGATTTAATCCTGCTTAACCTATGCTTTTAGGTATTTATATTAAAATTTGAGGGAAATTCTTTTTCGTTTCTAGCTAATAATTACTTAAATTATGAGGATAATCAGTTAATTATGAGGATAATTAATTCTATGCAGCAGATTTTACACTTATCGTATATTATGTGAGAAATCTAGCTCGTTGTGAGAAGGGAGATATAAAAAATTAACACATAATGAATTTAATGCCATGCCTGTGAAAATTCAAGTAAATTATTAAGCAAAAGAAATAAAGATGAGGAGTATGATATGCTTGAAAAAATAATTTGTATTTCTATCAAAAATTAAATTTTATAGACATAGATAATTGTTTAATGTTTCTTATTATTATTATACGATAGTATTGTTTATATTAATATACAGGGTGGTTGGTAACTGGCGGTACAAGCGGAAAAGGGGTGATTCTACGCGAAAAAAGAAGTCGAAAATATAGAGTAAAAATTTTTCGTTTGAAGCTTTGTTTTCGAGAAAATCGACTTTGAATTTCCGCTCGGTACTGTACAGAAAATTAGGAATACATAATGAAATAATATGAAGTAATCATAAACTTTTATTTTTTTTTTTTTTTATTTTTCCATCGAGACAACAATCTACAGTGAGATCCGTTATAACGAGACGTGATAAAGTGCACGCGTACCGAGCAAAAATTCAAGGTCGATTTTCTCGAAAACAAAGCCTCAAACGAAAAATTTTTATTCTATATTTTCGACTTCATTTTTCGCGTAGAATCACCCCCTTTCCGCTTGTACCGCCAGTTACCAACCACCCTGTATATGTTTTAATTTCTAAAATTGACATACAACTTTCAAATTTGATCTGTATTTATCCGTAGCTTAGTACAATCAATTTTTAGAAGAAAATATATTAAAATCCTAATAGAAAAATGTCACGATGTATAAGATATTTATTGTCGTTTTATTATTTAGCATCGAAGGAAAACTATTGTTAGGTTTGTGAATACCGTTATGCTTTCATCCAGGAAAAAGCAATTAAATGAAATCTCTCGATGAACAATACATTCGTTAATCAAATTTCGCTCTACAAACAAGTTTTTTTTATTATGGTTCCATTTCCCGTTTTTTAGTCTGTTTTGTTGGTTTTAACTACGTTAGCCAAGGTAAAATTGGTCGCCTATTTTTATTGTGCTTTTATATAGCCTCGTAGCGCGAGTTACCGCCGAATATCCTTTTCGAAAAATTTGCATCGTTAATTTCCGTCACTGGGCTGGAACGCGCGAAAAATATACCAGGTGCATTTGACGGCTCTGTAGCTCGATCCTTCATGCTCACGACTGTGACGCGCATTTTACGCATCCCAATCTGTATCCATATCAAAACTAATTGAAATAAAAAGAAAAGGCTTCTTCGCTGCAAGGACTGCATGTTATTTTCATGGTCATTTTTTCTGCGCAAAAGTAATTTATATTTCGAACGAAAGACGATTGTTAATAAGAAGCAATGTCAATGAGTGAAATACTCATAACTTTATACTCTTTAATCTCGAGTATTGTATGCTATATTTTTTTTAAATTTAACGAATTAAACCGTTGATATAGTTGCAAGATATAGAATTTTCCAATCAATTAATAACTTTGCAAAGAGAATATTTCTTTTCTCTTTTGAAAGAAAGTTTTGTGAATACTCTGTGAAAATTTATATAAATATGATTTATAGTTTTTGATGAATTAAACTGTTGCCTCATATAGCTAAAAGGTGTGAAGATTTCCAATTGTCAAAGATTAAGATTATAAAGGAAATATTACTTCCTCCTTTTGGAAGGGGAGGATTGTTCTTTAATTTGTTATGGAAATTTGCATAAATTTTTTTAAAACAATTTGTAAAAGAATTTTTTGTATTTTACAATTCCAATAATAATATAGATTATATGATTAATTTTCCAAGGACGATACTGAGATATACACTCGTTACCAATTTCTAAGGGTTAGATAGGTCGTTCTAATTTCATTTTATTTCTTTTAAAGAAATCTACCTTAATAATTATTTTCAGATATAATGCAATTTTATGTGCGATTGGTCTTCAAAGGAATAATAATTCTGTATTAAATTTTGTTAAAAGAAGCTTTACTTATATTCTGTACATTCTAGTTTAAAATCTATATTTGATCAATCTAGGATTACGTACAATATCCTATTTTGTCCTTTTATGGATACGCTATAACCATATTATTAACAATATTAGTTCTATTTGTGTGTCCAATTATTGTGATTTCGATTATTTTGATTATAGGGTCTATATACAGAAATTCATACTTAGAATTAATTATCTATTTCTTCATAAAAAATAGATATTTGTTTCCAACAATATCTTTCAAATTAATACTTACAAATCTGTGCAATACACCGCAAAGTAATTGAGTTTTCTGTTAAAATTAATGTAGCTATGTATTCGCCCATTTTCACTCGAAGGTGGAAGATCCAAACTTTCCTAATGGAATTCAGTTTCAAAATTCGTATCACATCCGTGACAGAGCCTTGCGTATTGATTATAATCTCAGATATGTCTGCACGTATGTACATATATACATATACTGCGAACAAATGTATGCAACAGGAAGATGCAAGGATTGCGTTCAAAGCTAATTTAGAGTTACGAACGCGAGGGCAATATTATTTATTAGAGTGTATACTATATGTCAACTGTATAAACTGTAGTCGCCACAGTGCAGGAAACACATTGTGGTGGCGTCTGGCCAATAAGTTAAGTTATAACTGTCAATGCTACTGTATTATTACGTATACATAGATATAATAGTAGTATGTTATATTAATCAAACTTTAATACCCAGAATCAGTTTTACATAATTCCATTGCAAATTGTAATCTATTATATTGTTTTCACCAAAGGAGATTCTGAAATTGCGACGTTAACACTTATTGTGAAATTTATACAATAGTAGTTTAGCAGAGTTTAATTAGATAAAACAAGATAACGTTTTAATACAGAAGAGTATTTTTATTTTATTAAATGATTATTTAATGAAGTGTAGATCTTTTCAATTAGAATACACTTGTACCTGTTTTATAATCGAGATTTTGTTTGTTCCTGAAAAAAATTATAACTGGTTACTTTTTTATAATCCTAACTAATTAGTAATGACTTTGAATATGAAAGTATTTGAACACTCGTTAAAACAGAATATTTCTTTTTTTAATTGACCGAATGGCTTAAGGTTTTTTGAGAAGTTAGAAGAATTAGTTTACTAAATGAGGTGTAACAAATATTGAAAAAATTGCAATTGATTGGAATCGCGAAAAAAATAGTAAAGATCGCCTTCTACAATTTTTTTATCTAAGTCTGTAATGAAAATTTAAAAAATATGCTTAGTAGATTTATGTCAGTTACGTATAGCTATAGATTCTGAAAATTTTCATCATTTTTAACTGTTTGTAGCTCATAACAACATTAACCGATTTCGATGAAATTTTCAGCATGTGCATTGTTGTTATTTCTATACTCAGAGGTAGGATCACAATAGTTATTAGTTTATTGAATGGATAAATCTATTACACCGTTCTGAGCCAAAAAAACCTTTATTGCACGCGTTTACAAAAACTAGGGATAAAAACAAAAAAGCATCTTAAGCCTATCGATTAAATCTATCGATTGTAACTAGGACTATCTTCTAGTTACTATTTCTTACAACTAACGCATCTGCATATGGATGGCAAGCACGAACTCACGTTGTCATTTTCAACATGCATAATTAATATAAATCTACAAAATGCATTTAAGAATTTTCATATACAGGGTGGTTGGTAACTGGTGGTACAAGCGGAAAGGGAGTGATTCTACGCGAAAAAAGAAGTCGAAAATATAGAATAAAAATTTTTCGTTTGAAGCTTTGTTTTCGAGAAAATCGACTTTGAATTTTCGCTCGGTACGCGTGCACTTTATCACGCCTCGTTATAACGGATCTCACTGTACAGAAAATTAGGAATACATAATGAAATAATATGAAGTAATCATAAAGTTTTATTTTTTTTTTTATTTTTCCATCGAGACAACAATCTACACTGAGATCCGTTATAACGAGACGTGATAAAGTGCACGCGTACCGAGCAAAAATTCAAGGTCGATCTTCTCGAAAACAAAGCCTCAAACGAAAAATTTTTATTCTATATTTTCCACTTCTTTTTTCGCGTAGAATCACCCCCTTTCCGCTTGTACCACCAGTTACCAACCACCCTGTATATACATATACGAAAGGGTAAAATGAGAATTACTAGAATCGTGTTTAGTATACAGAGCGTTCACGCTATTAGCTCCTAGCGTTTTTCTCATAAACGACAAGTTTGAGGAAAAGATGAAAAGAAGAAGAAGATGAATGATTCAAAATGAAGTACATATTCATGGTAATTTCTTCCTCGCGAATTCAAAACTGCAGTTGCATTATATTTTTAAATGAAAATCTTTCTTTTTCTACGCACATCAATCTCCTCCGGCTTTGTATGAACAAAAATAATAGGCTAACATAGTTGAACACTGATTAGTTTAAAAAATATTTTTACTTTAATGTTGTAGAGTATCATATGTAAGACAAAGAAAACATAAATATAGAAGGAAATACAAAACTGCGTTACGTTTGTCCTTGGTTCCCATATGATATTCTACAAAATTAGGATTAAGATATCTTCTAAACTAATCAATTTTCCACCATGTTACGCTAATACTTTTTTTTATGTAAAATGACGAGAGGGTTCGATTTATGCAAAATCATTTATCTTCTTCCTCTTTCATCTTTTCCTCATATTTCTCGTTTACAAGAAAAACGGTGAGAACTAATAGCATGATCATCCTTCGCACATTATTTTGGTGATGATTGCACAAATGCCATCACATTGCATAATTAAAAAGTAAAGAAATATTTATAAAATAGTTTTATAAAAAACACTTAAACAGTTTATTTAAATGCATTTAAATATATTAAAATTGTTAAAGGAAATAAATTTTTGCTCCTATACGATAACGAAATACATTTAGAAAATAAAGTTATTTATTATATCAGATTATTAGGTCATTCCGGAAGTAACGTTGTGTCTTATTTTGAAGTTTGAATCTCTAAAATAAAATTAGCTACGGTCAACAATCAATTAACGATAATCAATTAAATCTCAACGATGAGAAAGATAGAAATGACTGATGCTACTGAATCACAAAGGAATTTTGTTTTATCGTGAAAAATGATCGGTCATATATGTCGAAAGCATTGGAAAAAATATTTAAAATAGTATAATTGAAAACGATAGTGTTATTCACTCTATTCTTAAACTTATTTCGATCATAATAGGATGTTATACAGATTAAAAACCTAACATAATATCGAATTTTAAAATGGTATCTAGATATCGTGCCACTAAACCGTATAAGAATGATAAAACATAGTCAACAATAGATTCGTTAACAAATACGATAAGATTCTTACATCTTAAAATTTTACGTGTGTAAGTTACTTGTGTAAAACATAACTGTTGAGAAATGTATAATTTTCTGTGCTGGACTGGGTTAAATGCGTAATAGAGATACTTGTATGTGGGTATCAGTGTGTGGACGTATGTTTTAAAGCAAATAATAATTTACGGCTTATGCTTAACAGGCATTAATCGTGTTAAATAAAACATGGTCGCTGAATGTGAAGCACGACGCTTTTAACTGTATCAGGGCTTTTTTGTTATAATAACCAGAGATCCTGTGAAATTGCGATAAGAGAAATATAATAAAGCTGCTCGATATCACTTGGTTCCCCCAAGGATTAAAGGTTTACAGACGAGCGCGTGTCTGCTAGACGATGCAATTTATCTGCTGTGTGTCGAGACGCTTGGCGAAGCGTAATATTGCCGATGCCGATGAGTTATTAAAGGGCCAAACTTCAGAGATTCGCGTATGTGCTACATATGGTAGTACCGAATAGTACAGAGGGTGGTCAGCTACGAATTGGCTATAACTCAAAGTAGCTCGTTAAATTGCGAGGATTAACCGGGCAGAGAGGTATTTACTCATCCCCTCGTTAGATGACCAATTGAAGGCATATGTTCTAGAGTTCAGGAACTATTACAGTTACAACGATTTAGAATTAATAGTATTAATATTTTACGAATGATCTTCTCTGTTTAAAATTGATGATAAAGAAAATTTGCAATCGTATTAGTATTAGTTCACTGTTATTTTTATGCAGTATAGACACTCATCGAGGAAAATATTTTGAAGAAATTGTATTAGCCTTTAGTTTGATGACAGTTTTGTGTGATATAGTAATTTAATGTTCTCCCACTAAGCAGAATCTTCGTAGGTTCTGTCATTGATCTTTTGTTTCATGAAGTTTGAATGTAGAAGTTGCGAGATCATTTGTTAATGTTAGATATATTGTCACGTCCCGCACTGCGCACGCGCCGTAACGTAGACTAAAACTACCAATAGCGCGAGTGAGCGTTTCAATTTGAAATTCAAATAAAATTTAACAATTTGTATAGAAACCAAATTCGAGCCTCACAACCCCCCACGGAATAACCCGCCACGTGACGACCCCCCCACGGTAGACCTAATTATAAATAAGCGTAGCGACATAGAAGACACAAAGAGAGATAATTCCTTAGTTCAGAGTAGTTAATTCCTCGGTTCTGTGTGATTAGTTCCTCAGTTCTTGGTGATTAATTCCTTGGTTCTTGGCGATCAGTTCCCCAATTCTTGGCAAGTAATTTCTTTGTTCATAGCGATTAGTTCTCAATTCCTTTAGCTCTTAATTTCTTAGTTCCTTTGCCTTTCAATTCTTTAGTTCCTTAGTTTTTCAACTCTTAGTTCCTTTAGCTCTTAGTTTTTGCTCTTAGTTCTTAAGGTCTTTAGTCCTTTAGTTTTTAGCTTTTAGTTCTTTGTTTCATTAGTTCCCAGTTCTTGTCAGTTTGTTAATCGACGTGTTTGTATTTGTCAATTTGTAAATTATTGAAGATCAATTGAATTAAAATCTTGTAATTAATAAGAGCGAAGACGTATCGCGAACGATTGTAACTTCGAGCATTCGAAATCTCAACGACAATTCTGTCAATACCCAATTAGAATTAGAATAAACATTTGTTGTGGAAGATATTTGTCTAATAATATAATAGGATTAAGCGAACATTTATTTTCACCAACCTTGATCCTCTCCCGTGCCAGTACTCCTGCGCGTAGCAGGTTAGCCGAAACGTGGAGTTTAATTGCCAATCGCATTAAACATCAGACAACGCTACCATTTAATCTAAATTCAAAAATTAACGGCAACACAACCAAAACAAATCAAACAAAAACGTAACAATATCAACTCATTGCAAATGATGTTTCATATTATACGCGGGTATATTGTCGAGCAAAGTCGTTGAGGTATAACCCATGCAATATATAGAATTTAATATAAATTTTTTAGAAGTGGTATAATACGACAGTTGGTCACTGCGTGTCAGTTAATCAATTTGACATCCATTAATTAGTTTCTATTATATCATATTCACATTTGTATGAAGTAACTTTAACATTAAGTGTTTTATAATTTGTGAGTTAGTATTACACATTATATATCTTATTGCCTACTAGCTTACTTTGACCATTACAAAACTCAATTATTCGTTAAGTCCAACATTTTAATCTACTAATTGGGTTATTTACTGATGACGAACTTGTCAAAAGTTAATCATTGTGAATTGATTTGAATTTTAGAATTGTCGATTTCCAAAATGTAAAGGAATATATTATAAGTTAATGTAATATGTTATAATTAAAGTGGCATAGTGAAGATAAAGAGACATAATCACGCTTCTACCTCAATAAAAATTAGCGATAATTTGATCAGAAGTAGATACGTCAACATTTTTAGTAATTGCAAAAAGAGGACATTTAAAATTTGTGACGTTTACAGATTAGTGGTTTTAGTTTAATTAGATCGATTCTAACACTTGAAAACATATAAATACAACATAATATTTTTACACAATATTATAGCAATAACAGATCACTGATAAACTGTATTACGACTAAAATATGGAAAATGTAGGTAACTTCATGTTTCTTAATTAACAAGGTAAATTGGATCCAGAACGAATCACGATGTTATATCATGCTGTACGAACTAGGTGTGGTTATAAGAGTAAAATAAATTTAATTTGCAATTTTGCATAGCAAGTTGAGAAATGGCAAATTTATGTTTTCTCAAAAGAGTATGTCAAGCGTTATTACTTTTACATAACATCAATCTAAAGGAGTAATTTATTTATCGTACTCCTTTATAAATAAATATTTTTTACTAAAACACTGAGATACATATATTTTTGTATTCTTTGAACAATTTTTATAATTTATTGAAATGCATACACCACTTAAGAGTACACGAATTTATTACTTAACCCAATAGTTTAATTGGGTAGATCACAACTAGTAAACGATTTGATTACCAAAAATATAACGTAAATAAATATACGTAAAATAAATTCTATGTGGAATATGCTAAACAAAGTTATAAATGTTAAGATAATTTATTTGCGACTTTCGCAAGATAGAATTATTGAAAGAAATATATATTTTAAAGAATGGAAGTATAGTATGGAAATAAGCACATTTAAAATTGTATTATAAACTTGTTTATAAATAACGTGGAAATTTATAATTATAATAAAATGCTTATAAATAAATAAATATGTGTTGAGAGTTATAGAGTCAAATAATACGTGCTGTAAATTGTCAAATTAAATTACCATTGAAAATCTTCATTTCTGACAATTTACAGAAAAAGAATAATACTTAATAATTTAACGAAACAACATGATAAAGCAAGTTTCCTTTCGTTGAAATTTAGAACTTTGAACGAAATTTAAATTTCGTTATCAATTTCAGTACGCCAACATTCATTGCAGTATACATATTACGTAGTGTGAGTGGCGTTGCTTTGCTTTAATTTGCAAGGTTACATCACATCGAGAAAAAGTTGGATTTACGAGGTCAGGAGAAAATCCCAGATCACGAATTCCGAACATTCGTTACAACTCTTATCTTGTTAAACAATACTGATGTTGGTAATACTCGTAGTTGGTTAATCTGTTTGTCTTTCGTGAGAAGATTAGTTCAGAGTAACAGTGACTTTTATTTCAGAAGTTCAGGACGAATATGCAATAAAATTGAAAGTTGGCTGAATATTCGAATTTTGATTAGTTGTAAAACAAACTTAGCTCTGATGGAGAACCGGAAAGTACTAAAGGACGAGGTGTTAGGAAAAATACAGAACATGTAGTAAATAAACAAACATTCTTTAATATCTATTGTTTAAAAATCTTAAGAATCTCTATTAGCAAAAAATTTCGAAAATTTCTTTTTTACTGCAGCACGTATATAGTAGTGGCAGTAGTAGAAGAAGTAGTAGAAGAATTCCTTTTTGCATCTAATCCATAAGCATCTAATTCAACACAACTCCAAGCAAAAGATTTACACATATTACGTATGTTTATTCATTTATAGGAAACTGAATGGTACAAAATTACACAAAATGTACATAATACCTAAAAATACAAAATATAATACTCGGTATAATATTTAGTGGATGAAACAATTTGTATTTCTGCTCCCATTTTCTCCATTACTTTTTGTAGAAATATGAATTAAAATATAAATTGAAATATTTGTACAAATATTCATAGTGGGCTAATAAACTAATGAATTAGAAAGGAACTTTCAATAGAACCTTCGTATTAACAATTATCGAAGGATTTTTGAACCAAGCTCTAAACACACATATATCTTCATAGACAGGTCGAATTTTTTCATTAAATAAAATTATACGCTATTGCTTTTTATTCAACGCAACCAAAGACGATCAAAGAAATGCGATCAATTCAATCAGACAAAAATTCACTTATACTTATTAAAGATTAAAATGCATACCTATGAAAGGGACAGATACCACGTCATGTGCTTAATAAATAATTTTTTCGTGAGCTTCCAAATATATAGTTTTTCAGAATTATATGATTTTTAGTTCACGTTTCATATTCGAATCAGTACATGTAATCTACAATCGTCCATTTCAGTTTATTAATTTTATTTGACATATATGTGTTTATTTTAATATTTTATAACAATAATATTGTATATGTATAATATATATTTTAATACTTTATAACAATAATATTTTATGTAATATTATCAATTTCAAGATCAGTCCATACCTTGAGACTTCTAATTATGAGTAGTAAGTTCATTAACGAATAGCAAAGGAACACATATTTCTTTTTCTTCTTTCATTCATACATTCGTTTATTTTTTGCCTTTCTGTCATCACAGTGTCAAAGTATATGTATGTAATTAGATTGGCATTTATAATTTAACTAGCATTGAATCGCGTACGCTGACGAATATCCGCACATCAAAGGAAATTGTGCCTTTCACTGCGTTCAATTTCAACAGCAACTACACAATTTTTCTACCTTGTGCAGTGTGGAATAGTTACGAATGTGAATGAAATGTTTGTCTGTTTTTACACGGATATACGTGGTTTTATGTGGTTTGCATCGCCTGGCGAGATGCATTTCATCTGGGTCCGGTTTTACATTTATTTTATATGTGTCTGGATGTTCTTTTAAGAACCATATATAACACTTTATTTAGTGGATTCAAACTTTAATCAAGAAAGAGAAATATAAATATAAATATTAAAAAATGAGAATACGGAGGAAATTTTTAATCATAGTTTATGTCCAGTTTTAGAATATTTCATAATGCATTAAAAGAATAGTTTTAATAAAGATTCCTTAAGATTTCTAACGTAGTTTAATTATTTTATTTATGTATTTTATATACAGGGCGGTTGGTAACTGGTGGTACAAGCGGAAAGGGGGTGATTCTACGCGAAAAAAGGAGACGAAAATATAGAATAACAATTTTTCGTTTGAGGCTTTGTTTTCGAGAAAATCGACTTTGAATTTTCGCTCGGTACGCGTGCACTTTATCGCGTCTCGTTATAACGGATCTCGTTGTAGATTGTTGTCTCGATGGAAAAATAAAAAAAAAAAATAAAACTTTATGATTACTTCATATTATTTCATTATGTATTCCTAATTTTCTGTACAGTGAGATCCGTTATAACGAGGCGTGATAAAGTGCACGCGTACCGAGCGAAAATTCAAAGTCGATTTTCTCGAAAACAAAGCCTCAAACGAAAAATTGTTATTCTATATTTTCGACTTCTTTTTTAAAGATTACGTTATAACGGATCTCACTATAGATCGTTGTCTCGATGGAAAAATTAAAAAAAAAAAATTTTTTTATTCTATATTTCGACTTCTTTTTTCGCGTAGAATCACCCCCTTTCCGCTTGTACCACCAGTTACAACCACCCTGTATAATACATACAACATAAATATACATCGAATCTTTCTGTGACACGTGTCCAAAGGTTTTCACGAGACACTGTATATGCCAATGGGTTAATGATAATTGTAATGATGCTGCAGCCGAAATAGAAATTGCGAATGTGCACATTTCAAGAGTGAAACGTTTATGCGAAGTTCAACAAAATAAAAATGTAACAGACAAGAAAGGGAAAAAGGAACCATGTGCTAGCGATATTTATTGGATCAATTACATCAAAATATCACCGATTTTACAAACATTTAAATCTTAACACTTGATTTCTGAATGAAATATCTGAATATTTTTAAACAAATTGTTTGTATATATTTTCCAGTCAAAAAACTCCAGAAGTTCTATATGCGTAGAGATAAAAGTTAAAACCATTGAAATAATATTTAGTTGAATAATTCTTTGATTCATGCACATAATAAGAAATAAAGGAATGGAAGTTAACGGTATGGATGAAAAAGTAATTCTTTCTTTAATATAAATCAAGAACGATTTTCAATTTTTGCTTCTCTCTTTGCTTTGTTTCGTTTTAACGTTTACTTAATACATCCTGTTACGTAAATCCTAGATATTTAGTTCACAAGAAAAGAGTATCTAAAGAGTAGTGATTGTAATGTTGAGAATCGAATAAATCCTTGATGTCTATGAACGGTTCTAATTAATGTTGAAAAACTAAAAGCCAACATTGTCTTCAACATCTAGAGTGTCTAATTACCACGTTTAATTGTCAAACTCTGTTAAATCAACACTTGTACATATAATTGCAAATATAATCTCCATTGAACAACAACGATAGTTTGTCCTAATGAAGATACGCAACGCGCCTCTAAGACTAACGCCTACCCGACAAACCCGACATGTATATTTTTGTTTGCATCGTTTATATGATTTTTGCCAATAACCTGAAGCACAGTTCCCAACTGCCAACTACTTGTTGACGTATTGTTCTGATTTCTATAGACCCTAAAGCCTTGAAGAGCGCTCATAGATGAATATTGGAGTAAGAAGATTGATCTTCTTCGAGTCTCTGTCAATGTTATGCAACATATTTTCAAAGATGCTGGCACTTTCTCTTATTGGATATTTCTCTTTATCTTTCAGAATTAATCGTCTACAATGGTTGGTATTTTGAATTCGGAACATAAAAATTTGTTTTATTTCTTTCAGATAAATTTATAATTTGCTACATTACTGGTAGCGTATAACAGGCAAATCTTTAAATGAGTAATCCAAATTTATACAGCGTGTCGCAAAATATGTGAAAGATATCTGCAGGGTCGATTTTACATATCAAGACGATGAAAGGAGTTCAAATATAAAAATGTATAGCAAAATTGAATTGTTTATAACTTGAAAAATAAGCTTCAAACAAGTTATAAACAATTCAATTTTGCTTTAGAAATACATATACTGATAAATATCATCGAATCAGCTGACGAACCATTCTCTTTATCTCATTCGCTTCACGTTTCTCGCTCCAAAATCCTCAAAACCAACACAAAGTGACAGAATTTGATAGAATTTCGATTATTATATTCGAGTGAGGAGAGTGTTGGAGTCGGAGAAAAGGAATTGTCAGCTCATTCATTGATACCAATACATTTCTAGCATAAAATACTATCGTTTATCTGTGCAGCTTGAAAAATAAACCTTAAACAACTTTGTATATACATAAATTTTTCTCATTGTCTTGGTACCTAGGTCGATCCTATAAATGTCTCGCATATATTTTTGGACAACCTGTATATAAAAAGAAATAACTGAAATAAAAATAAGGTTTTTTATTATTGTATTGGTAACATTATATACTTTTCGAAGAGAACCAAATTAATTGATAAAAGTATTGATTGCGAATATGTATATTTAGATTTCATCGCCCATCTATTTGCTAAATTGTTTAGATTTTTGATTCAATAAAATTTGTTTACTTTTTATACAAAAAATAGAATATCACGTATTTTTATATCATAGTTAATTTTGTTGTTGAATTGTTTCACGAAAGTGTATAAGAATCAATAACGATTGATTAACATAAATGATCTACAAAAATGTGGAGTTATGAAAAAAATATACCAGACATACACATTGCGAGCTAACTGACTTACAGAATGTAAAAGTTAAAAATTTGCTGAAAACTGAGTATTAGAGATTCGAGGATTTACAAAATTAATAGCAATTAATAGAGGGATGAAAATTATACGCACGAATATGAAGACAGTCGTAAAAAATTAAATAATTCTAAATTACGATATTATGATCATTGTGAAGCTTGTATAAGTCCATAAGGAGGCCCAAATTATATGATAACAAAAAATTAAACGATAGTAATAGAATGAAATTACATATATAACGACAAAAGAAAATTCAACATGTGATCTTTATTAATGTTTGTACACACTGTTGTAAATATTAATATTTGAGACAAAGTTAAATGAAATATATCACAATAATTAAAAACCAGGCGTTTGAAATATAATAACATAAATAAGTTTTAAACAATAAAAATTAATGGTTATATAAATCGACTAATAAAACAAGATAAATACTTCCTGTAAATACATTTCCACATAACTGTATCGCTTGTTAAAATTTTTAAATGCTATATAATTACGAAAACAGGAGCTTCAATAGAACAAATTGTTTCATTACTCTCACACAAATCGTTCTATTAGTATGGAACAGTTAATTTCAAAATGGGAAATTTCAGCGAGTAGAATTAAATTTCCATCAAACCATGCATTCGCTATCTCCGTTTAGAGAAAATGGTTCGTCGTTGTTGAAATGTTTCTAAAGTTTTGCAAAGCGGTCGAACATTCGATTTGCCTGGAAGATATCGTCAGAAGCGAAGTTTTTCGCAAAAAAAAAAAGAGAGGAAAGACCTCGTTAGCTAGATTCGATTCGTACTTTTCTTCTCGTTTATCAAGCCAGCTATCAGTCAGCTTCTCTCTCATTCGAAAGAACCGAAGCAAACAGGCAACTTTTCTTAAACATATCTGAAGTGTAAGTATCCGCGCGATGATATAAAACTGTTCTGGCTTTGGAGTTTCGTCGGAACTGCCCAAAGGATTTCTTAAGTCTCGACCTAGGGAAGCGAAACAAGAACTTCTTCAAGTAGATTTACTTCGACTGTCGATCTCGCATCATAAACAGCCAGGGACTATCATAGCTACTGTTGCATTATGAAGTTATTCTCGCGTGAAGCAGCTGTGTAGCAAATATTTGGAATCACGGGAAAATGCTTCTCGGCGGAAATGCGAAATGGAATCAACCGTTCTACTTATCGTTCGAACAAGGTATTACGTCGCAGCTTCTTAGCATAATATAATAAGTTTGTATTCGTTTTCATTTTTTAAACGAATACCTCCTATATTTCAGTATACAATATTATTGTATTTATTATTGTTGAGCTATACAGAGGATTCGGAATAATAAATAATTTAATTTATTCACACACAACAGCTATACATATATATATATATATTACACTCTGAAGACCTCGATAACCTACTTATACGCACGCTTGTTGTCAACAGACTATTCTAGATTCTTCTAACAGCTACCAACAGTCTTTTGTCTCAACTAAGACCTGAACGTCCTCTGACGCTTTCACACACATTCACATGTACAGTGTAAATGTATCATCTACCTAACAATTATACAGGGTGGTTGGCAACTGGTGATACAAGCGGAAAGGGGGCGATTCTGCGCGAAAAAAGAAGTCGAAAATATAGAATAAAAATTTTTCGTTCGAGGCTTTGCTTTCGAGAAAATCGATTTTGAATTTTCGCTCGGTACGCGCGCGGTACGTTATAACGGATCTCACTGTAGATCGTTGTCTCGATGGAAAAATTAAAAAAAAAAAAGAATTTTTATTCTATATTTTCTTCTTTTTTTGCGTAGAATCACCCCCTTTCCGCTTGTACCACCAATTACAAACCACCCTGTATAGTATAAAATTAATAAATAATAATATAGTATAAAATAACGAATGAAATTTATGAAATATTACAGATTAGTAGGACGTTAAATTTTCAACATTTTAATGGAATATCTCAGCAAGATATTAATGGAACAGAGAGCAATGAGTGAAATTTTGAACTGAAAGATCTCGTTTGTAGTGGGGAAATCCGTTTTAAGATGAATGAAACATTCCTTTCAAACGATTATTCCTTTGACGAAGTAGAATTTCATATAATGACATATTATAGCGGGAATAAAGATCACTGGTTAGCTTTTGATTCCGGTAAGAAGCGTTCTGTTCGTTTGACAAAAGGAACAGGGAGAGGCAGAGAGAGAAAATTCCAAGGTCTCCAGCTTCACGACGTTTTACTTTTTATCATATTGACAGACGAACGAGGGAGTTCTTCTCTTTTGAGCAACAGAAGAAGAAATGCTCGTTGACTTCTAACTAAACGGTAACAGCGTTTCAGAAAGGGTAGCTAGTGTAAAATGGACGAATACGCGGTAGTCCAAGTTTCTTTTGTACTTTTTCAATACCTCAATTTAGCCTGAGATTGGATACCTTAAATTGGATAAGACGCGTAAATATCTAGCTCGTCGTGCTCTCGTTCTCCCTATGAAGGGTGACCATTGTGTTTGGCAAAAGAAGAAATACAAATGCGATGAAATCAGAATAATCAGCTTAAATCTTGGACAATAACAGAATATATTCATTGTTTGCTTGGGTAATTAAATGAAGCTGCTCGGTCGGAACTCATTTAATAAACTAAAAGATCCAGGGTCATTGTTAGGATTGTTGATTTGCAATAAATTCAACGTTCGTGTTGAAGCTTTGTGCAATATTTTGATATTCACGTTTACTTTTCAAAGTAAATTGTTATATGAATTTGCATATTTTCGCAATTGCGGTCACATGGTCATATGAAAGTCATGATTATTTCATTTCAATATAGTTAATATTATTATTAGCGCTTTGTGCTATTTATTTTACATAAAGTGTATTGTTCGCGCGCTATGCAATTTTTTTATGTAGATTCTAACATCAGCTGCAACTGTGTGATTATTAGCGACGGCAATGTAAACAGAAAGAGATTTACGAATTAAATATTGTTAAATAATGATATATATGTCTTTCAGAGAGAAGATTTTCTTGAAACTTGATTTTTATCCCAGAGGTTTTCATTTAAAGTTTTTTTCAGATTCAAAAATAAGTATTTCTTTCCCTACATTTTTTGTTGAAATTTAGAATCATTCTAGTTTAAAATAAGATTAAATATAATTTGGCAAAATATAATATATCATAATATTCCATAATATATCATAATGTATCTCTTATCTATAATAGAAAAATTAGAAATTTCAGTGCTTGTAACTTCTGTAACAAATCAAAAATATGAGAAATATCAACGTTCAACAAGACATTGAATAATACTGTGTAATTAACATGGATATTTTAAATTTAAGCTAAATTAATTTGCCGAATGCTAAATGAACAAAGTGTGATAATGAACTATTTACTTGCTTTGTATGATTCCGCCAACATATACATATACAAATATTAACAGAAATCTTAATTCACTAAAAATTATGGTAAATATTAAAAAAAAAAAAAAACGGAGTCACCTCGAATTTTGATAATTTTTTACTATTTCGTCGAGGTCATCATCCTGAGTAGTCTTGTGAAGTGTTATTTTAATTGAGGGTTGCCGTTTATCAAAAAGCTGTTATTAAAAAAAGTTTATACAAAAATACGTGATTTTCCGAACACTATTTACACTTAATAGAATGTGAATAACCGAAACTTTTCTTTAAGGTGACCCAGATAACCCACACCTAACCTTTAACTTAAAATTAGATTTGGGGTAAGTTAGGTTAGGTTTTTCTCGGAGTAAAGATATAGAGTTCCCTCACCCGCGCTTTCACTTGTTGATGCTACTGTATCAAAATACAAAATAATTTTACCATAAAAAAGTAAATAAATAAATAGATGAAACAAATAAAATAAATAAAATGAAGTAAGACTACTAAACTCACAACACTACTCAGAGTGATGACCTTGACTACATATTGCAAAATTATCAAAATCGGTTTTCGCGAACATTTACCAAAATCACACCAAATAATGTTATTTTAATATTAATTAATTTGGCACTTTGGAAATAAATAACGCTGTATACAACGTGGAATGGAAAACCCTTACAGGAGCACAGAGTGATGGGTAGCGTAATAGATGAAGCAATTAGAATGTTCTTTTGTTAACATTGATTCGTGATAAAAGAGCTAGGCGTTTAGTATCTATTTCACAGATGAAATTTCAGGACGTTCTGCAAAACATCGCTTCAAAATTTGATGTATGTGTACATGCATATATTTATATATTTAGATTTTTAACAAAATCTACATATATTTAATTACAAAATTACGGATAACTCGAGCTGCAATGAGTTTATCCTTTGTAATCACTCAATTATGTATAATATAATACAGTAGAGACTTGCTTATCCGAACTAATATGGAGATAAGACTGTTCGGATAATGGAATTTTCGGATAATAGAACAATCACGTTTCCGATATGAAGTTTCTATTCTATTCAAATATAAATTAAGTTTAATTAATAGCTTCCTTAAATATTTATGGATCCTATATCTTTTTGGCTGCTAGCAATAAGTCGCGTAATTCTTTAACATAAATAACTACACAGAGACTCTTTTCGTACTTCGAACCACTGAAGCTCGTTTTCGAATGCCACGGTATGAGAAGGCACCTCTTCATTACCACTTTCCATTTGCCATATAAAATTGCCATTATTATCGTCTTTATCGCGATGAAATCATTTCATTATATCAGTATATTTGGGGTTTTTATACTTTTGCCAGCATCATCAGAATCTACGTGCTTTACATCATTTTCATTATCACGTTTTTGTTTTATAATGTCTGCGATTGTGCCTGTCCCAAGACCATGTATTCTTGTTAATTCTGTCGTACTTATACCACCTTTGAGTTTTTAATTATCTATGTCGTATTTTGTTTCGATAGTTCGAACGCTATTAATTCCATATTAAGGTCTTATAGTCCGAATTCACTGAATCCAATAAAAGAAGAAATACAGGGTGGTTGGTAACTGGTGGTACAAGCGGAAAGGGAGTGATACTACGCGAAAAAAGAAGTCGAAAATATAGAATAAAAATTTTTCGTTTGAGGCTTTGATTTCGAGAAAATCGACTTTGAATTTTCGCTCGGTACGCGTGCACTTTATCGCGTCTCGTTATAACGGATCTCGTTGTAGATTGTTGTCTCGATGGAAAAATAAAAAAAAAAAATAAAACTTTATGATTACTTCATATTATTTCATTATGTATTCCTAATTTTCTGTACAGTGAGATCCGTTATAACGAGGCGTGATAAAGTGCACGCGTACCGAGCGAAAATTCAAAGTCGATTTTCTCGAAAACAAAGCTTCAAACGAAAAATTTTTATTCTATATTTTCGACTTCTTTTTTCGCGTAGAATCACCCCCTTTTCGCTTGTACCACCAGTTACCAACCACCCTGTATATTGTATATGAAACGGCAAAAGGGAAACGTTACTGGGAAATATTATGTTCGGATAAGAAGGGCTCTACTATATTATCACGTCATTAAATTGATTTTTATCAACGTAAATGCAATGATAGGATTGACGCTCGTAACAAATTCTTTATCTCTATTTTTTAATTTTTGAACCATATTAGGTTAAGAAGATTCTTTTGAATTAATAACAAGTTTTCTAAAGTTGATGGCAGCATAGTGATATTAAATGTAGTAAATGTAATAAAATATATTATTCTTATGTCTTATAATATGGATCTTATGTCTTATAATTATAATAGATAATTTAAATTTATAGTCTGCTAATTCTATAGAAAGATAATAAGTGCTGCTTTTAATAATTAATTTATCATTAATTTGAACTTTGGTCACATTCAAAGTGCTACTGTAAATCAATCAATGTGCCCGGATATCAATCATCGACTAGAATGACTATTTTTGTGTGCCACTCGTTCTATGGTCGTAGAAAGATAATTTTTTCTTCGCAATATTACCGTCCGTTTCACTGTCATTGCGAAACTATGGATTCAGTAAGACATACAAAAGTAAATCTCTCTTTTTCAAGCAGAAAGAAAGTAGCATTTACGCGTTTTCGGGAACAACATTGCTTTAAATCCACTGTCGGGATATCAACGAGAACAGCTTGTTCCATAAATCTTCATTTCTGCACAATTACTTTGCAATTAAACTTCAGCGACGACAACTGAACTGCAGAGCAGAACCTCTCGGACCGCGTGTCGCCATTTACGACCTTTAAAAGCACATTTTTCAACGGTTTTTAAATTCACCTTAAACTACACACGCTCACAGGCAAAATATTCGAACATTTGTAGACACCTTTTATATTATAGGAAATATTTCAAGATTTCATTAGCACTGTAACGACACTCAACGATCATAATTATATTTATTTTTGAAGCAGATTTAAAAATGTATATAACAATTGCACAAGATTTTTAGTACAAGTATATATACATTGCAAAAGATTATAGAAATATTTAAAATAATTTCCCGTTATATCAATAAGCCTTAATATCCATATGTATATTGTCAGATTGGTTTCACATTTTCCCAATATAATCATGCCAGTAGTAGTCTCATTACACGTTACTGAAATTTCAAATGTTTTATACAGGGTGGTTGGTAACTGGTGGTACAAGCGGAAAGGGGGCGATTCTACGAGAAAAAAGAAGTCGAAAATATAGAATAAAAAATTTTTTTTTGCATCGAGACAACGACCTACAGTGAGATCCGTTGTAACGAGACGTGATAAAGTGCACGCGTACCGAGCGAAAATTCAAAGTCGATTTTCTCGAAAACAAAGCCTCAAACGAAAAATTTTTATTCTATATTTTCGACTTCTTTTTTCGCGTAGAATCACCCCCTTTCTGCTTGTACCACCAGTTACCAACCACCCTGTATAACATATTACAGTATATATCTACTTGTACATAAAAATGTTCAAATATATTCTCGAGGCAGTGTATATTCACTTTTAACCAATTGTAAGTATTGATACAAATTACGGTATTGATACAAAGCACGAGTTAAGAAAATATTTTAGTACAATCTAGATCTGTATTAACTTTGTATATTATCGGCGATAATGTGAAATTTTTAATGAAAAAAGGACAGGTGTTTAAAGCTTTATACAATGTAATATATATCTTACATTAATATATCCAATTATAGTAAAAAGATCTGTTTAACTGTTTAACGTATTAAAGATTGTCAAGACTTATTTATTTTTCTTATTTGGGAGCTTTAATATTCCTTTCTTCAAAAAGTTTTTAGACTAAGATTACTGTCCTGTTGTAAGATATTAGATTGTCCCAAAAGTTTCTTCCATTTCCAATAGAACAAAATGGATCAATGGATCATATTTCTTTATAAAATGAAAGATACTTTTGGGACAACCTAATGTATAGTTTTACTCCAGTTCATTTCAAGTTTTGTAACAGACTATTATAAATTTTCTTCTATTAGAATTCGATCATATTAGTATGAAACATGTTTCATAGTCGATATGATATTATTTGGCTTGAAAATATCGTTTTTTCCTTACATGTAGTTTCGTTTCTGAAGCAAAAGCAATTCAAATTTTATTTCATGGAAGAAATGTTTGCGAAAGAGCATACACAATGTAATCTCTTTCTACTCATTCGTGTAAAACAGCTTCTTGGATATGACGTCGGATATGATCACTCACCGTAAAAAAATAAAATATCTTCTTAGTTCCTTTACTATTAATCGATCTTTTTCTTCTTTCGAAATATTATCCATTTTCCATAAATGATCTGTATTAATTTGTGTAACATGCAGCTTCAGCATTCTACATTTGAGAGTATAATTTATATTTAACATTTATATTTCGAAATACTATCACATGTAATAATTATAAATGTTTAACTATATGTAAAATGATCATTGATAATAATTAATATTTTAGTGCAAAAACGTTTACGTATATCTTAAGAGAAACAAAATTTAAAATAGTACGTATCAACTTATTTCCTTCTTGGAATAAAATATCTTTAGAATAATTATATGCTGCTGTTCCTGCTAGAAAATAAATTTTTATCGAGTAGTACATTATCACAAGTAGAAAATATAAGGAACTAGTTGCAAATATTTGAAGGAAGATAGTATTTTGTTCCCCTCCAGTTAAACTTATAACAGATAAAACCGTAGTATATAAATATACGTAACTTTACACGCTGAGTGTTAGTACGTATGTACCTTGTGTACAGAGAAATTGTCAACAAGCCGAAAATAATCGAGTGTCTCTTCCGAATGGTGTCCTTGTGAACTTCTTCTTCCGAGTTTCATTCCCGATCGTGCATCCTTGAGAGCTTTTACAAAGACGCGTGGCAATAAAAATTCAATTACCATGCGCCGTGTAGTTCGATGCTTCTATGAAATTTTTACGAGGCCACGAAATTGCGCATGCATCACTTGTCCCAGCAATCAAGTTCAGTTACTGTTTACTTACCAAGAACGGCGAACTTCCGGAGCGGAAATGAGAGCTTCCACACAGACGACCAAACAAATGGTTTCACTAACTCGATTCGAACAGTTTCGTTATAGCTTGCGACTATACCGGTTACCTTTCCAACCCTTGAAATATAATAGACAATACTATAACGTCAAACCCAAGATAAATCTGCGACCTTTCCCAAAAACTCGTGCGATGACAATTTTTCCTCTAACCTTCTGAAATGAAACGGAGAATACATCGACATCTGACAGATCGCAGAAATATCGAAGTTACAAGTGGCATGTGAGAAATACTGAAATCCCAATGCGCGGAATAATTAAACTTTTGATGTTTGTAACAATCAAGTCCAGGATTGGGCGAAATACTAATATACAGGGTGGTTGGTAACTGGTGATACAAGCGGAAAGGGGGTGATTCTGCGCGAAAAAGGAAGTCGAAAATGAATAAATTTCTTTAAGAATAAAAATTTCTTTTTTTAATTTTTTTTTTTTAATTTTTCCATCGAGACAACGATCTACAGTGAGATCCGTTATAATGTACCGCACGCGTACCGAGCGAAAATTCAAAGTCGATTTTCTCGAAAACAATGCCACGAACGAAAAATTTTTATTCTATATTTTCGACTTCTTTTTTCGCGTAGAATCACCCCCTTTCCGCTTGTACCACCAGTTACCAACCACACTGTATTACTGAACAATAAATTAAAATATCTGTTGAAATTATACAACTATTAAATTATGATACTATAAATCATAGTCACTTTCCTTTAGATATTCTATCAATAAACGTACTTGGCGATTGATGTAGGTGTTTGGACATAAGAAATTGTGATGTGATACTGAGATACGTTTGAATATTTCAGCAGCAAGCAATAACATGAAAAAGGAAGCTATGCAGGATAACGTTAAGCAAGGAAATTAGGCAGGAAATTTCTTAAGACACGATAGCTTATTACGTGAAAGTGCTTTCTAAATATTATTTCTGGAAATTCGAATGCTCTTCTTACGAAATAATCTTCTCTTCCTTTATCCAGCAAGGGAAACAAAATCTTATTAAGTAATTTAATAAGAACTTTGCAATTTATTTACATGGAAACGCATTTGCACATTTCCTATATTCATATATATTATTTAATATTTTCATATGTTTCCGTATGTTTTGTAATTTTGTTCGAAATATGAATTCAAGATGACTATGCAAATGATTGTATTATTTAGTATCTAACAAACTTAATAAATTTGAAAAGTGAAATTAATTGCTCGATAGAACATTATTGTATTAAATATATCTTAATTTATTTAAACTATTTTAAATCAATTTTTAAATAAATTTAAACTACTCTAATATATAATCATTTAAATTTTATTTATAACTGTAGAGCATTTGTAAATTGTAAATATTATAATATATATTATAATTTGTTCCTTACCGATAATTATACCAACATTCTAATTTAATTATTATCAAAATTTAATACAATCAATATTTCTGATATATGTACTTGAAGAGTATAAAATATCGGACGAGTGACTCGTATAAATAAATAAATATTCCTATATAGAATATATTATAGTTACTACATTTTCTGTATTAATATCATTATGATTCTAATGCACAAGTTAAATTGGAAGGAACTAAATAACAGTAATACATAGAATAATATAAAGTGGTGTCATAATGGCAATATCAATTCTCCCGAATTGATTCCAAGAAAAACAAGGAATCTACTATCCGAAAAATTATTCTACACACGAAAGCTAAGGAAATTGAAGATATTCTAAAATAATGTAGGGAATCGAACAGTTCGAAATATAAATGTAGACGTAGAAAGATGCACTAAAAGCGAGGGTGGACGACTGACAGTAGTCGAAGGCATCGATCGCAACAAGAACAACAAGTGTCTAGACAGCAGAATACCGGGAGCAATAGACCACATCGAAATATGTGTCATTTATATATGTCGGAGATGAAAGGAAAGCCGAAGCCGTTCCTTGGAAATTTTGGGAACATCCTCTAGTACTCTAGCCTGGATTTTATCATAGCTGTAATTGTTCGAGATTTGTGATATCAAGATTGGGTTCGAGGTGACAATTGGTCGCCCAACGTAGCCACGGCCACGGGATGTACGTTTTGCCTAACGGAGGTCTGGAGTGGTTGTATGGGTTTTCCGAGAAATGTGGTTGTGGCGGCATGCGGCCTCGGGAGCGGACCTAGCCACGTGTGATACAGTGGGTCATACATTGTATTACTAATCAAACTCCAGGCAGAAACCGCCTAACAACGGCGTTTGGAACTCTCTCGATGCTTCCAACGAGTCTGCCTAGCAACGGCGTTTGAAACCTTCTCGATGCTTCCAAACGGGCATAGAAAAACAAATGCAATCGTACAGCGAGAAAAATCTCGACGAGGCTGCCATTCTTGCGACTGCTTTGGAGAGTGACACGTCGAGTTTTCAACCATCGTATTTCTGTGCTTAAGATCAGTCTGCGCTTAGTAAAGAGTTATCCCGTTGGCCGTGGATTCGTTTGAACTCAAAAATATTGTTAATAGCGTTTATTAAACTTATTGTTCGTAAATCATACTATTCATTGAACTTACTATTCGTTAAACTTATTATTCACTAGACTTATTATTTGTTAATCTTTGTAGTAGACTTGTGTATACGTGTAAATATAATCTCGGTTGTGTAAAACAATGGTTAATTCACGTGAAGAGTTGTTACGCGCCCAAAATTCCAACCATACCCCGACATATACATGCTCTCGTTCAATATGAAGCTACATTTTATTTACTTTCTGTCATGCTATATCTACATTCTGATTTCCGTCTCTACTTTTCCCATAATCTGCCTTTGACTACTACACCATGTTTATTTTATTTATTTATTTATGAATGTCGCATCAACTTCTAAGGTTACCAGCGACATACAACACAGTAATACAATATACATGAGAGTTGTCAATGTTTACTGTAACATATTATTTCGTTGTTCCCTATGCAAATTTGAAAGTGATAAAAAGGCGAAATAATGGGTAATTTAAGGTACTTATATACCCCTCCCTGTGCATATATCTATAGCAAACATGTTCTACTTCTCTTTGACCTTTCTTCGAATTAGTGGCTAATGTAAAAGCAGAACTTCATCTTGGAAAAATGATATATTTTTCAAAAGCGTTTTAAATAATAGTTTGCTATGACAATTACTTTATTTCTTTATAATAGTTGAGACGTACATGAACAAAAGACTGACAAGTAATATTTATTGATTTTTTGATTTTGATATCAATTGTTGACTGAAATATTGTAGTTGGAAACGAAACAAGTTCCTGGGTTCAATATTTCCTAAGTATCCTAATAATAGATAACTATCGATATTTTTGAAATATTCAACACAGTGCAAAATACATATTTAATCACATAATCAATTAAAAAAGATAATTTTGTTATTGCTATGGAATTATATATCCACGGCACGTTTGATCTTAAAATTGCTTAACATGTTCTTTTCCTACGATCCTTAATTTATAACAATGCCACATTGCATGGCTCGTTTTTAAAATAAAAAGGAAGTCAATGACACAATTTAAAAAGCTTCTATTTTGTATTATTTTACTTATTTTTCTCTAATATACGCTATTTCGAAATATTAAATGATGTTTGTTTATGCTTTAAAAATACGTACAATTCTCCATCCCCAATCGCGCCAATTCCAAAATTTACTTTTACAATGTAAAATTGTTAAATACGTACAATAGCTACAAAAAGTGCTTGCTATTAGTTTGTTACTTAATGTAGATGTTACTTAAACTATGTAGATGTAGATGTAGATGTTAGATGTTACTTAAACTATGTGCACACACATATGTATCACGAATATAGTTTTTTCTAACTTATACTTATGATTTGTCTGAATAACCGTATCCGAAGTATCGGGCTGACGGAAAGTTTCAGACTACTAGAAAAAGTCAGGCTACTCTAATTAGTAATTGTAGTAGAGTAATTGTAGTTGAGTATGTCACAGTCACGGACACCCTTCTAAGCACCACACTAATACGTATACACAGAAGTTACGAGACATTTATTGCAAGCATAAAGGGTGTCCCGATTAAACGAGACCACCTAAATATCTGCTTCATTTATGATCGTATGAAACAACTTTTCAAAACAAAGGTAAACTATTTCAAAAGGCACGTGTAATGGTAGAAGAAATTTTTCTCAAACTTGCTTTTTTTTTAGGAGATTTCAAGATCAGCGGTATTTTTACGAATGAAACTCTATATATTTTTTTACATCAATGCACCAACTATAATGTATGAAAGACATAATTTCAAGGGTATCACTTCCTTTCCTTGTTTTTCACACACCAGGTTTTACAAAACTAAAATCAAACTATCTCTTAGACTAAGCACTACCGGACACAAGTATCTGAATACTTTTATATAGAGAAAAGGACGCATTATTTGATGGATAGAAAAATATAGGGTTCGATAAAAATATACCGATAACTTTGAAATCTCGTGAAAAATAACGTTGACACAAAAATGTGTTCACCTTTACATATGCCTCTTGAAATAATTAAATTTTATCTTGAGTTTAACTCCTGAGAAATTTGTTCATACAATCGTAAATAAGGCAGATATTTAGGTGATTTCATTTAGTCGAGCCATCTTGTATACATACCTTGCAATGAACATCAAAGTATTTAAACAATCAATTATGCATTAGATCAATAAGTCATAATGTGTAGTGAGGCCATCTTTGACGATAATTATACGTTATTAATTTTCTATTAATTGTAAGTGTATGATTGTAATAAGTATCTTCTAAATCTCTATATAAATTGTCGGATTATTATTATTAATTGTTATTTAATTAGTTCTTAGTTCGTATTTTCGTAATATAATTACGATAGTCGTATCTTATTAGAGTGTTAACGAAAATTCAGAATATTTCCCATAACACACAACATATTCATAGATAGTAAGTGTTCAAATTCTTCTGTGAGTCACTGTATTTTCAAATTAGTCCTATTATCAAACTAGATGTCAGATTACGTATTAGTACTATCAGTACTTTCATTGTTTACAATAATCAAAATTTCAGGTGTATGTGGGTTCAGGTTGCGTCAAATGCAGTTCACACGCACAATCTTTGGACAAACCATTAGCAAATATAACGACGCATTCACTAGTGCGAGTTTGTTAATCTGAAAAACAAATACACCGTTACGTTCGCAGATTTACATAATTACATATATTGAGGATGTGTTTGGTACAGGTTCGTGCAATTCCGGAATATCCGCATTGTGGACATGTGGAGCGTGTTGCCATCTGTTGCCAAGTCATCGTTATTACGAAAACGTATGAAGTATTTATAAAAGTTAATTAGTACGCTGGACTTTACCGGCAGGCCAGCCGTAAATTCAAGTTGTCCCAGACAACGGGGTGTGTATCGTACATTTTGCCAATTAAGCAACTCAACGACGCATTTTATTTACGCATCATCGATATACCGATTCTTATACCGGCGAATTCACTTCCGCTATTACAGAGAAAGTTTCTACGAAATAGCTCAGTTAGCTTTTGATACTGAAGGCTTGCGTGAATTATTATTTCAAAACAATGCTTTTCATTATTGTATTTGCCCAATGGTTTTCGTTTTCATATTTCAATCTAATGCGGCTTTTTTCCTTACTTTCTGCATCGATTTTTTTAGGAATCTTTTCTGGAGGTTTCGAATTATATAATTGTAATAAAATTTGAAGGTAATTATGCACAAAGGAGGGCCTCAACTCCGATGACCTTGACCTTGAGATATGTTTCAGAGGCGATGGTCCTGAGTAACATGCACTGAGTAACAACCACCCATGGAATCTAGCCTAGCCGAACCTAACCTAACATAACCGAACCTAACTTAACCGTACCGAACCTAACCTAACTTAACGTAGCATTTGAATGTTTGAATGAGCATAATATTTGAATGTTTTGAAAAGGATGGAATAATATCATGAATATTTATGTATATATGTATAATATCATTGATATCATGTGTATTTCTAGCAATATGACAGTCGTAATTTTAGTGTTCCTTCGATGCAAGATAGTATTAATTGCATATATGAAACATGCAAATATACTACTACTAATAGCACTGTGCAGTTCTACCTACATGTCTAAATCATTCAACCATCATTTAACGCAAATTTTATGTTATAGTCCGATTTGAACTAGCAACATAAAATAATATTACCTCCTATTAGGTGCTTATATTAATATTTTAAATGAGATGCTCATTTAAAATATTTATCAATATATTAATGAGATGCTCAAGGAAAAGAAAAATACTCAATAACAAACAAAAGAAAGATACTCAATGAAATTTTATGAAATTTAGCTCCTTTGAAATACAACTACGTCCTCCAATGAAAGCCGGTTTAATAATATTTCCTGTTCATGTGGTTTATGTTAATGGCCTGAAATGTGAAGAAGGGTAAATAATTATGTAATAAGCGTAAATGTATATTACTGAAGAAAAAACTTATATACATAGGTATACACTTGCGTGTAAATATCTACATATAGATATGATTAAGCTATTAATTAATGTAAAAAACTAAATTTAAAAGGAAATGTAGTACATAAGATGTAGCAGCATACGTGATACGATAAATAGAAGATTTTTCATGCGAGAATTGTCGATATTCAAAATAAAATATTTTTATTTAATTTTCCGTTCTTTGTTGCAAAATTTTCATGTTCATAAAAATTTAGTTTAGACATGTTCAATTATAAATTAGTTCAGTACACATTCGATGAATTTTCAAATTCATTTTTTTCAAAATCGGAATTTCAAATGAAAGAAATTTAATTTTAAATTTTCGATACTCTCGTACTCTCGAATACTCTCGAATACGTACGTACGAATACTCTCGTTTCTGGTGCCATCACGAATTCCGTTTGTGTAGTATAAAACGCCGACCTACAGACATTCTCGCAGCCAAGCTCTAATCAATTCTATGTTAACATAAGATGATATATATATCGGAGATGTAGGAACAACGGGCCTTTCTTTTGGAATTTTGGGAAGATCCCCGATACTTTGGTCTAAACTATTTATTATAGCTGTACTTAAATAATAGAATTTAGAAGTAGTTGTTGTCATACGATCTGATTATGTTTGCCCGAGATTTGTGACAGTGGGCTTGGGCTCGACGTGACACGACTGGTCGCGAACGTAGCCACGGTCACTGGATGAACGTTTTTACCTAACAGAGAAGTGCCAATATTGTGGGACACACGTTGTATTAACAAACAAGCCCCGGGCAGGAGCAATGACGGCTCTACGCGGATCTGCCTAGTAACGGTGCCTGGAATTTTGTCAATATCCCCGGTCAATAAGCAATTGACAAATGTGATCGAATCAGTCTTTTATTCTTGCGATCACCTTGGAGAGTTTACACACATCGTCTTGTCTGTCAGTCAGAATGATACCGAGCGTCACAGCTAACGTCACTTTGTGCTTCAAAATATATTCTATTGTACAAAGAGTTTTCCCCGTTGACCGTGGATTCGTTATTGAACATAAGAACATTGTCTTTAACATCTAGAGTGTCTAATCACCACGTTTAATTGTCAAACTCTGTTAAATCAACATTTGTACATATAAGTGTAAATATAATCTCCATTGAACAACAACGATGCTTGTCCTAGAGAAGATACGTTACACGCCCCTAAGTCGAACGCCAACCCGACGTATAAATATAGGAAGTAATAATGCACATTTATGTAACTTTTTTATACGTGATTCTATTGTCTTCTAATTTACCAGCCTAAAATTCTAACATTTATTTCTTATACCGTTTTCAATACATATTACAATACCTTCACAATTGTACTGTATTCTGCGCATTTCATTTATTAAAAATCCTGAATAGAAATGTTTGAATATCTATGTAAATCATCGTATGTAAGGAAATAAAAAGGTCGAATGATATCCTGACAAGATATAAATATTTTGACAAGAAATTTTTGCTATAACATACAAGAGAGAAATGTTAATTGCTTAGTCACACTAGTGACACGATTGATATCTTATGGTTGCAGATTACAAATTATAATTATATTCGAATTAAATCTTCGTTTTAATCTCAAATTTCGTTTCGATTCATAGGATTAATAATCTTCGGGCTTAAGTTCGAATATCCTGATGATTTTTACATTAATCATAGAGTTTTAAATGCAAATAGTTCTGTTTAATAAGTGTAGCCATGGAATACATTATAAGACAAGAGAGTAAAAATTAAATCGTACAAATTACAAATTTCTCTTTAATGCTTAAAAGAATTTAACAATAAAAATATTTCGACACTAGAAAATACAATAATTTTCGAGACAAGCAAAATTTCAACATTTCTTTTTAATGTCATGAAAGTTACGTTCCATATAAATTTAAGTATAAACAAATAATACAAACTGTAAATATGCTTAAATACATAGCAATTAAAAAATGGTTTTTGAAATGCGATTATATGTTTTGTTAATTCATTACTAATAAGATGATAATTTGAATAAATGAATAATGTCTAATATACAATACAAAAAAAGAAAAAATATTTGGGAAACATTAATATACGTTTTCGTAAATTAGAAATGATATGTAATGAAGAACTTGAAATTTTCTAATATCACAAGCATGGCATAACGAATACAGTTAATTAAGGTAATGATAGCTAGACGCGTAACAAGCACATCATACTATTCTTTTAGTAATTACTATGTAGGTTGTATCAAAGGTAATAAATGTTTTTTATGATCAGAAACAGGCCTGTGGGCAGTAACGAAAGAACTAACGTTCTGTCAGGGGCCATTAATTTAATATTCGATGGAGATGCTATCGTATATATTTCCAAAGAAACCTTAAGGTCTGCATTTTAATTTCTCCTTTCTTTCACATATAAATGTCATGAACATTCCTAGATATAAGTTCCAGTAATAAAAATGATTTTTGAAAGTGCAACATTTTAAATTTAATATGCAAGCACGTTTAAAGAGATCTTTCTTAATATTATTCATAAACTACAGATATTTATGTAAATTAAAAAAAATCTTGTAAAATTTTTTATAACATCAAAACTATATATCTAAAAAATAATTCATATTCATCATAATCCATATATCATTAACAGATTCATATTTTTACATTTGTATAACTAAAGCAGTGGAATCTAAATAGAGATTTGTTTCATGTATTAGATGTTATGATGAATGTTTTATTTCGGGTATTTTATATATTTATTGTATATATTAGATTTATCATTCTATATATACTATATATCATGTTTTCACTGACAATGATCAAATGGCAAACAGGATTCTCCAAAAGAAAAGGAAAAAAATCAAATTTCTTTCCAGTATGAATTCATAATTATTTAATCAGTAAGAAATATTCTTGGTCATAACGTCAATTTAATTTAATATGAAAAGTACCTGTGTAGAAAATTTAACGAATTAAGTTCATAGTCTTTAATCCAATCCGAATGGTATCAAAATGAGAAATAACATAATATTATCGGACTTCAACAGTCATATAAACAGCCGATGCTATATTTTAAATCATCCATCAATATCACAGTTAGCAATGAATAATTAGGAAAACCAAAAAAATTGTTTTTTCAAACATTGACATTTCATTCGTCGCCACTTTCGTATTAATTAAATTAATACGTTTTCTTATTACTGGAAGGAATTCTCTTTCGTCGCTTGAAATGCCCTTCGTCTGATCATCTTATTTTTTTATTAGTTGTGATGACATATGTTTTGTTTTTTCATTTAATAATTCTGCAAATGTGAAAACCGTGTAGAACGTTTCAAATTGGTATCATCTACAGCGAAATTATAAAATATGTTTAAAAAATCGTATAACTCTAATCAAGTGGTGTTAAATAAACCGTATAAGAGCTAATAACAAAGTTAACAACAAGCTTAAAAGCCGTGTAAAAAGAGTCCTTGGCGTATTCAGAAAAATGTTTTGTGATCAATATTTAAACATTTATTTTATACAAAATAAAATCACTGCAGTTTAATTTATCCGTAATTTTTTAATTAAAACACATTTTGTCTAATATAAACAAGATTTGGATACTTTTGAACCATAGTGTACACACAAGTAGCAAGGTATGTGTTAGCAAGTCATGATATAACGTCTCACGACGGATATTTTCCATATTTCCATAAAAATAAAATTTTCCAAGGTCTGATAGACTGCACTCTACAAGACACGGGTTAACGCTCGCAGAAGCACCGTGCCAGGTAATAACTGCACAAGGACGAGATATCTCGATCAAGAACATAGTAGAAAATGTAATACGTTGGTCGAAAGTAATTCGACGCGCATGATCTTTGAACTATGGGAAACGATCTTTGAATTGAGGGTTTGGATATTAATGACCTCGATAGGGTGCGAAAAAACATTAGAAGCCAGAAAATGCGAATTCTATCATTGTCTATGGTTTGGTATCCTTTTTCCTCGAACAAACACGACTTTCACTGGCTGTCATTGCCAAGTTATGCCAGTCGAATTATCTTCTTCAAATTCCACAAAGTTAGACTCACCATTATCAATCCATATTTGCTGCTTGGTGGTATTGACTCGTACGAACCGGCTGTTATCGTGACTGACTACGACGTGTCCAGAATTATCGCTATTGAATCATCGGAATCAGTAGTCAATAATGCCTGCGTTTCGCTTATGCTTTTCGTGCTTCAGCGGCACTTGATGCTGTTTTCAGAACCATTGAGATCGAAGTCAGTGGTGGAAATGGATAGTTCCGAATCGTTGGTGAGTACATGTTCTAGTAATTTGAGGCGGGGGACAATATCGCTGTTAAGGGGTTGAAAATTACATGCAGTTACCCATAAAAATCTTTTTATACTCCATACAAAGATTAGTTTTATTAAAATAAAATACTTAGTACGTTAGTGCGTTCTATGCTACTATAAAACGATTAAGAAGTGTTTCATTATTGCTGTATTAAGCATTAATATTAGAGATAAATATGTTATTTGTTTAAATAATGATCCATTTGGAAGCTGTACATGAAGGTTTAACTCTCATCCAATTACGAGACTCGGACTATGTACGAAATAAAAATGTATTTTTAGCGACCTATTTGGTCTGTAAAGAGAAAAAGTGTTTTAATGATACGATTTAATTTTGTAACTTATTTGTTATTTAATATACAGTATTAACAATTTAGTATGTATAGCGTAATCTTCCTTATTTTTTAATAGTTTAATGGTTTCGTAGTTTTGTCATTTTCGTAATTTGATAGCTTCAATAATTTTGTATCAAATATGCACAAATGATAATAAATATATAATTTATGAAAATATGTATCTTCTAACATTTTATAGTATAAAGAAATATAAGCATTTATAAGTTATGATCAACAAATAATTTTGTAAACAAATTCGTTACTATAATTTTTTATATATTTTTTATATTTTTAAAAATTATGTTAAATGAAATAATGCTATAAGTTATTAATATTAAATTTAATGGGATACAAGTCATTGATATCAGATTAACTATTTATAATTGTTTGTTGTTATTATTAATATCAAACTTAATAATTTAGAAGTCAATATTATATTATACATATTTAGCGATTTAATCTCTTCTTTGTTTCAAATAATTTGGTTTCTATAACTCATGTCATATACGTTTTAGGATAAAATATTTTCCTATTGTCAAATTTATACTTCTTCTAATAACACCTATAACTCCCATTAATAGTTTATGTTAGGCATATTTGACCTTATATTAGGCATACATAGTAATATTTGAAAGCTGTATGCGACACATGTGATCTATTTGTGGCATAGGAGAAAGAATAAATATCATTATACAGGGTGGTTGGTAACTGGTGGTACAAGCTATACGTAAATATATGAATGAACGAATTGACATCATTTATTTTCATAATATAATTTCACAATTCATTTTTTTAGATTGGAATGCAGAATTCAGTTAATTAAGATCAAAAGATAAAAACGTGATTTACAGGAGAAAGTTCATTAAAGCATGGTGCCATATACCGTCTTAAAAAAGCGAAAATTAAAATATCGATGATAAGAGGAAATTACCTACTATGTAATTCATTGGCAATGACATTGGATAAATATTATAAATTTTACTATACGTTTACAAACATACAAAGAGAAAGAGGAAAAAAATCGATAATAGCAAGTACACAATTAAAAACTTGTTGATTTTTGTAATATTAATTAATAAATCAGGAATAACAAATATTTTTATAATAACAAATATAATGTACAAAAGTATATAAAATATCTAAAGCAATTCATTCATCAAATATCTAAAGCATTCATTACGTTATTTATAAGTGGAACAAATCTCTATATGTAGGTTCCATTTCTCTAACTGCTTTCATAAAAATATAAAACTGCATAAAACAATCACAGTCTATTTATTAACCACTTAACCACAACTACGGGCATAGCCCGTAGTACGATGATCGGGCCAAACGTAAATATTACACGCATAGTCCGTAGTAGATGATCTGACCAAATGTAAATATTACGGGCATAGCCCGTAGTACGATGATCGGGCCAAATATAATATATAATATAATATACAGGGTGGTTGGTAACTGGTGGTACGCGAATGGTGATTCTACGCGAAAAAAGAAGTCGAAAATATAGAATAAAAATTTTTCCATCGAGACAACGATCTACAGTGAGATCCGTTATAACGAGACGTGATAAAGTGCACGCGCACCGAGCGAAAATTCAAAGTCGATTTTCTCGAAATCAAAGCCTCAAACGAAAAATTGTTATTCCATATTTTCAACTTCTTTTTTCGCGTAGAATCTCCCCCTTTCCGCTTGTACCACCAGTTACCAACCACCCTGTATATTACAATATAAATAGGATTATATAAATGTACTAGCAAATAGAGATTAGTTAAAAAATTAAAATTATCGACATTTGTCCTAATTAAAAGACATTTAGTGTTTCCAATACCAGAGCTTTAATAAGTTGCAAATAGTTTAGAAGTCATCAATATCTGTTTCACTTATTCTAAAATTCTTACAATTGTATTAATTATAAGATCTTGGCAATAATTCATATTAATCATAAGAACTGGAAAATGGACGATATCAAATTTGTCGATATCTATTCCTATAATTTTGACAATGATCATTCTTGTCTTTCACGATTGCAATTATCGATACTGACTCTAATATCTACGGAATGAATATTTTCAAATTCAAGAATAGCAAATTGTCGATATCTCATTATCGGAGGTAAGCTTACAACAGGTCGGATATATTGGCAATCACAGATATTAGTTTCCATGATTTAGAGATCGCAAACGTCAACCTTGACGTCCAGGTGACATAAGTGCCAGTTCTGATGGCTCTAGGGTAGTTTATGTCCAGTTGAACACATTGCCAATCACGGATATTAGTTTCATTGATTTTCAAGGAGTCAATAGATGTTAATTTCATAGATTATTTGTCTTATATAGTTTGGAAAATAATTGCTTAACTAGCTATTAATTTCGTAGTAGATAATATTAGCTCGAATATGTATTTTGCTGATTTAGTAATAAACAGTGACCGTCAATTAAAACCTTTACAATACTTTTGAAGGCGATGACATATTAAAATTAACAATTTTAACAGGATATTAAAAATTATCGAAATCGGAGGTAAATGTTTACCTATGTGGATACTCGTATTTGCAAAATAAATATGATATATAATAAATATAACTTTAAATGTTTGCATTCTAAATAATGAATAAATGTGAATCATTTAAGAAATTCCTTTCAGAACGCAACATTTCAAATTAATTATAACTGTACTTATAGTAACACATTTAACAATTTGCTTTATTTAGAAATTTCGAAGATGATTGACAGCCAATTACAAGTTCTCGGACTGTACGAAAGGAATTGAGTAAATTTGTGAGGTTAAGTTTCTTAATGTCATGCAAGTAAGTACGTAGTATGAATTCTGGATCATAGTATAAAAGATAATTTGTTTTAAAAGATAATATGTTCTAAGGAGATTAACGCTTTGTATTGTGTTTCATAACATGGAGGTGGTGCAAGAAGAAATACAACATTATGTGAAGGGAATTCAAAATTATTTTAACATCATACAATATTAGGTATGATACATCCAGTTCAACAGAGTAAGATCATATACAGGGTGGTATGTATATAGTTACATTTAAAAAAAAACTATCGGTGATGATGATGTTAGCAGAACAATTCTTTTAGCGTTTCTTCTCTTTAAAAATAGTCAACTTATCTCATTATTTTGAATCACGTTAATCCATGTATGTTTATCATCCTTTCAAAAGGATAATTGCAGATAATTTTATTATATTTTCTGATTTTTATAGCAGTTTTTTACATTATCAATATTCTTTGGAACGAATGGCTATTTTTTTTTTTTTTTTAGAAAATTTGATTAATACGTTCAATTTCGAAAAAACAAAGGGAATGCCCTAACATCAGTTTTAGTGGAATCTTTAGTATGTATGAAGGACCAAGTATACATAAATAATAGGCTCCTTCTTTATTTAAGTCATATTAGGTCCAATGGAAACGAACCTGAGTTCTCGCTGCGTCATTAGTTTTTCTTTGTTTTCCCAGTTAAAAACAACAAAAACAGATATATGATGTAGGAACGCAACATCGGAAAGCTGTTCGTCTGAACTGGGCCTCAGACTAAAGACATATTCAATTATTTTAAGTTGTCACTGTACCATAAGAATGGCTGCTGTTTCTATTATGACAGCTGGAGGTGTCTTGGGACATATTGTCTCATTAGTTTTGAAAGGATTAAGGTACGTAAATGTTTTCAAAAGAACATAATACAAAACTAGTGATTTGTAAAAAAAAGGAGGAAACCTAGTATAATATTTAAGACCTTTTCTTTGTTAAATATATTAGAAAGAATATGGAAATAATTATTTTTATGAAACTTCGCCAGACAGATACGTTTTAACGCATCCACGATCAGACATGCTAATTGCTATGCAAATTAGAACTTATATTTGCTATTGGAAATGGCAGTTGGCGTCGTATATTTTTGTATGAAATAATTACATTGCGATATGAAAACATACGCGTCAGTAATAATATGTAATATAAATAGTAATAGATAGAGAATGTAGGGATAATAATCAAAGCCTCCTTTGGTATCTTTAAATTTCTTAAGTTAATGTCTCAAATCTACAGAGTCTACTCAAATTTAGTATCAAAATCTGAATAATTAAAGTCTCTTTCATCAAATAAAACAATTTCCGTTTTCTGAAAATACCTTCAATGAGAGCGTTCTATCGATAAAGTGATGATATAATACATATATTTAAGAAGATACGTATATCTTACATGTGTACAGTGATGGACGAAAGAAAATTTCAAATTGGTGCTCTATGAGTGCCCGGACCTTTTATATCGGATATTTTCTATCATATTGAAAACAGTAAGCATTCCGCGGTATACTGGTCCCATACAACTGGAACGAGCTATAGTCCTGAAACGGTAGCAATTAGAAAAGAGTTTCATTAGGCAAAATTAAACGGTTTCGAATGATGTATGATCTAATATAGACGCCCACTCCGAAAGTTTTCCATTTTGAATATTTAGAAATCACTATAAATAACATTTAGATATTCTCTATAAAAAGATATTAGGACACTTAGATTGCAAATTGATTAATTCGGAAGCTGTGTTAACTTATACAACTTACCGTGCGAAAGATAAGGAAAGACAAGACAATGGTTTTAGGTTTGTTTCCGTTGTCTTTCATACCCTTAGTTTGATGAAATGAAAATTCAAATATCTTTCAAATTAAGCAGTTTCAGATACATGTGTCCCAATACTTTTGTATAGAGAATAAAAAATGCATCGATTGATGCACAACCAAATTTATAAATTTATTTAAAAAAGTGAGAGCGATCTTAACATTTTTTAAATGCCATCGTTTCCAGGATGGTTATAAATATTAGATCGTGTATTATTCGAAACTATTTAATTTTGCCTAATGAAATTTTTCTCTATCTTCTACAGTCCCAGAGCTATGGCTTGTCCTACTTACACTATAATTAATTTGGCCAGTCTGTATATTGCATTCATTCATTCCTATTGTGAAATATAATACCATTTTGTAAAATTATGGTGTTTTTTTTCGTACTACTTCTCTCTCAAATTTTCTTTTGTCTTCTACTGTACATTTTACATATATAGACTTAACAAGAACCAGCCAGAAAGGAAACAGATTTAATTATAGAAATGACTGGAAGCTGTCGAGCAGTTGCACGTAGATAGTATCTTTAGTTCTTCAGAAAGGCATATTTTACGGCAATTAATTTTAATTATTTGCCTGCATCTTTTCTTTTACTTTCTACTTCTCTTTTTTATAATGCAAACGAGACAAATGTAATGGAACAAGAAAAGTAGGGTTCACGTTAATTATACATGGGAATACGGCAAGTATCTCTACAGAATTGCAAAGTAGAAGTAGAGAAACAAATTTGTCGCAGCGGAATGCACTCGTTTGAAAGATTCCAAGGGAAATAAACTGTCTATTGGAAGAGTCTTTATGTGCCGCTTGAGCGATCCTCGCAATCGAATCGGTTCTCTTCGCCCGGGATTCTCCTTTGCTAAATGTATTCAATGTCGTTGCACTGCGGCGAATTAGGTTAACGCTTCATTTCGCGAGAAGTTTCGTGTTCTTCGCTACGAAAAGTCCTGTTTCCGAGTTGTAAGCGGCAGCTATTCAGTATTCAAGCAATTATACACTGATTGATTGGCAGTAACAGGAAGAAATTGAAGTCTGACTTTGGTGAAAATCATCGAGGATCGTCTTCGATGAATTATTCATCAGGCGAAAATTGAGCTTTTCCAACTCAGTTAATTGTAATGACGAGTATCCCTAAAAGATTCATTTATCAACAAAATGAAACGAATTGCACGATGCTTGCGAAAAACGGTTCAGTATACCGTTTCGTTAATTGTAAGCATTCCGGTAGACATAAAAATGTTTTCCACTCGTTTCATCTATTTATTCAACGCTGTGCGTTGTTTCCTTTGACCGATGTTCGCCAACGTAAATTCAAAAAGCAGCGCATACGTATTGTATGTGTACATAATGTCGCATACTGTTTTGCACAAACTTCGCCAGTGTGTTTTATGCGTGTAAAAATAAAAGTAAAATGTTATACAATGTTAGTATTATTTATACTTGTGTTCATAATTATTAAAACATCTCCTGGTTTTATATAATATGCGACAATTGGTTTAAATTATTATCAAAGCAACGATTAATTATGGTTTCCTGTTCATGTAATATACATGCGAGGATTTAAAAGAAGTATTTCTACGAATTGCAAGAGAAACATAATGTACGTGTTGGTATTTACAGCCCCCTAATACATTCAATGCAGAAAACGTGATCGTACGCTTCATTGGAGTTTCTCATTTTCTTTCGGATAACACGTAAACAAATGGATACATGTTACAGAAACGTCATTTGTGTACACCACTGAATGTGCTAATCTAAATCTCGTCGAAAAAGTGTTGTATAAAATAAATTCAAAATTTGAAGAAATTTATCTGAAATTTAAATCGAAATTAGTTAGGAACAAATATACTAAACAAATTAATAACACGATTGCCAGAATTTGTTAAGATAGCGACCGGACGTAATTATCACCAATGAAAAGAGATTAAATGTTATATGTAATATATTAGGTTTCTCTTGTTTTATAAGAAAATAATAGATGCACAGTATTTTTTGTTTTATATTATTTTATTGAATTATGTATGATTCATTTTATTCCAATAGATTACTTCCTTATAAAACGAAAAAAACTTTTGGGATAACCTCATATATAAACATTCTATAATCTCCGTTCCTTTTTACATAAATTTCGAATCAAATAACAGTTCTTGAGTTATTTTTTAATAATTTCTGAAGGTAACCTCACTTCCTCTAAGTGCTCGAATACTTATGTACAGAGATCTGTTTCCATTTCTAGGTGTCGCCCACTCTTACCAATGTAAACCCGGTGTCAACGTACTATTGAATTTAACGTAGATTGAATTTCTTTGTAATTTTATTTGTTGAGAATTGTGGATCTTTGGAGCCGAAATAATGTTATAGGAACACTAAATTTACACTAACGATTCATATTAAAATAGTAATATATTTATTTCATGGACGATTCCTTATATATTCATCGATACATACTTGCACGCGTCTCAGCACTTTCTTCCATACTCGACTCTTAACCGACTCTTAACCGACTGACTAGTTTACAGTCATCTGTTTTTCGGGACGCCGTACACACACATACCTCCACACACTGATACTCACATACAAGCATCTCTACTACGCATTTGACTCAGTCCAGCACAGAAAATTACACATATCTCAACATTATTTAATTTATTTACATGTAACACTAATTCTCACGATTAATTAATTTCTTGCGAATATTTCTGTATTATAGACTGTTCCTTTTAGACTGTCCCATAAATAAATATTTAAAGGATGGAGACATATAGAGTCAATTGAACTAGGAAGTCGAAAGCTGCTCCCTCTCGACTAATTTGTTAGATATAGCACTCATGAAGTATTATCGTATTCTCTTTATGTTCCATATTTTTGTCATAATTTTTTAATGAAAGACTTATAGACTTTAGACTATAGACACAGAACGTACTAAATTCGAATGAACAGTGGCGAACATCCTGTATACGAATCGCGATACACCGATAAAGAGACTGGTGGTGTATTTCGAACGTAAAGCATTTGAATGAAAAGGGCGCGAAAAATTGCTCTTTTAGGAAGTAAACATTACAAAGAGAAAGCGTGAAAGAGAAGCTGCTGATTCACCAGATGCTATAACGAAGCACAAAATTCTATGAGTAGTCACGATAAGAACCTTTTTCGTTACACAGAGAAACATGGAACAGGTTTTTGCGATGGATTTAAAACAGAACGTTGCTAGGCGAATTCATTTCATGCACGCAGGGGAATCTGCTAACTCTGCGTCTATTCAGGTATTCTGTTGGAATACTTCTTTGCAGAATCGATTCTATCCTTTACGTCGTTCAACTGTGAAAATGTTGTGTGGATCTCATTATACCCTGAGAAAGAACGATTCGTACTATCTCACAAATTGATATTGAAGCAAACGTGTTCTGCATGTTTCGATGATTTCAGTCTTTCGTTGCGTCTGCATAAGTACAGACTGCAGTTATGTGAAATTCATTCTTGTTTTAACTTACATATAGTAGCTTCTATAGTAGAAAACTTTTTGGCCGCCGTGCATCGATTTTAGTTCCTATCAGAGTCTTGTATTTAAACATTAATGGAGATGGATGAAGCGAACGAAATAAATAGCAAACCCATTAATTCCTTTTCTATAGAAGTTTACTTCAAACGTTCTAATCGAACATTACAATTACTAAAAGATAGACTTCTAAGATAAACCGATCTTTTCCGACTGCGTCTTATAGTGGTTAATGAAAAATTAAAGAAATTATATAGCTTTGTTTTATTTAGAGACTTATCGGTAAATAAATAAATACACCAAAATGTATATAAATGAACAACTATATCATTTCTATTTAGATTTCAAGTTATCATTTATGTATTTAAATAATAATTAGATAATAATAACATAAAACACTATACAGTCGTATTTGTTACGACCGTTCGCGGAGAGACGCGGTCGCGAGGAAAACGCGTCAGCGAGAGGCGTAAATTCTCGCTACGATTCTGCTGATCGACGCCACGAAATTGTCGTTCCCCTGTTTCGATTAAGATAACAGAGGTGGTTCAAACGAGCTTAACACTGAATTAACAGGGTTAACATAAACTTGTGATCTGGATTTTCTTCGTTTGAACCTCTCGATGTATAACGTTTGAATCTTCAAATGGGACTAATTGCCCTTCGATCCTTTTCTTTGTCTTCTCTGGGAGGCGACCCCCACTACGCTCGGATCACGCCACCGTTCGCGCCTATGATCACGTATGCCACCTTCTTTGTGTGTATGAAATAACGGACCGAAGGCGAATCGACGTTTCTAGAACTATGCGCTTGTCGCTACATTGTATATTTTGTCAGCACGTAAGACGATCCGTCTGCGACACGGTAGTACCACGAGCGACGGTTAGGAATACAACCTATGGTAAGCCTCGTGGCGTAACAGTATTTATATTAAATATATTACACAGAACAATTGTATCTTATAAATTATAGAAATCAGATATGTTATAGCCAAAATCAACAATTAAGTATATGAAAAATCCTTCTTTAGATTCTGATAATGAAGTCCTATTAAACTATTAACATTGAAAATTTGTATTTATAATATTATTTTTCATAATAACTAAATTCTTAAATAGATCTTACAGATCATGGAAAAATTATTTTAAGAACTTCTTCACAAATGTTTTATATGTTTTAACTTAATATATTTTTATTTACTTATTCTGGATTCTTACTATCTACACAGAAAGAAAAGAAATCACGTCTTCCCTTATTCATTTCTTTCTTAAATGCAATGTAAGATACTTTTCATTTAATAGAAATCTATTGTTAATATCTAAAAATAGTATTATTTATAAGCACTGGTGCTTCATACAAACTTCAGAACTATAATACAAAAAATTTGTAGGTATAGAACAATTTTCAGTACTAGTGTCATACTAATTAGAAGCGAGTAAAACATAAATGAATGCCATGATTCTATATCAATTAATTTACCAAGGTGTTAATTACTAGAACTATGCCAAAAGAATTCTTGTGCTGATGTAGTAAATAATATGTATAGTAAAAGATGCATGCATAACACATTTTGTGTTTAATCTCGAGTATCCTTGAAGTTTAATGGTATCTGCTTTATTGCATTTTGGCAAGCCTTCAAGTATGTATACTAGACTATGCTTCATCAGTATTCGCTTTTAACTTGTTAACCGAGAAAAACGAGTTAACTCATCGCTCGAATTTCTGATTCCTTGAGCATAATTATTTTTTTATTTATGAGTTTTCCCACTTTTAAACAATATCAAATTTAATATACTTGTACCCAATTCATTAGTATTTAAATGCTGTAATAAAAATAACGGCGTGCAAATACTTTTTATATCCGAAGACTGAAATCCAGCTAGTTAAATAAATTTGTGTTTAACTTTCAATTTTATGATTATAAATGTTTCTACTTAAAAAATGACCCAATTAATTGATCGAACACAATTTTAATTCGTTATTAAATTGTTATGATTTAAGCTAAATGAGATCATATTCCTTTCTTGTAACTTAATACCCTGATATTGTTATAGACAAGAAATTTATTACGAACGTTTGCTTCCAAGGTTGAAATATAATCAAAAAAGGAAGAAGCTAAGGCATTTTCCTAGATTTATGTGCAGTTACTAAAACTCGATAGTTTCAAATAAATATGATATAGAGGCTATTTGTTATTTTTTATTTGATATCATGTATTAGGTAAACGCATATAATGGTCTTCTTAAAGCTATATTTATTACTTTTTAATACAATAAATAGTTCGACTTTGTAAGATATAATTCACGCAAAATTTTCACTAAACATATTGTTTCCGTTAATCTTTAAAATCGACTCTTAAACTCCGTCCCTTTCCACAACCCTTTTTCCTGCTCGTTATTTTATCATTTATATTTATTTTATGCACATATATAGTTTATACATATATATTTAAAACTTCATTTTTCTTTTTTCCACAAACGCTTCTCAGTTGTACCTATTTTTATTTTATAGTTGTACCTAAATATTTTGTATCTAAACTCTTCATTATTGAGATTAGTTAATAAAAAATTAAAAATTTCACGCATAAACAATTCCCACTAAATATTATGAAGTCCTTTTACATAAAAATTTACTAAATAATATTATTAGCGAGTTCATAAATTCTAAGTTCTGAATTACAGATTTCTTTTCTACAATTTTATAACTTCATTAATAAAATAATCTATTACATTGCAAAATAGGATAATCAGATTACTAATTGTGTAAAATAATAATTTATAAAAGTTACCTGTAATATTTCATTTATTTCATTACTAAATTTATTATTATTGAGCAAGAAAATATTTAATGGCATTTGTAATAATACTAATAATACTAATTACTATGACTTATGCATATAATAATTAGGTATTTGTGCATTTATGCAAATAGAATGCGCATTGTGTAAAAATTTTTGAAATACTCAAAGTCGTGGTCTTTTTATAATATTTTGTAGGACATTTTGTCAATATTTGGTAAGTGATACGTAATAAAATGTAAAATAAAATAAAACCTTTATTCAGGTTCTATTTCTTTAGTTATATTAATGATGTGAACATCCGCAGTTTACTAATGATGTGTAATTAATTGAGTAGTCATATCAGTTGTAAACGTATAATTTTACAATTTTATGTTCATACGTAAAACAAATTGATAATCTCAATGGAGTTCGTAAAATTTAATTTATTTCATTACTAAACTTATTACATTATTTATTGCACCTATTCAACTTATTACCAATTTATTACGTATTAATACAAAGCGGAATTTATTATTACAAGTAATTCGTAATTCCAGGAAGTTTACCGTTGAGGTTATTCGATGTGTAAACAGAGAAAACTCGTGAATAAATTGTAAGGCAGAAAATATATTTAAATAGAAGTGTAATTATAAGTAAGAATACAATTTGAGCTGGTCCAGATCCGCATGCTAGCTGTGTTACCCAATAACTGAACACCCCGAAGCCAACGTTGCCTGTCTACTGTTTATGGTCTGATATCGTCGCAGTCTTTTGTCTACGCGCTGTCGATGGCTTCAGTGCTTGAGAAAACTAAAAAGACCAGATGTAGAGTTTTCTCATAAGTGGTGACCACTTCAACATTTACTAATAATCCGTGATTGCGTAAAAATGTTCAGATGTGAATTGCCTGATAGTAAATATTCCATCGTCAGATTTTCACAGAGACGCAGTGCGGCACCGATCTAAAATAATGCCTTTGGCCAACGCAGCAATACCAAGATATGAACTATAATTGAAAATCGATGTTCATTCTTTTTTACTTTTTGTACACGAAATCAAACTTTCCCTGGCTGGGTTGCGTCCCGTGTCACAGTCCTTCCTGCGACTGCATTCAAACAGATGAAAAACGCAATTACGAGCAATTAAGAGGGGAATGTTTCGCCTGTCTGATTGGTCGAAGGAATCTCCTTGCGCGAGAACGTTGAAACAATTAATCGTCAATTAAATCACGGGCTTAAAAAATCAACAATATTGTAATTTGCGAGATTTAACTATGTACGGTAATCAGGAAACGAGAAAGCTAGAAATACGATAAAAATGAAGTTTTCTGTATAAAAATGGAGAACAAATGGAAATGAAGAAAATAGTTTTTAAAGAGTTTGCGCGACTAGCTTTTGAAAAAGCAATTTTCTCGTTGACAGTGTAATCAAGACGTTCACGATGAATCTATCGATAGGAGTATCGACAATTGAGAAGTAGAAGTACTCTACTTTTTGCGATGAGACGCGTGCCTGCTAATTTCATGGGACACTGAAGATTCGTAACAGTGTGAAATAATTGAAAAATGCGCTGACAAATGGAAATCGATAGCCGGAAGATTGGATGTGAAGTATAAAGCGATCTTCGTGGTCTCATTTGTATAAATCGATAAAACTTTCGTGAATGAATTGTTCAATAGTGATGACGTTTCATTTCAGAAACTCTCATTCTGTGGTTATCTACGAAAAGATAGTTGCTCATAGAGATAATTATTTGCAAACATGAATTATAATTATGAGATAGTTGCTCGTGGAGATAATTATTTGCAAACATGAATTATAATTATGAGATAGTTGCTCATAGAGATAATTATTTGCAAACGTGAATTATAATTATGAGATTCATAATTATATAAGATTTATAATTAGTTATAAAATAATTAGATTTCGAATGTAATGTGAATTAAATGAAGTAAATAGTATATTTTGCGTGTAATTGTATGCTTCCAGAGCTAAGTATAAATACAAAGATAAAATTCCAAAGGTGCAAAATTCATAATTAATTTTTAGCCAATGATAGCGAGTTAACTAGTCATTCAGAAATCCTTTCTTCCTTTGAGAAAGTTGTTTAGTTATTGAATTTCGTTTCTAATTTCCATGTTGTATCTAGAATATTATTAAGCCATATTTGTATTTGTAGCAGGTGAAATAAGTTAAATCGTGTTTTCACATGTTAAAGAACATTTCTGATTTCGAATAGTTTTGCATTCAAAATTTTCTAAAGCGTAAAAGCTTTTGTTAGTCTTTATTAACATGAAGTTATAATATAGCATAATACTACATGTTCCAACTTTATGGTATTGCATTATCCTAAATGTTTCCGCAGTTTTGAGCCGTTCAATTTGAAAGAACGTAACTTTTTTAAAACTGTACATTTTTATTTCAAATGAAATATAATATTATACAATTCAATATTCATAATATATTTACAATTCAATAATTATAATGTATTTGCAATTCAATATTTGTAATATTTTGTACATGTATTATTTGTATTTATGTTGATAAAATCAAGTACAGCAAGAGCCGAGGAAATTGTCGTAAAGACTTAGTATATTTGACATATAGCTTCTGAAAGGTGGAACATTATTTTAAGAATGAAAGATTGATTAGATAAAAGAAACTTTAAAGAAAGTTGTAAAGTTGAAGTAAAAAATTTGTTAACGTTTTAATTAAAATCCTACATTTAATGCTACATTTAATGTTAAGATTAAAATTAAATTTTATTCATTTTTATCATTAATTCCTTTTTCATGTTAATATGCCACCACATCTTTTATCTTTACACATAGCATGGAATTTATTTGATCTGAATCATTAATTTTTGATCCTCAACATAATTTTGTTCGAAATAACATCGGTTTATAAGTTCACTCTTCTAATCGATTTTTAATCTCCTTTACTATTCCTAACGCTAATCATTTTCTACGCAAGACGTTCTCGTAGATTTTTATCTTTTCGTATCGTCTCAGCTTAAATAGTTAAATTTTTTATTATTCCATAAAATTCTATATCATAAATGTCTTTGGATTCCAAAACTTGAAATGTAGATGTTAACTTTTCAGCAGAATTATCGCATTCCTTTATATGTATAAGTATCGTTCGACTCGAAAAATGAGAATGTTAAAATTCAAATTCAATGCATTTATATACTGATACAAAATTTTGAAATACATAATTTAAATTAATGGTACATGTACATCTATCTATTTCATATTTCAAGAAAATAATAAATATTGCATTTAGTCGCCATTAATATATGTCGGAGATGAAAGGACATCGGGCCTTTCTTTGGAATATTGGCAAGATCCCCAATACTTTAGTCTAGACTATTTATTATAGCTGTGCTTAAATGATAAAACTTAGAAATAGTTGTTATGATTCAATCCTATTATGTTTGCCCGAGATTTGCGACGGTGGGCTTGGGCTCGAGGTGACACAACTGGTCGCCGAACGTAGCCACGGTCACGGGATGAACGTTTTTACCTAACAGAGAAGTGCTAATATTGAGGGACACACGTTGCATTAACAATCAAACCCCGGGCAGGAGCAATGTCAGCTCTACGCGGTTCTGCCTAGCAACGGCGGCTGGAATTTTGTTGGTATCCCCGGCCAATATGCAACAAACAAACGCGATCGTAAGGAGAGGAACATTTCCATCAGTCTTTTATTCTTGCGATCACCTTGGAGAGTTTGCACATCATCTTTACGTGCAGTATGATACCGAGCGTCACAGCAAACGTTACATTGTGCTTCAAAATATATTCTACGTTTAACAAAGAGTTACCCCGTTGACCGTGGATTCGCTATTGAACCTAAGAACATTATCGCTAACATCTCGAGTGTTTAATCACCATGGTTATTTGTCAAACTTTGTAAAAATCATATTTATGCCAGTACATATAATCTCTGTTGTACAACAACGATGGCTAGTCCGAATGAAGATTCGTTACACGCTCATAAACCTAACGCTAATCTGACATATATTATATATTACATTTGCTTGTATTAAAAATCAGTCAAAATTCTCATAAATGATATTGTTATGCTGCGTATACAGTACTGTTTATAATTATACAAACGATGCTTAATTCTTTTATACGTATCGTAGCTTCTATTATAGAAGCTAAGTAAGTGTTTTATGTGTATATACATGTGAAAAGATATGTTTGATTGGCTCGCTAAGCTTTTAAATAAACATTTTAGTAAAAGATGAATAGATTCTAAAATCAGTCGACTAAAGTAAATGATTTTCACAAATAATCCTATGCAATTTCATCCATATTGCATCTATTTCAAAGATAATGGAACTCATCATTTTAGGACACATTTTCTGATTGATAGTTTTGGTAAACAAATAAACTACTATAATCTGTGCATTTTATCAAAGTATTCAGGTTATATATATCTTAATTAGTTTAGTTAGTACGGAGTATTAAATAGAGTATTAAATTAAACCTCTAACTAGAGTTTCTATCAGACGAATAATACTATTTTGAGTGAATATATTGCGTTGCTTCTACGCAAAGCACCCTCTTATGTCACGTCCACACTGTTCACCAACCATATTCACTGGCAGTGTGGACACTTGCGAAATGCGAGCTGGTTACAACGAACTCATCTACGAATAGCGAACACATTTCGCTTAGGAGACGGTACAAAGGGACTATTCGCAAGCCTAGAACATGTCTAGGTATATTGTACCTAACACGTGAAAGCTTTTCACCGTCACGGAACTTTGTTGCCTCCTAATAAAGCTTCACATACACGTACAATGGATAATCCGTTACTAAAGAACATAATGTGACGCATAATCTTTCCTCAGCTGAAATTGGAATTCAAAAATTAGTACACTATTTTTATATTTGCTGCGCAATTATGTCGAGTAATTTTTCACGGTCATCAAATGACGTTAAAATTTTTGTAAAGTTTTTAAATCTTACTTCGTTTTAAAATAAATGGTTTATTAAACCTGTTCCATTTGACATGATTCTTGTGTTTGAAAATCTTTTTCTCCCACTATTAACGCCTCCTTTTTCTTCCGACACTCGTTTTATTATCAAATATGCAACTATATAACTATTGTAAGCAATAGATTTTCAGATGCTGCGTTAATCTTCAAAATTTTCATGTGCACATAATGTACAGGGTCTACAACGAATTGCTCTCATATCCATCTTCTGATCTTCTGAAAAATTCCAGAACTGTTTGCGAGTTCCAGCTTGGATACGAACTTCTGTTGTTGCGAACAACTTTCGCCGCGACATTGTTACAATTATTGGAAATTAATATACCAACTTAAAACCAGCATTTTGCTTTCGAAAGCGTGTATCATAAAATTACCTACGAAAATCCTCGCGTTTCTGTTCGTTTGGACAGAATATCTTTAAAACTAACCACATATTGAACATCGCTTTCAAAATTAAGTAATGGGACTTTATAATTTCCAAAGATGACACTACCCATTTTAATCAGCAGTACAATTCCGCTTATTCTCCTGATTCAAGTTAAGTAAGTAGTGAAATGTTCTCTTATTTCAAACATGACTTCATCGGCTATACAGGGCGGTTGGTAACTGGTGGTACAAGCGGAAAGGGGGTGATTCTACGCGAAAAAAGAAGTCGAAAATATGGAATAAAAATTTTTCGTTTGAAGCTTTGTTTTCGAGAAAATCGACTTTGAATTTTCGCTCGGTACGCGTGCACTTTATCACGTCTCGTTATAACGGATCTCACTGTAGATCGTTGTCTCGATGGAAAAATTAAAAAAAAGAAAAAATAATTTTTATTCTATATTTTCGACTTCTTTTTTCGCGTAGAATCACCCCCTTTCCGCTTGTAACCACCAGTTACCAACCACCCTGTATAACTATAGACAAGTACATGACTTGAAGGTTATCTCTAGCGGAAAATTCGGAATGTATCGAGGTGTCAAGCTTTTGTAGACTGCTTTATTTTATTGGACGAGGAAATGGAACTCCTTATCGGCGTTTCACCTCATTTTCATGCAACTCCAAACGAGAACCGATACTTCTATACATATATATATATCTATTTCAGACTTGACGCCGGTATGTGGTAAATATATACCATTCCTTCTGATAGACGCGCTTTCGAAACGCTCTACATCATCCTTCCGCATGCGAATTCAGAGTATGGATGAGTAGAGTAAGCGAATCTGATATGAGATCACGCGCCTTTGACTCAAACCCATCTTGTTTCTCGAGTCTATTTCGTCTGTCACGCGCAAACTATTATGGCCCAAGGGGAGGACTCGCTTCTGATGTCACATTATACCCTTCCACGATATCATCTGATATTGTCTGGATGCTTCTTTTCTAACAGCTTGCTACCTACGAATGGATGTGTTATTTTACTTTTATGTACACACAACGACTTCTTTTGTTATTTGTTCGCTTATAATCGCATTTTTACTTAGTTGACATCTACTCTGACTTTACTTAGTCCTATCTAATCTGTACGTTTGTTCTCGACATAATTTCGGATATTGTATTAAATTTTATAAACCAAGATAATGTTTTGTTTTTCGTAAGTTTTTTCGGCATTTCTAGAAACCTTTCATGAATATGTTATGTCTGTTATGTAAGATATTTTGAAATTTCTTTGGGAATGTAATGAGACACGTAAGATATAGTAAGAGGTAATAGTATATGTACACTTGAAACGTAGAAATAAGGAAAGCAATATTTTCTATATTATTAAGTCCAAATATGTGCAACTGTATATTATACGCGAATACTTATAGCAATAAATATACACAAATAAACGTTAATCGTGTTCATTGTCAATTTAGTAAGACAAGATTCACACGATGATAATATTTCGTCTAGACAAAACTTGGTAAAATCTTAGTATTGTTTATGTCCACTTGATTGTAGGTAATTGCTTGTTAAAAAGAGAAGCCCCCAAAATATTATTCATAACACGGAATAGCAGAGCGGATACTTATATTAATTAATTGCCCCATACGAATACTTTTGTCTTCTATGCAGGGTAGCCCATAAGTCACTTTTTCATTAAAAGATTTTATAATCCTTTTTCTATTGTATATTTCAAAATATTTTTTCCAGATTTTTAAAATTTGTCCTTTGGAAAATTATAATAGATACATTCACAGCGGAGCGACGAGTAAACGTAATTAAATTTTTGAATAATTAAATTTCGCGATCTTCCAATTTCAAGTGGCCTTCCCGATTGTTCGATTTAACCCCTTAACCTACGATTTACGTTCGAGAATTTTGGGCCGAAATCGTAAACAAGCTATTATATATTATATTATACAGGGTGGTTGGTAACTGGTGGTACAAGCGGAAAGGGGTGATTCTACGCATAAAAAGAAGTCGAAAATATAGAATAAAAATTTTTCGTTTGAAGCTTTGTTTTCGAGAAAATCGACTTTGAATTTTCGCTCGGTACACGTGCACTTTATCACGTCTCGTTATAACGGATCATTGTCTCGATGGAAAAATTAAAAAAAAAGAGAAAAAAAATTATTATCAGGAAAAATTTATATCTTAAATTTCCGATACTACAATAGCAAAATTTAGTTTTATTGGACTTTTATCAATTAACTGTTTTTAATATTTGGGGGGGGGACAAAAGTGTTTATAATAACCTTACTTTCTCGCAACTTAATTTATTCCAAACGCTAATAATTCCAAATATTGATCATAAACTATAACTTGACGATCAGATCAAGGCTATATTAACTGAAAAAATATAGAAAACAAAAAAAGTAGTCATACCTGTCAAACTTACAAACAATTACCAAACTATCAATGTCAGATATCACAAAGTTTGCACTTTCAAAGTTTCTTATCTGACAGAAGTCGTAGGAAAAATTAATCAAAAGAAAAATATTGTTTCCACGCAAACTTCCGTAACCGTGTTATTCGTCTTTTTGGAGATAGTACGTGTTTTCACTTTGCTAACTCTGCGGCTTCCAGTCCAACAGGCGACAATTTTATCTTCATGGTAGATATGTCATCGATAACATGGCGGAGTCTAACGAATAGTGTTCCGTTCCGATGTAATTCCCTTGAACATATTGGGTTCAAGGATAACAAAATAACGGCGATGTGTCGGTTCGAAAAATTATAGCTAGTGTTATGGAACGGTATATGTAACTGGCAAGGAATAAACGAAGATATTGCTTATTCTTAAACGTAAAATACGGTTTCGCAAATGGACTAGGGTGAACGTGCTCTCGATGCTAAGAAACCTTTGGATGGACATATACAACTGTGACCGATCATAACCTTTATTTCGTTCAAGATGAACAGTTGCGAGGAAAGGATGGATATACAAGAAAGTTTAACTAGCAATGGCAACATATCTGATAAAGAAGCGAAGGTATTGTACATATTTACATAGATATGACAATCACATACATAAATATCATACTCAATTTGCTTCTTATTTACAAAGAAATGAAAATAAATTGCAATAATTATAACAAACGTATTGTAATATCGGGAATAAAATATTATTATTGATGATAATTTATTTACAATAAATGGATTGCACAGATGTTGATTAAACAGAAGAACGATGGTTGTTTAATGTGAACTAATCACAATAACGTACTATAATTTAGACAGCTCAATAGTTAATTTGCAACTCTCGTCACAACGGATCCAACGCTTTCTCTCTCTCACGCGGACCACACTCTCACGACAACGATAACAAAACTGTCTCGACAACGCAACTCGCACTCTCTGACTTCTCGATTCACACTCTCTGGCTTCTCCACTGACACTGACTGTTCAAGCATCCCTTTGTCTTTTCTTAGGCCCACCACGCACGTGTTCCGCAAACACTCGTGGCCAGAGTCACGTAGGCCTTTTCTACGAAACTATTCAATTAAAGGACCGACGACACATTGATGGGTCCGACGGCGCTTCGGCTCTCGCGACGTTGTTTATGGTTTACCCGATATTTCTTAGGACTTTTTGTCCATGATATTATAGTATTAAAAACGCGTTTTGTAATAATTTATATCTCGATTACATTGATGTATGGATGATATCTTATATGAATAATTGTTGAGAAAAGTTAAGTTGGCATGATCGCTAGTTACTACAAGCTAAGTTGGTACTTCTAACGACGCTCTTTTGTTTTAGAAGTCGATCACGTGTTAATAGGCTAAGTGTATCCTGTGTGTTAAGACGTGTTGTACGAGGCGGGGAAATATAAAGAGAAAAATCGAATTTGTGTGAATCGATTAATTATCAACCCCAAACCTACATCAATTAACAATAATTATATGGCATCATTAGATTTTCAAGCTTTTTCCTTTCTCCTGTTACGAGCCGGATCTCGAGAGACCGGCGAAAATATTTTATGGTAATACGGTCACAGTGTATTAGCAAGTATGCAGACGAACCCGAAGCGAAGTCAGGGAACTGATAAGACTATTGCCAAGACAAACCTGATGCGTAATCAACGAACTTCTAGGATGGAATCAATTGGGGACGAATTTGATGCCAAGTCAGACAGCCGTAGGTGAAATTGCGTGAACTGATCCCACGTGGAGTCTAACCTCCTACGAGCTACTCCTAGAGGCTACTACGAGATTGAAAGATAGCACAGACGAACCCGAACAAGAAGTTGGAGAAAGTACAGGTAAACCTGATGCGAGGTCAGGGAGCTACAGAATGCGAATGAACTTGATGCGAAATCAAGGAGTTGCAAGAAATGTTTGACTTTCGTGGATGAATCCGGTGCAAAGTTGGGGAGCCACAACGTTGGAAAGATTTGTTTTGGATTGTGACCTATGAACGAACCTGATGCGAAAACAAGGAGACACAGGAAATGTTAGTAACGTCTCATAATTTTGATCAATAAAAACCGACGCGATTCGAATGGTAAAATTGTATACGTTCAACTATGTTGTACAGGATTGTAGGCTTGATTGTTATACTTTAAATAATTAGCCTCGAATTTATGCGTAAACACAGGCATAGGTCCCGTATCGAAATCAGAAGATTGTTACAAGTGTATGTGTCGCGAATAAATGAGTGTGACTGTATATTATCGTAGTGTTTTGTTGCACGATTTTGACGCACTGGCAATGCGCAGATTAAGAGCTACTTGACAAGTTGCCGAACAGAATTTACAGCATCTCGTGGATTCCAAGGGGTCAACGTTGATCGAATGGAAACGTTAGTCTGATCTCACTATACTGGCTCTTAATGTGCGCAATGTAATGCAGCATGGTGACATTTTTCGTAATGTTCTGTCCTGATAGCGGGTGCCTTGTACACTGTGAAAATCTCGAAATTGTAAAGGGTAGAAATGGATCAAGAAGTTTATCGTACGCATATAGAAAATGTAACCCCAAATGACATTCCAGCATAATCGCAGCTGTGTCATTGCTTGTATAAATATTTTAGAATAACAGGGTTTCTGTTTGTGTTACAAAGGGGCCGGCAACTGGAAACCGATGTTCCCCATCTGTAATGCTCCTTTCTATACTTTACAAGTTCATTAATTAACATGTAACTTTTAAATCTGTCGCTATTGAAAATATTCAGCATGTATTAGGTTGTCCCAAAAGTTTCTTTCGTTTTATAAGGAAATAATAGACAACGTTTTTTGTTTTATATTATTTTATTGAATTATGTATGCTTCATTTTGTTCTATTAGAACATGTATTATTTCCTTGTAAAACGGAAAAAACTTTTGGGACCACATAATATATTTTGTAATAATTCTATTCATATAAGAAAATATCTTATGTTAATACGTACATTGTAACATCACATTTTTACGTTCCATTTTTCCTACTTTTCATTTCTTGGAAATTAATTACTTAAAATATAATTCTTAAACATTTTTCTGTTGAAAATATTACGTGTATGTTTTATGATAATTTATAATATCTCCATTTCACTAAAGTAAGATAATATCTTATTTTAATTTATATTATAGATTTTTATGTTCCTCTTATTCTGCCTTTCATTTCTTACAAATTGACTATACTTGAAATATTTCTTTTAAATATGTATCTTTCTGGTGAAAATATTTTATATATGTTTTGTTAAAATTTATATTTTTATTTTATTAAAAAAAATAATTTTATGTCAATATTTTCATTGCAACACTAGCTTTCCTATTACACAACATTTTCTTCACTCTTTTTCAATTTTTGGGACATTAATTTAGAAATATCCCATAAACATTCTTCTGTCATTTCATCTTTAATCTTTTGCCCTATTCATATTGACAATACAGCTGCACTTCCGTATCCGCTAGAAATAATTCTAAACTACATCTTTGCGGATGGTTGAAGCTGCGAATATACATATACAAGTATACTGTATATGATATATATATCTGATATAGTTTAACACTGTGGTGGCAAACTGGGTCGGTAACGATCCTAACATTTTACGCTTCAATTCCTTTCTTCCGAATTTTCATTTTTATCAAAGAAAGTTTGGCTTGACGCCAAAAAATATAAAATATACTGCAATACACATACATATAATGATAAGTAGACTGTGAATTTTATGCATTCATGGGAAATTTAAATGTGTAAAAATGTACAAAGTATCTACACATAATATAAAAATATATAAACAATGAAAGTAAAATACTTATTACAATAATGAACAATGAAACAAATCTCTATGTAGGTTCCATTCCTTTAGTTGTAAACATAAAAATATATATTTACATAAACATCCGTTTAATGATAAATATCTCAGTTCGCTTACGGAGTGTAAAGAAATATGTTTGCCTATAAAAAATTAATATAGAAATATTGTCAGTAGAAATATAAATTAATGATAAATACGCCGATCAAAAACAGAGAGTTATTTTCACGTGACTTTTAAATCCATTATTTGCAACTGTACGTTTTAATCGTCTTAAAATATTTTGTGATTGTCTTAAAGTCAATCTTTACCATAGCATTGTATAGATCGAATATCAATCTATCATACTTATAGGAATCCCTCGTTTCTATTCGTTCAGTTGCTGTAATAGAATCATAAATAATAAAATCCTGTAAATATTTTAAGCAGTGTATTAATAATAGCAGCAACGATGTGTGATTGTGCCAGGTCGACTGATCGACTGAAGCAACGTCGTGTATGGGTCCATTTTTGCCGGACTGAGATTGCGATATACTAGCGTGTTTTAGCGAATGCACTGACACTTGGTGCGGCAAGATTATCCGGTTCGAAGGAGCATAAAATACTGTTTGCAGTGCGAGAGGTCGTTCACGCAAACTGTTACTCAACTGCCTCAAAGTGCAACTTAATGCAATAGAGTTTCCTTAAAGCTTCATGCATAGACTATAAATTATGGATCTTGAAGATATCTATGCTGTAATAATAATGTAAGAAATTTATTTTGATATGTAATGATAAAAAAAGGAGTAATGATAATTTATATCAGTATATAGTGCTGTGGCATACGTGCAGCAGTATTTGCATAATAAACATATTTGTATGTGACGTGATGTTACCTATCCACACTTTGACTTGGAGGTATTAAGGTTATCACGTATCAAATTATCTTTAAACAGTTCGTATATCAAAATTTGTATGAAAATATTGTTGTTATTTCTATACCCAGAGGTAGGATCACAATAGTTATTATTTTATTGAATGGATAAATCTATCACACCGTTGTGAGCGAAGAAAACCTTTATTGCACGCGCTTACAAAAACTAGGGATAAAAACAAAACAGCATCTTAAGCCTATCGATTAAATCTATCGATTGTAACTAGGATTATCTTCTAGTTACTATTTCTTATAACTAACGCATCTGCATATAGATGGCGAGCATGAACTCACGTTGTCATTTTCAAGAAATATTTATAAAGTGCAAATATTCTGTGAGATATTCAAGTTCTCACGAAGTTAAATATTTTCTTTACACGAATAGATCGACAGATATTAAATGTAATAAATTCTTAAAAAATAGATATTATCAAAGTGAATTGTATGAATGAAATAGTAATAAAAAAACATATCGGAGAAATACGTGGAATATTCACAATATATTATTTGGCTCTTTTCATCGTGAACAAAATGAAGTTGATATTACATAGATATTAAATTTACATAAAAATTCTCTCGTAAGTACTTAATAGAAATTATATGTTGTCTTGTTCCTTTATGAATGTTTCTTTACCCATTTGTATAGGACTGAATTAAAGGAAATATGTATATTTTTAATTAATTTTGTTGATATCTGCTGACAAACATAAAAACTTTAATTTAAGTGTGGATATAACAAAAGAGAACAAAAATTATACGTTGATTAGAATTTTTGAATGAATTACAAGTGAAAAATTTTTAATCCCTTGGAATAAAGAATGAAGATGATAATTATACACGTTACAATACAAACAATGAAGCGAAAAACTGCAGAAGAATAGGCCATCTACATATGTACAATACATACTTCACATTAATATACTTTCGTAGCAGAAGAATATGTAATGTATACGTTATGTCTACGTACTCTATTGAAAATATTTTGACAAAATATTCTATCTACATATCTATTCATAAAATAGGTACTATATATAAATTTTGATAATGAAATATACAAGAAATATGCAAAAATAATGTTATGAAGTATACAATAAAGTAGAGTTATAATATGTAAAAAAGGATAATTGTGTGTTTGAATAACAAAAATTAGATAATATATTTGCATAAACATCTACAGTCTGTTTATTATACATTATTAAGTTCAGATTCTGTACTTCTTTAAATACAATTTTTACATAAAAATTTGTAAATCCTTTTTATGTATAAGTACTTTCAATAAAAATTAAAATCCAATTTGCTTTTAGAATAGAAATATTAGATGATTTTATTAAGAATATTCTAAATTACAAAGAGCATGACTATTAGAAAGTTATGATATTCAAAAGAGAATATACGAAACCATAAATTACAGCATTGAAAACATATGTTTTGTGAAATGAAATTATGTAGGTAATTTAACATTGAAATATTGAAAGCATGAAATGCAATAGTTAGTACTGTGCAGTTGAGTGCAGTACTTCCGTGCACTTCCGGCGATCAAAACAACATTTTCATACTTGGTATCAAATAGTCATATAAATAACTTGTATAATACTGCTTTATTAATAAATGATAGTGAATCAATACAAATTAATAGATGATAATGAATGAAAAATATATTCGAAGGAATTTTTGTATACCTTACAGTACTTCATATATCATCACAAAAGATAATAAATTAACGATACAGTATACTTAACAGTAAAACATATAGTAAAAGAGGGAGATTCAGTCATTATACAGGGTGGTTGGTAACTGGTGGTACAAGCAGAAAGGGGGTGATTCTACCCGAAAAAAGAAATCGAAAATATAGAATAAAAACTTTTTTTTTATTTTTTTTTCTTTAATTTTTACATCGAAACAACGATCTACAGTGAGATCCGTTATAACGAAACGTGATAAAGTGCACGCGTACCGAGCGAACATTCAATGTCGATTTTCTCGAAAACAAAGCCTCAAACGAAAAATGTTTATTCTATATTTTCGACTTCTTTTTTCGCGTAGAATCACCCCCTTTCCGCTTGTACCACCAGTTACCAACCACCCTGTATAAAAAAAATGCTTATTATTGCAATTCATTTAATGTATTCTTGCATCTGAATCTATACTTTTCAGTATTTAATTTATTTTAATTTTCCTCTTTTTGATTTTGTAAATAACAAAAATAAAGACGGTTAAAATAAAACAACAGTAAATTAAGGAAGAATGGGTAATGAGATAACGAAGTTTGTATACTTTAAATTAAAAATGATACTGCGATTAATTGAATTGATTTATGATAAATGTTTATTATATTATAGCGTAGATTGCCTACAATTCTAAAAATTGGAACAAGGATAATTAGAGATTAATTTATTGTAATATAAGGCGATTATTGAATTAAATTTTTTTATTAACTCTGATAAGATCTTTAGTTAAAATTTTGTGGAAGGTCATAAAACTTGTGTCTGATATTGAAAATTTGTAAATAAAATAGAAATGTTTAGAACAAAATTTACTATAAAATTAGATAATACGTACGCAGTCCTGTTCACACAAATTACTGTTACAAACGTAACTGTTTCATATAAATTTTCTATTAAGTGGAATATAGAACACAATAGCGCCACTTTAAACCTTAAAGTAACGATAAAATTATTACTTTTCTGAAGTCTTATTTTCATATCAAGCTAAACTTAACTTTACAAAAATAATTTCACAATACACGTATATATTAACATGTACCTAAGATTATATGTGATAGGTTGAGAATCAGATGGGATTGTTTGATTGTTAGAACTAATATTTGTTTTGTCAATATTTCCTTATGCTATTAGGAAATGCATAACGTGCAAAATAAATCGCATACAAAGATAAAACATTTAACGAGTAAATAAAATCTCTTATTTCATAAAAATTGCATTTATCAACATTTATTGGATCATCTAAATAATGACAATGTAAATAATTTAAATAATCTAAATTATGATATCACATTATGGAGGGAATATAATTAATTTCAGTAATTTTTCATAGATGCCTTAAACAACTTTTAAATACTCTGTCGTAATACAGTAAACTATCTCAAGAAACGAAGTACATGACAATTATAACAGACTTATTGTGCACCAAATAGAACTCGTTTTCTTTGAAACGCCGCGAACTCTGTTTTCGAGAAAAACGCTAGCAGCGAGGAGTATAGGTATTTTCTTGACGAAAGCATAAAATCGATGACGGAAAATCTCGTGCGATATTCGCTGCAACTATTTACTCCATTTCCGAACGAAGCTGCACATCCATAATTTATGAGAGAGTTCTACGAGATTCGCGATCAAAAGAAGATGTTAAATGTTATGCAATAATTTTCGTGAAAGACTTTCCGATAAACATTTTCCAAGATTATTTCAATCCATACTTTGTTCATTTCTAGGTTACTACATCTTTTTATCTTCGTATTTGTTTCCGTGAATTTTCTTTGAATCAAAATAAAGATATATTTCACTTTACAAAATTAAGGCATGTACTAGCTTAAAAATAACCAAATATCATTTATTTCTTATATAATTTTGTACGGCAACCCCTTACGGTCAGACAAAGAAACCAGCTGGATAAGATAGTACCTTTTTCTGAGGTTCTTTGCTTATAAATCCCGCTGCCCATTGAGTGTCCATGACCACGACTACACTCATATCATGCTAAAATATAGATTTTATTCACTTTGTACCAGACGATTGGCCGGCGAAACTATTTTTCTTTTCAAAATCTTAAATGGATTTGTCGACGAACCATAGCATTATCAACTTCCATCCCACTTTTCTAGCTCTTCCTTGTTATTCCATTCTCTGTCCTTCTCCAGATTTGGCCATATAAACGCTATAACCTATATACGTAAGTTAAGTAATACTTTATGCAATAGCATTAACATTTTACCTCTTCCACCTCAACCAGCAATCTTGGAAAGATGGTTTCTGTAGCCTTATATTTATGTCGGATATGAGGGGACATCGGGACCTTTCTTTTGCAATTTTTGGGAAGATCCCCAATACTTTAGTCTAGACTATTTATTATAGCTGTGCTTAAATGATAAAACTTAGGAATAGTTGTTATGATTCAATCCTATTATGTTTGCCCGAGATTTGCCACGGTGGGCTTGGGGTCGAGGTGACACAACTGGTCGCCGAACGTAGCCACGGTCACGGGATGAACGTTTTTACCTAACAGAGAAGTGCCAATATTGAGGGACACACGTTGCATTAACAATCAAACCCCGGGCAGGAGCAACGTCAGCTCTACGCGGTTCTGCCTAGCAACGGCGGCTGCAATTTTGTTGGTATCCCCTGCCAATATGCAACGAACAAACGCGATCGTAAGGAGAGGAACATTTCCATCAGTCTTTTATTCTTGCGATCACCTTGGAGAGTTTGCACATCATCTTTACGTGCAGTATGATACCGAGCGTCACAGCAAACGTTACATTGTGCTTCAAAATATATTCTACGTTTAACAAAGAGTTACCCCGTTGACCGTGGATTCGCTATTGAACCTAAGAACATTATCACATCTCGAGTGTTTAATCATCACGGTTATTTGTCAAACTTTGTAAAAATCAATATTTATACCAGTAAATATAATCTCTATTGTACAACAACGATGGCTAGTCCGAATGAAGATTCGTTACACGCCCATAAACCTAACGCTAACCCGACATATATACAGGGTGGTTGGTAACTGATGGTACAAGCGGAAAGGGGGTGATTCTACGCGAAAAAAGAAGTCGAAAATATAGAACAAAAATTTTTCGTTTGAGGCTTTGTTTTCGAGAAAATCGACTTTGAATTTTCGCTCGGTACGCGTGCGGTATGTTATAGCGGATCTCACTGTAGATCGTTGTCTCGATGGAAAAATTTAAAAAAAAAAGAGAGAAAATTTTTATTGTATATTTTCGACTTCTTTTTTCGCGTAGAATCACCCCCTTTCCGCTTGTACCACCAGTTACTAACCACCCTGTATATTAGTTATATAGCCTTAACTAAACTGAGCGGTGCATTAACGTAGTTCCAGCTCAGCGTATTTATACATTTGTCTGTCTTACTGTCTCGCAGCGACTATATCACTACGACACTTATTATCCTTTTACTTCATATCACCCTCGCAAAAGGAAATCTTTCCCCGTTCAATTAATAAATTATAGTGAACGAACAATAGTATTGTTAAATTTCAGTTTTGAAATACAACTCACATTCATAGAGGTCTATAAAGTTTTAAAATTTGTTGTAAGAAATGTTATATCTTTACTAAATATTTTTGTCATTTTTTTTAATTTAGTTCAGATTTTCATTGTACTTTCCTAATATTATAGTTTAGTATAATTCTAGACTATTAACAGTTGTATAGATAATTTAATCACATCACGTGGTAAATTAATTTATTCCAATTATGTTAGGTGTACTGTAACTGTATTATGTAAACATATACAATATTATATATTATATATTTTTTTGTTTATATTACAATGTACCTATATGTATTACATTAATATGAATTATGATGTAACGTTCATCGACTTAGCTTTTCAAAAGCATTATTCTTATTCGTTATGAAACAAATTAGTTTTTATATTTGTAACATAAACTTACTAAGATACAGAGTGTAAGATTTTATTGAAAAGGCAATATACCGATGGAACGCAAAAGAAATTATATTTAATTATTATATATATCTAGCTTTATTTATGACTATGCATATAGGAATATGACGATACTCGATAAATAACTCTGATTCATCCAGTACGAAATCCACTTAAAAAATAATATATTTAACAAATGCCGAAATGAAAGCCAACAAGTCCGGAAAGAATTTAATAAGAACAACCTTAATAACTTCCTCCACTTGGAAAAAATTCTTCGTCCCTGCGGTAAAGTCAAGATGAGTTTCCATCCCTGTTAAACTTGATCCATATGCATATATAGACCGTGTTCTCCTTTGAGAAAGTCGGTCAATTTTCATAAAAATCACGCCATATTGAGCAGCCGTCGAAAAATTTGCATAAGTTTCGATCGAAAAAGCAAATCGCGTTTTCTAACCAGGTACTTGTCGCCCATGTGGAACACACCTCGCGTCGCAAGCCCAGAATTTCGTCTAACAAACGCTTCACGTATCACATCGACGCGAGCCCAGAAACTAGTTTATTCGGTGGCATTGCGTAAGCAACGAGTTCTTCTCACAAAGTTCTGTTCATGGATGGAGCTCATTATGATATACATATAGTATTGTTCTCTTTAGACAGAGAGTGCTGAAAAAGATCTATAGATCCAACATGACTGGTTAAAATAGAAAAGAATATGTGAGAATGACAAACTGTTTCAACCCTGTATATACGCCTATATGACTCCATGGTTATGTATTCATATACATGGACCTATATTTTAAAAATTTAATTTATTTATGTACCATTATATTGCGGATATTTATACAATTTATGATTTATACTTTTGCCATGTTAATTAAAAAATATAACCTGGAAATTGGTTAGCTATTAGATGTTATAACGAATGTTATATTCATAATTTTTATTTCTTATTTTGTATTTTATAATTATCCATTTTTGCTCTTCAAATTTTTCATAAGTGGATAAATCTCTATATTCTACTTCTTCTCTTCTATGTCATATTATATATATGTACGTAATTTATGTATTATTACTTAACTGACTGGATTTTTATGCATTTATAGCAAATTGCAAACGCAAAATGCAAAATTGCAGAGAATAATTGCGCATAATATAAAAAAATATATAAAATATCCAGAGTATAATGCTTTCTGTACTACTTGGTAGGTGAAACAATTCTCTACCGTGATTCTACTTTTTTAATTATATTCTCAAAAATATGAATTTCCATGAGAATCCGCAGTCTAATTATCACTGTACTGTATTAATGTATCTGTATAGTGTTATTAATTACAATATTAATTATTATTATTGTACGTGTTAAAATTGTATTAATATCAAGCAGCCTATTTATGGAAATGATTTATTATATTATTTCTATAAAATATGGAAAATATACAGTAAAGAGGGAAAAAAGAGGAAAGAAGATATAGAGATTTCAATAATTTAACGGATGTAGAAATCAGAAGATTCAATTAATTCAATAATTAAATATTTAATTAAATAATCCAAATTAACATTTGCTTTATGGCTTTGCGGAAACATCTAAATATCTCTATCATTAATGATAGCGTGCAAAGTCTCCAGAGACAAACTTACACTGCATGGAAGGGCACATATAATGACGGATGAAGTTTTTTCTGAAAGTCATTTTTTATGATTTTCCTTTTGGGACACACGAATATGGACGTGACACCCGTTAAATAAAATATATTGTCGTTTATTGGAACTTATATGTTAGGAACGTACATCACTGGCAACGTGCGCTGCAACGTCCATTATTTTTTCATCGACATATTTATATTAGAACGGATGTTGAACTGACCCGTGAATACAAGTCACACGAATATACTGTCGGATGTCCACTGTTTGATAACCATGCGAAATAGTCATCGCTTTAGCTTGTTATTAGAAACAACAGAAATATCGAATAACAGTGACACTGAATCATTAATTAGCGAGATAGAAAAAAAAGGTGTAACGTAGATCTTCATGCAGTTGTTTGTAAAGCGTGAGGTAGTGTCCATATTGATATCGTTGCATATTTATGGGACGCATTCGCAATTCGCTCGTTTTCCTCTTTCGTCTGCCTTTCAAATATAAATATGCATGTACGTCGTGTGTGAAAACGTTACAATCTCACAAACCTCCATATTTCCTGCACTTCATTTGCCAATTGACGCAAAAAAAAAAAAAGTAAAAAACAGAAACGAGTGTGTACTGTCTACAAATACATGAAATAACGTTCGTCGCAACAGTTATCGTTTCAACAATTGTGTGACCCCAGCCTTAATCTTTATCATTTATACACATCCGAAAGTTGGTATTCAGAAATTCAGGAGAGAGATGGATTTAATTGGTTCTCCGTCTGAGAGATTTAAATTAATTTTCAATCCTGTTTTTCTATCATTAAAAAATTTCTCAATTTCGAAACAGCTTAAAACATGGAAGAGTCGCTATTAATATTCATGATCTCTTCTTTCAATTTGACGAAGAAATTTCTCTTAATCTTTTGATATTTTTCTCGCAGCATCGATCTATCCTTTGAAGTAGGACCAAAATTAGAATATAAAAATTCAAAGACCGTATCAAACGGTTAACACGAGTACGAAACTGTTTCAATGGTAATTTGTTTCTGAATAGATAGGATAAATCAGCCCTTATTCGCGAATAGGGGTTGAACAAGACTGCTTTAAGGATGTTCGTCCTAGGTGAAGGAAAAAAAGCCGCAGGATAATTATTATTTCAACTGCCTCATCAACAGAGCTAACACTCATTATTGTTAATGAGAATCGTTTTCCTAGAGTGAACTTCTCGCGATGCAAATAGGAAGACGATGAGGTTGAAAAATGCGCTCAAGAAACTCCAAATGAATTGAGTCCTTCCACAAGTTATCGAGTAGCTTGAAGACATCGATTAGACAAAACTCTAATCTCGCTAATCGACCAGTCTGATGGGGAATTAAAGCTGATACGTGAAACTTTCAGACAGAGTGAAATATCGCGCAATCTTGATTCTTACGGTCTACGTACTGGTCAGTCATTTTTTGTCAGCTTTTTGTACTTTGGTTTGAAATAAATCGAAAGCTTTTACGAATTATGGCTTCGAAACATCAGTTAGGTAAAAATCGCCAGTCGACCAGTTCGACATTTCGATAAAAAATTAGAGGTGAAAGCTTGGACGAAGAATAATCTCGCCCCTTTCGATTAGATTTTGCGATTGCGCTATATTTAGGGTTGATTGGGGAAAGATTAAAGAAGATTTGGAGATTTAGTTCAGAGTAGATTGGTTTGTGCAATAAAAATAGGATGTACACGGCGAAATTTTGTACACCACAGAGTGTAGTTTCAATTTCAGGATTTCTAGCGTGAAGTATTTTGATATTTTATAGATTTTATTCCATCTATTTGATAATTCACATAGTAAATAGAATTAGTACCATAAAGTGTAACGTAATGACGAAATGTAACATGAATGCGGTATAAGTGATTTGTAAATGAAAATAGAATATTTCTGGGGTACAGTATTGCCAAAAATGAAATGATTAAAGAAAGTATTTTCATACTATTGTATAGTATGTATTTTGTGTATTTGCTTTTATGTATACAGGGTGGTTGGTAACTGGTGGTACAAGCGGAAAGGGGGCGATTCTACGCGAAAAAAGAAGTCGAAAATATAGAATAAAAATTTTTCGTTTGAGGCTTTATTCTCGAGAAAATCGACTTTGAATTTTCGCTCGGTACGCGTGCACCTTATCACGTCTCGTTGTAACGGATCTCACTGTAGATCGTTGTCTCGATTGACGTTATTTTTTTAATTTTTTAAATTTTAAAATTTTTTAATTTTTATTCTATATTTTCGACTTCTTTTTTCACGTAGAATCACCCCCTTTCCGCTTGTACCACCAGTTACCAACCACCTGTATATTAATTAATTACATCTAAGTATATTAAATTTGCATCATTTAGTAGTATCTTTGTATATATGGCTGCAAAAATTTGATACTGTGAAAATGAAGTATAGAACTAGGTAAAACGAGTTTCATTTAAAAATAAGCATCCGTGCAAATACTTTTTGTAGTCGCTATATAAATATTTCGTACAGACCTATATTGTACACACTACAATGAACCCATTTTGTAGCAAAATTATTGTTACCCTCTAAAGAGCATTATACACAGCATTATACACAGTAAACAGAGCATTATAGGAACTTGAATATTCATTTTATTTCATTATATTTTTCATAAAATCTGAGGTTTGCTTATATAACTATAATCAAAAAATATAAAAGCGACATGAAATCTTAAAGTCTTATCAGTATTAAGTAGCGTTCAAAGACATAGCGCGCACATGCATAACATGTACCTAATTACGTTAGATAATGAATTTTGCTGGATAACAAAGGCACGTTCATTACTTTGTTCTCCTCCATCGATATTGATTGTTCCAAGTAGCACTTCGTCATTGCAAGAGTTAACATATTCATTAATAATATAATTAATTGCAATGCCATCTGAGACATTATTTATAATGATAATAGATTTTCACTGGGATAACGAAATTAATCTTTTAAATCGCGTTAAAGACCACTTTAAAAGCTACGTCTGTTCATTCATAAATTCATAAACTATAATTCGTAGACACTGAGTGTTATTTATATTAGCATTTTTTGATAAGGCTATCATTTTATTTCAGAGTAATAATTATATCATAGTCTATCTTCGTTTCTTTTCGTTTATCTTCGCTTTTATTTTCAATCTATGAATATAATATTTTGACCCATGTGAAAAATAAATATGTAAATCTACGTCTTCGTGAAATCATGAAACGACCTTTCTGCGATCTCGAAATTAAATTAATCGGAAGCTTTGATTTTACGAGGCATCTAAAAGTAGGAGTTAGTATCTTTGAAACGAAAAATTGTATGAAAGGAATTTTTCTTCAATTATCTTTAAATTTAGAAACAAACAGAAACTATTAATCAATGTGACAATAAATAAATAAATAATAACGTAATGAACTGAAATAAATTTTAATATTTCCACTATTTTATTCATTTTATTAGTTTTTATAAAAGTTATTCATTTTACGCTATCCTGTCGTCACCAAGGAATTATTTAAAGAAAACGGTTGAATCAAATATTAAAATTAATAATAATAAGAAGAACATAAAAAGTTACTTTCTGCACAATGAAATACCACGACCAAAGTTCAATCGTCTAAACTAAATACAATTTAAATTCTAATAAACAATAAGCGTAATAAATGAATACACAACGATCCAATCATTATTATGGGCATATTATTGTGTGTTTTAACATCGTAAATGCTGATTTGATCACTTAAATTTTATTCTATAATGGAACTAAGTAAGGCAGTATAATAAGTCACGCAGTACATAGGTTCCACAAATCATTGTTGTATCTTTCACACGCAATGGTACATACATGTCTCTATACACACATAAACATATAAGAGGATATGGCTTCGCAGCACGAAAAGGATTTCCGTTTTCCTGTCTTCTCATCCCATGCCATAGTAGCTTAGACGTTTGCACATTATTGAAAATATAAATTCTAATTTTGTCGTAGAGAATTCTAAGTAATTGTTGAACATTTGAAACAAAAAATATGTTATTAAATACTGTAGAAAATACAAGTATGAATATTAGCTTATACAATTAAATTTAACCAACTTTTAAGATTAATTACCTAAACTGAGACCATTATTCGTATATTATATAATATAGAAGAAATAACATTTTTGAAAAATCATCATTAGATGACTGCATTTTTTTTAAACTACTTGAACCTATTTATCATTTAAAGAAGTGATAGTTAAGTTATTTTGTACTAGAGTTTAAATTTCATTTAGTTCAAACATTATCATTGCACATGAAAATGCGTTTGTTAGTTTCATACAAAAAGATGTAACAAGATATATTAAATTTAATTTTGAGATTTATTTTATTCGCCCCTTTAATCTTCTATGTTATGATACAAAGATATAAAATGTAACTATCGTTTGTTATTACAAACAGAAGTAAATAACATTGCATTCTTGAGATAGAATTCTATCAAATGTCCAAATTGGACAAATTGTGAATGTGAAATATTAAATAAAAAAAAAAATTCTTGAGATAGTAATATATAGACTATAATACTAATTCTTTCATTTATTACAACTTTATAAAGCATAAAATCATTACGCTACAAATTTCATTAATATTTTCTACTCTTCCCAGATTTCCCAGAAGGAAAATAAGAGAAAATATAATATGTAATTCAGAGTCAAATAGAAGCACAACGAATTTGTCTGAGCGAAATGTTTGTAAACTACTGTATCTCGGTAATAGCATTAAACAAAAGTTATTTTGGATAAACAAAACATAAATTGTAAGAAATATATAAAATCGATATTCATGGATAACGAATAAACTGATTAATTGTCCTATTATTCAAATAAAACAGATGAATAGATTTCTCCAATGACTCCTACTTACATTTTAATTTATAGTAACCTTTATAATCACCGCCACATTTTTTACCGCCTGTAGGACGATAGAATAAAATCGGTTTTGTCAGAAAGAAACACGTTTCACGTAAAACGACCAGTTACAATTGCACATGATGTATTTCCAAATGAATCGAAGATAATTATATCGAATAAAAAGTTGCAAATAAATTTCCTTTTCCAATAAGGGACAAGGAGTTAGAATCGAATAATGCATAAAGGAGTAAGATGTTGCAATTAACTACCAGAGAAATAAATAATAGATTAATAAGTAAATGGATAATTGATGGAAACCAAAACGCAGACAAACAAATTAAGGATTGAAATCGAATCACGTAACATTTAAAATCTTACACGCACGCACAACCTCATAAACACGATATTAATGAAACGTAAATACTAAAGTTGCTATTAATATCGTTGCAATCCTCATTGCCAATGTTACTCACAATAAATGTGTAATTACGCAGCGTCTTTTTTTTGGCCATCAACGCGACACGATTTTCGCTCCTTCTTGCCGTTCTAATTGCTCTCGTCCCCGCATCTCGAGTGTACGTGCAACGTGTAAGTGCATTACTTTACGTTTAATTACGTTCGTCACAAGGCAAAAACCGGCTTCTGCTTTAGTTGGAAATCCAAGCCCTCGTACAAAGATTTGTAAGGGTCTTTTCATTCGGTATTATAATCCCTCCGGTTTTCTGAGTTCCTTAAACACTCGTACCCCCCACTTCTCTCATTCTATAGAAGAGTCTGTTCTTTCTATCGCTCCACTTTTTTTTTCTCTTTACTGTATTCCTCCCTTTTCTTTCTTTTTCTTCTCTCAGTTTATGCGGGACAGCTAAGTGCAGAAACGTTACACCGTTGTACGCAAATTCTTCTTGCACGATGAAATTGAAGGATTATAGGCACAGTGATCAACCGCACTGGGGGAACTTATTTATTATATTAATAATTTATACAGTTTTAAAATATTTCATTATATAAATATGTCGGGTTATGGTTGGAATTTTGGGCGCGTAACAACTCTTCACGTGAATTGACCATTGTTTTACACAACCGAGATTATATTTACACGTATACACAAGTCTACTACAAAGATTAACATATAATAAGTCTAGTGAATAATAAGCTTAACAAATAATAAGTTAGTGGATAATAAGTTGAACGAATAATAAGTCTAACAAATAATAAGTCTAATGAATAATAAGTTTAACGAATAGTAAGTTCAATGAATAGTATGATTTACGAACAATAAGTTTAATGAACGCTATTAACAATATTTTTGAGTTCAAACGAATCCACGGCCAACGGGATAACTCTTTACTAAGCGTAGACTGATCTTAAGCACAGAAATACGATGGTTGAAAACTCGACGTGTCACCCTCCAAAGCAGTCGCAAGAATGCCAGCCTCGTCGAGATTTTTCTCGCTGTACGATTGCATTTGTTTTTCTATGCCCGTTTGGAAGCATCGAGAAGGTTTCAAACGTCGTTGCTAGGCAGACTCGTTGGAAGCATCGAGAGAGTTCCAAACGCCGTTGTTAGGCAGTTTCTGCCTGGAGTTTGATTAGTAATACAATGTATGACCCACTGTATCACACGTGGTTAGGCCCGCTCCCGGGGCCGCATGCCGCCACAACCACATTTCTCGGAAAACCCATACAACCACTCCAGACCTCCGTTAGGCAAAACGTACATCCCGTGACCGTGGCTACGTTCGGCGACCAATTGTCACCTCGAACCCAATCTCGCTATCACAAATCTCGAACAATTACAGCTATGATAAAATCCAGGCTAGAGTACTAGAGGATGTTCCCAAAATTTCCAAGGAATGGCTTCGGCTTTCCTTTCATCTCCGACAAATATAAATATTTTAATTATATTTTTTATATTAATAATAATTTATTTATTATATTAATAATTTATAAAATAATTTACTTATTAATAATTTATAAATTATAATATTTATATATTATAATTTATACAGAAATATTGAAACGTTGAGAGTGTAAAATTTAATGGCTTAAAAGTCTCGTTCAAGAGTTTTGTTCCTCTCGTATTTGGATCAGATATGCTTTAATATAAAACAAAAATTATTATTATTATTGCTCTTTTGGTAAACATTTATTGAATTTACAATTCGGTATTGCGCAAGTATCTTGTTAGTAGTATTTGATTTAATATTCTGTTAAATAAAGATTCCTGTACGGTTCTCAAAGGTTTTCTTAGATATCAAACTATAACGCATAATAATAAAAATAATGATATGTGATGTGTGTGATATGATAAATAATGGCAATCTGAAAGGAATGAAATGAAAGGAAACGACTTTGAGAAAAATTTCATACATCATGTTAAGATGTATTCATATTAAATTACCATTTTTTTCCATTATCGATAATAAATGAGATATCTGAGATATTCAAGTTAGGTGAAACAATGTGTATATCATATACTACAAAATCTCTATTTTTCAAGCATAATCTCTTCATTGAAATTGCCTCAATAAAAGAGATATATTCTTTCATAACGCTTGAATAATATTTGAAAATTTATACAAAAAGTTGAATTAAAATTGGAAGTTAGATAATTTAATTAATTAATAATATAAATGATATTTTTTGAGAAATCCTATCATTTGTATCGAACATTTATAAGCTAAAAGTAATTAATAAAGTAATTAATAAAAAAGTAATTAAAGTAATTAATGAAGTAAGTACAATTATGAGTAAAGAAGAACAGGTTAGTTATCGATTTTGATCGTGGTTATCAATTATTGCTCTTGCATAAAATAGTTCGTCAAGTGAGAATCAATCACATGTCAAATAATTCGAGAAGATGGTTACAACTTTACAAAATTCAAACATTCCAACAACGAAGCTTTTCCTATTGAATGCTACATAAGTTGTAACACGACCCATACTTTTTGCGTTATTTGTGGGTGAAAGCCAAATTTCTCAAATTGTAACATTCTCAGTCGACAAAATGCCACGTTTTGGTCTTGCAGAAATTCATATGCAATGGTTGAAGAACTTGATCAAGGACGATTCCTTATGAACGTATAGACAAGAATTATTGGCAATCATATTATTGGCCTCATCTTTTTGCTACATTTGTAACATAGTTGCAATTTTTAGGCTCGCGTCTTCTAAGCGAATTACGTGAAAATGTTACGACAGAGTCGTCAGTCGCCTCATCTATTTTATGCATGATGATGCTCCACCTCACCATAGGTAACCGGCTCGCCAATTTTCGGATGAAAAGTTGGGATCACCGAGGACAGGATGCAGATCTATTTCTGACATGCCACCTGCTCCTGACATGTCGCCCCGCTATTCATGAAATTTAGATTTATTTCTTTGAGAGAAGAAATTATTTATGGTCCAAGTGAAATTACTTACGGAAAAACCTAGTGGAAATGTAGACGTGAGTTGGCAGCTGTTTAAATAAACAGAAAAAGAAGAAGAAAAAAGGAAGAGAGGAAGGAAGACATGGAACACGTAATGGTGGATCTGGGACATCTACATGCAACAGAAGGTGCTATTTTCTCTGTATTTTACTGCAGAATGTAAACATATTGCTAATAAAGCCAGTTTAAGAATTATTAAAATTTTAACTTTTTTTCCGGCAGATGGGGTCGATTCCTTCAAGACTTTTACTCATCGTGATGAGTAGAATACATAGCAATAAAAAAAATGTTGATTTTGAAAGAAATGTTCAAGGTAAATTTTGCACAAAAATTCTTCTATGAACCTTCACTAATTCAAAGGTATAAAATCACGTTACGGTGGTTTCCACGCTTACTTTTTATATATTCCGTACATTGGACTCAGAATATTTGAGTTTTCTTTCGTTTCTTCAGAATGTACGCTAATTAGTTAGTACTGAAAGTATTAACCTTCCAGCCAATAGTATTTGAGTATCTCAACCATTATATTATACGTTCTTGACACGATTTTCCACGGTGGGGATTTTAAACTTTTGGAGTTTTCCAGAAAGGTAATAGGACATTTTAATGTCGAAACTTCGACAACGAGTACCTACCAGCACATCGTGTTTTAATTATCTTTCGGAAATATCAAGATGACACGTCGTCGATCATTACGCATGAAGAAAAATGGAAATTCTAAAGAAATTAGTGACTACTGACCTAAGACTCTGAATCTAAATCTAAGCTTTCAGTTTGAAACTCGTGGTCCTGGAAGTGTATCATATATGTTATACGAAATTGAAATTTCGCCAAAATTGACACATTGAGACTTCACTGTAATAGTAGCAAACTATCACGATTATATCAGCAATTTTTGGAGCAAATTTAAAAATATATATAATAATCTGAATATATGTAATGATTAAATACTGCAATTAAATATATGCAATTAAATATACAGTGGTTGGTAACTGGTGGTACAAGCGGAAAGGGGGTGATTTTACGCGAAAAAAGAAGTCGAAAATATAGAATAAAAATTTTTCGTTTGAGGCTTTGTTTTCGAGGAAATCGACTTTGAATTTTCGCTCGGTACGCGTGCGGTACGTTATACCGGATCTCACTGTAGATCGTTGTTTCGATGGAAAAATTTAAAAAAAAAAATTAAAAAAAAATTTTTATTCTATATTTTCGACTTCCTTTTTGGCGTAGAATCACCCCCTTTCCGCTTGTACCACCAATTACCAACCACCCTGTATATGTATCGCGATTTTTACAGTACGCCTTGTAGAACCTAACTCTTACATTTTTTTAATTTTTTTTTTTTTTAATTTTTCCATCGAGACAACGATCTACAGTGAGATCCGTTATAACGAGACGTGATAAGGTGCACGCGTACCGAGCGAAAATTCAAAGTCGATTTTCTCGAGAACAAAGCCTCAAACGAAAAATTTTTATTCTATATTTTCGACTTCTTTTTTCGCGTAGAATCACCCCCTTTCCGCTTGTACCACCAGTTACCAACCAACCTGTATTACGTGTATTATATAAAATATTTTGAAATTTTATTAGCACGGAAATGGAACGGGAGACTATTGTAAATACGTTAGTAAAATTTAGTCGTCTCTCGTTAGAGCATGATAACACTTGACTAATAGCAGTGGTTAGCGCTTTACGTTACGAACGTTCGGAACCCTGGTTCGAATCCCGGCGCCCGTAGTCCGATTTTTCTTCCATGGCACATAAATGAGAAGAAAGCAGCAGTAGCTAATAAGCGACATCTACATCATCAGCAGCAGCAGCACTATCGCGAGGACTGGTATTACATCTAACCTATATATGTATTAACCCTTAGTTTTGACTTGTCATGCTAACATTTTCGATTTATTTCTTCATGAAGAAGCATCCCTTGCTGGGTTGTATCACCAGTTACCAGATATTCCATTTTACGAAAAATCGTAATTTTTCTATGCATATTAATTTATAAAGTTGGTAACATTTTTTCAGGGGCTCAAGTACAGATTATGCTAAACTAGTCGTTTTTTCAGAAACTTTACGCTATTTTATTATTTCAACCATTATAAATCATTATTTTCGCACAATTCGTACAGCTAACAGCCAATCGATTGTGCTTAATTAAAGTTTGTTACCTCCAAATAAAAACCCGGTAGAGAAGCAATCTTTTGTGTCCATTACACCAGAATCACACGGTTTTAGTAGTACTAGATCAGGTTCGAAGGACCACGAAGTTCTTGCCAAAAGTAGAAGGTGAACGACGACAGAATGGAATTGCGTGTATCGGTCCGTTGCCAGTTGTAAGGCGGTACTGGCGTCAACGGTCGCTAACGTCGGCGACGACGACCTCCACGAAATCAATCTATCGTATAAAAAGATTGGCACGCAACACAAATACCGGTGACAAGCCAGTCTTCTGAATGGATCGTATTTTGTTTCCAATGGACAGCAGTTCCTGAATGGAACGAAAATGGATGGAACTCCGAGCTGCCTTTTTTTTTCGTTTTTTCGTTAAACTTGTACTTTCGTAGAAGTTATGGTATGAGTTTGCGTAAGTTGTATCGATACTGATGGAGTTTGCGTGCATTTGACTGATATTTAACATAACGGGTGTTGCTATGGAACTTTGTAAACTTCTGCTTTGGAACTCGTCTCGCTGTCACACATTTGGGATAACATTAAATCTTAAATGCACGTAAGTTTTCCAACTATGTATAATGAAACTATTGTAAACAATACGAATTGCCAATTTTTATACTATAGAAAAAATTACAATTCATATGTAAATTACAATTATATATGTACATAACATAATAAATATTATATGTATATGTTATAACATCCTCTAATTTGACCCTTACTTTTTATAAACCCAAATAACTAGACTATGATTCACTTTCTGCCTTCTCTCGTTGTGTCTAAGGTATAGGTCTGTTAGGTGAGAACCTTACTGAATAGTCCACACTAGCAGATCTTGGACGAAACATTCACTAGACTATGGACGTTTATGCATTTGTAGAAAATTGAAATGTACACAAAATTCCAGATTGCACATAATATGCGAAGATATACACAAAATATAGAAAGTAAAGTACTTGTTATAATATCGAGTAGACGAAACAAGTTTGTATTTACATTTGACCTTTTTAATTACACCAATAAAAATATGAATTTGCATAAACATTCACAGTCTACAAATAACAAGAACTTTAAAGAGTACGAATAAATTCAGTAAAATGATTACATTTCTATTGTTAATGCATCAGTAATTTTCAATCATAATTCGATTAAACTCGAGTTACTATACTCGAGTTTACAAGTAAACCAAACTTCATATATACGAGATAACTTCAGTATCACTCTGCATATAATAATATCAATAACATTCAGAAAGGACAAAATGATGTTTTATTATTAGATAGTGATTTTGCTTGATACACTTTTCTGATTCATTATAATCTTCAATCTTTTCTAAATATTTTTTAGCCATTCATCTTTATTATTCCTCTAGTTTGTTTGTTGATATATGCCTATATCATTATTAGAAAAATAGAAGCTAATTTAGCGTGACAAATATATCGTGAAAACGGTCCAAACAGATTAGTTTTTCCTAATTTCATTTTAGACTTTTGATTTTATATTAATATAATATATATTATAATATACAGGGTGGTTGGTAACTGGTGGTACAAGCGGAAAGGGGGTGATTCTACGCGAAAAAACAAGTCGAAAATATAGAATAAAAATTTTTCGTTTGAGGCTTTGTTTTCGAGAAAATCGACTTTGAATTTTCGCTCGGTACGCCTGCACTTTATCGCGTCTCGTTATAACGGATTCTCACTGTAGATCGTTGTCTCGATGGAAAAATTAAAAAAAAAAAAAAGAAAATTAAAAAGAAAAAAATGTTTATTCTATATTTTCGACTTCTTTTTTCGTGTAGAATCGCCCCCTTTCCGCTAGTACCACCAGTTACCAACCACCCTGTATATTATAAGTTTCTGCATATTGTTTCTAATGAAAGTTAACGATACAGACATTCCTTTTCTGAGTGAGCATTTTTTATTACTATAAAAGACATTTTTACCTATTACACTGATGACATCTAAATTAACTCCTAAAATTTTATTTATCCATAGAGGAACACCTTGTTCAAGCAAACTTTAGGAATAACTGTTCGCAAAGTTGTAAGAAATCAAAATTTTGATATAACACGTTGACTGCCACGCGTGTTTTCAAAGAAATCTCCGTCAGGCCACGCGTACAGCAGTACCGAGCGTTCTCTGCTAGGTGCTCCCATCGATATTTTAGTAATGCAAATCGCTCAAGCGGTGGTCTCAAGAATGATCTTTCGTTTCGTTTGTTCGCAACATTAAAACCACTAGCTGTTGTTGAATATAACGAAGGAAAGTGTGGTATAGATTATTCCGACCAAATGGTTTCTTATGCCACCACAATTAGAAAAGGAATCAAATGGTACAGAAAACTTGGCATTCGATTCTTTCTGGGAATTTCTGTTGTAAACGCTTTGACGGTTTACAAAATTGCAACAAGAAAAATACAAATATTAGAATATTTAGACAATTATTAGTTGCAAAATTATTAAGGTTGTCTGAAAATACAAAAAATCCTTGTCTTCGACGGAGTCGGCATAATATCGCCGTTCGGAAAAACGATTCCGGAAGAAGCATTAGACGCGCATGCAAACTATGTTATGCGAATAAAAGACGTGGAATGGACCGAACAAAGGCACGAAAGAATTTGAAGAAAACAACAACTTATTGTCCAAATTGTGCCGACCAACCTCAGCTATGTATAGAATGCTTTAAAGTTTTACATTCTAAATAATTTTTTTAATAAACCATTTTCGTATTTTTATTTTATAACAATTCAACTATTATTACACTTAATTGTTAATTAACAATTTATTATTATGGAATATCTTTTCAAATACCTACGACGATCCTTCGCAAGTAGTCGAATAAGCGACACCCTAACATGGGTTACGTGGCCTGCCCAGAAACTTTGCTGACACCCGAATACGGGTGTCGTGGCGGTCAACGTGATATGCGTTTTGAGTGTTTTTGTTTGATTGAGTATTTTGAGTTTAGATCTACGCAAACTACACGAACAAATTTTCATGGAAATTGATAAATATTTACAAGAAAGATTAACAAAGAAATTATAATTTTTCATATACTATTCAAACAAATGGATTTTGTTAGACTGTATTTACATAACCAGATTCGTCGTTCAACAACAGACAATTTTTCCCTTAACATAATTCCTTTGTCTCAAATAGTTTCATATTTGTACGCGCGCGTATCTAATGTCGATGACAAGTAAACGATACTCTACTCCACGAATACTTGCAGATGCTGACGAGTCGAAAACTCAGACGAGACTGTTGTTTTCGAATGCTGAGAGACTAAATGATTCTTATTCCAGGACTAATGAAGAAATTGTGCTAAACTCAACCATGTCAAGGCAAGAACGGTAGATCCGAAAATATGTGTGCTAATTGATTTTTACTGAACGCAAGAAAATAGCCAATCAGCATACTCGCTCGCTGTCATTCAACCACTGCACTTCCGTGCGTCTGAAACGCGGGAGATCATCGTCTGGAAGAGGGTGAGCGACATCTGGCCGAGCATGAGGTTTCGAATTTAATTAGAGAAAGATCGAATTCCTTTCGAGTGGTCCATGGTCGGAGTAGCTAAATTATGCTTCGCAAGTAACCGCCTTTATGATACATTCGGGTGTTAAGAATACAATGTAATTGAAAAATGAAAAGTACTGCTACAGTTGTTAAAAGGAATCGTTCTAACTGTGAGTGCCAACCAGAACACAATAAACATGGAAAATTAAAAGCACTGTTACAATCGCTGAAAGAAATCATTCTAAGTGCTAATTTTACGTGGTGTTTAAATGACTTGGCGTTTACTTTCTATAGGCCACCGAAGTGACGTGACGCTTCCTTGAAGAATCTCTAAATCTTAATTGTCTTTCCGGCAAAGGGCCAACAACTCAGCATTGGTACCATCGAAATTCGTCCCGTTATTCGAGCGAATGTTACCCACATATCTCACGACGAATCGTTCTAGCTTGGCGATGAATGCGTCAGTGGGCAGATCGCTTACTGCCCCGAGGTGAACAACCTTCGTGGCCAGACAGATGAAAAAGGTAACGTAGACCTTTATGCGTATTCGAATGCGATGTCGGCCTTCCTTAAAAAAGAAAGAGCCGCGGTAGTCGACTCCGCGGTTTACGAAGGACCGACCTTCCATCATGCTGATAGTAAGCAGCTGTCCCATGACGTACTCGGTGGACGCATTGATGAATGGTTTTGCGCGTGGTGCTCTTGTTGTCAATAGACTGTTATACGAATGTTGTAAAGAGATAGTGTGCGCCAATGTACACATCTTGAATGACAAGGTCGAATGACACGAAGACCTTTCGCCATAAGAATGGGACGGCTTTGGACATACGGAAGGTTCAAGTGTCATAACCTTCGTCCAACACGCAATATTCCCCTGTCATCAAGGAATATATGAAACGGCAGAAGTTTGCTTTCCACATGCAGTTCCTCTCCAGTCGCCAATGCGCGCATTTCTTTTCCAAATACCCAAGAACGAACGATTTGCAGCCTCAGAACGTTTTTCTCCTGGATCTCTCGTACAGTTAGAGGACCCCGGGTACGATGTTTCGGATGGAAGCGCAGACAATACACAATGATTCGCCGAAGTTTATCGATAAACAAGTAGCGTGCGGGTAACCCGTCGTATGAAACCGCGATTCTAAGGCATGTAAGCTGTTTGAGTTACGGTGATATCACGAATTTCGATTTCGACTACTTTTCTTCAGCTTTCTATGGTCATCCTAGTCCATGGCGCCAGTGTGACAAACAAGAAATTGACTGCATATTAATCTTTTTGACAACAAATCCGCCGGATTATCTTGGGATCTGGTGTGTTGCCATCTTGAAACACCTATCTTCGTCTGGACGTCTGCTACACGGTTGACTACGAACGTCTTCGACGCGCGTGGTTCCTCGTTGATCCAGTCCGGGACGATTGTCGAGTCTGTTGAGAGGTGGATATTGTAAAAGCGTTGGATGATAATTTTTCCAACGGTGGTGGACAGCGATGCGAGAAGCGCTGCGTCGCAAAATTCTGATGAAGAGCTCTGATGCTCTTGAGTGATCTCTGTGAGTAAAATCTGTTTGTAATTGTTGAGGTTATTCGATGTGTAAACAGAGAAAACTCGTGGATAGATTGTAAGGCAGAAAATACATTTAAATAGAAGTGTAATTATAAATAAGAATACAATTTGAGCTGGTCCAGATCCGCACGCTAGCTGTGTTACCCAATAACTGAAAACCTCGAAGCCAACGTCGCCTGTCTACTGTTTATGGTCTGACTTCGTCGCAGTCTTTTGTCTACGCGCTGTCGATGGCTTCAGTGCTTGAGAAAACTAAAAAGACCAGATGTAGAGTTTTCTTATAAGTGGTGACCACTTCAACAGTAATGAAAATTATGCCAAACCGTGCAAATTGATTCGGTTATTCAATCCCCGTCTATTCGCGTCGCGTCGCGATATGATTTAGATGAGCCTTTCGAATTGTCTTCAGTCGCTGTTCGATGAGCCTTCGAGGAATCTTCGATATGGAAAGGCTTCGTGATGTCTTTCTTTACAAATATTCCAGGACAATTTGTCCTGCGTCTGGGTTGTCGTGACGACCATGCAGTAAGCGCACTTCATGGTCCGCGATGGTGACGGCAATATCCGCGTGCATTTCTTGCTTCTTTGAGCGGACGAAGGAGTCCGCGATGTTCGTCTTCTTGCGTTGTTCCCAGCTGATCCACGGTTTTTCGACATATTCGCGGAAATATGTGAATACGCGCGATTGCAGATCGGTTAATCGGTTCACGGCTGTTGAATCAAAGTGCTCCAAAGGTAGTTGAATACCTCATCGAGCTGAGGCATCTTTGTGTCCATGAACAAGTAATCACAACTGACCAATAGATTGTTCCGGGTGACCCCGATTCATCCCAATGAACGCAGAGATAAAATCGGCGCCTGCATGTGGTTTACGAAGTCGTGGTTCGACGCCGATGAGTCGTCAATCATTTCCAGCATGTCGATTAATAACGTGGCGTGGCGAAGAACAATCACGCGTTCATTGTCGTATGCGTCAAACAGCTGTTCCCTTGCTGCTGTATAGTTATCCTTGCTAATTGTGAAGGACTCTATTGGCGATTCCGCTCTTCCAGATAGAGACAGATGAAGGTAGTTAAGCTTTTGGGTATTACTCAAATCCGGATATGAATGGATCATGTTCAAGGACGAATACCTGAATGCAATCAATTTTCAAGTTTGCCATCGAACTTTGGCAGATGTACACGTATGGTCGCAGGAATACTCGCGGCGGATGCGACTGTGGTGGGTGAAAGGTTATTGGAGCGATTAATTGAAATGAAGGAAGGTCGTTCCAGCTTTAGCAACATGGTGACGGCGGTCGTGATGGCGTCGCCAAAGATGTTCCAAGTTATTCCACTGTCCCATCTCATCGATGTCTTCGGCGAGTCTGAGCTTGTCTTGAATATTTTTGAAGACTTCAAACTATTTTCGTAAACTCTCGATGCGTATACGAATCTTGGTGCGTCCATTATTGCTATCGACAAATGTTTCGATGTATTTATCGAACGACGTTAATTGCGCTTTGAATGTGAGTTACTTATTTTTAGGTTCACGTATACTTTCATCGACACTGTTATTTACGGGCAAAGACATTTTCGAACGGAAAAATATTTACGTATATTACGAACGAAATGGGTGACAAAATTCCTCATCACTGAGCAGTGATTAATTTAGGATCGGTAATCGAAACGAGCTTACCTTGACCTGAACTCGCTTGCCTTCCTTATTCGTTCGAGATAGTCACCTTCTTCGTCCTTAGTGTCACTGACTGTTCTTCGATTGCTCTTGCGATGTACCAGATTTTCTGCATCTCCTTGGGCTTCTCCTTTTCGAAGAACCACAAAATATACACGCGTATATATGTGTCGGATGTCGATGACACTGCTCTGCACTTGTTAACAGAGGAATTAACCTGAAGTAACTGATTCACGGGGAAGAGTAATGGTTGAATGAGTGATGAACTATGAATGACACTAAGGGTTGTCCTTCTTCGAACGATGAGATGATTTCCAACTCCCTCCAACTGCTAAGATGAGATTTACGAGTGATCGTAACGAACAATTAAAAGATGCTTCACTTTCCGACTCCTGAGGATTAACTCCGATTCGAAATGTAAAATTCGCCCAGGACTGAATACTGATCGTGTCAAGTGATTAAACGATACTTTGCTCTACGAATGCTTGAAGATAGTGTCTGCAGCTGGCGGGCTCGCATGATACTTTACTTCGCGACTGTTTGAAGGGAATCGTAAATTCGAACGAGACTGTTCTTTCCGAATGCTAAGAAATTAAAACGATTCTTATCCCACGACTGGTGGAGAAGCTGTTAACGATTCCAATGCTCGTACAAGACTGACCGTGCTAGAATCAACGGGGCGTTCGGTAAGATTCAAAAATGGAAATCCTGAAAATATACGTGCTGATTAATTTTCACTGAGCGCAAGAAGATGGCTAATCAGTATGGTCGGCTCGCTGGCCGTCATTCACTGCTCACATACTCTGTATGTCCAAAACGCGGGAGACTCTTGACGGGAAGAGGATGAGCGATACTTGGACGAACGTGAGATTTCGAATTTAATTAGGTACGAGCAGTTATGATACGTTCGGCTATTAAGAACACAATATACTTGAAAAATTAAAAGTACTGTTGTAATTGGCAAAAGGAATCGTTCTAATTGTATGTGCTAACATCCCGTCTCTAAAATGGGCTCTTGACTACGAAAGTGAGCGCCATAAATTACGAAAATTCTCACGTTTTTGTTCCTTCAGACGGATCCATATTCTGGAAAACATATTTTCGATCCTACGTTAAAGTGCTGTTTTTGCCTTCTAAACGTAAACAGTTACCGATAAAGATAAATAAATGCCGAATATTTTTAGCTGCACTATGAATCTGCAAAGTTTCATCGAAATCGACGTGTGTTGTGCTTGGCTGGTGTCCCTTGCAATTGTGAGACATTTAGATTATACATCGAAGATTATGATATAAATATAATTTGTCTATAGATATACTCCTCGGCGCGATTTATTTGCTTATATCCTTAAGAGCTTATAAGGATATATGATAGCCGGCTAATATCCATCACCCTGAGTCATACTGTCCTCTTTTTATTGTCGCATTCAGTAATGTTTTCAAGTATCTTCCAAAAATTACGCGAGTCTCTGATCTTCTCCAATATAACGTCCAGTCTAGTCTTTGCATAACTCTCTTTTTAATTTTATTTCTTGCTGAAAATTGTATTAATTTAACTTGGGGCAATCCTTCATCGAATAAACTTCCGAATATTATAATAAACTTCCGAAAAGGGTCGAATGTAAAGATCCAGAATTTTTGAATAATTTCATATGTAAAACATCACACAGTATGAATACATTCGTATACACAACAGAGCATAGCAACGTTTATGTGTGATTCTACGCGAAAAAAGAAGTCGAAAATATAGAATAAAAATTTTTCGTTTGAGGCCTTGTTTTCGAGAAAATCGACTTTGAATTTTCGCTCGGTACGCGTGCGATACGTTATAACGGATCTCACTGTAGATCGTTGTCTCGATGGAAAAATTAAAAAAAAATTTTTTTAAATAAAAAAAAATATTTTTATTCTATATTTTCGACTTCCTTTTTCGCGTAGAATCACCCTCTTTCCGCTTGTACCACCAGTTACCAACCACCCTGTATATACATGGTATTTATAGATTTAATTTATAAATAATTATATCTATATTTATAGTTCGAGAAATACTTTGAGAACCACTTTAATTGTGAGAAGGCCATCGAGGAAGTTTCAGGCCTGAAGGTAAGAGTATTATATTTCACCCTGTCTCGTAATATCTATATGTATACTTACTATGGCTCTTTACGTACACTACCTGTCATAAGTGTCTCGATACTGATTTTTCACATGAATTTCGCCAAAATATCTAAGTATGTTCCAGATCTAAATTTTTTCCAAGCGTAGTAGTTCAACATATAAACAATACATACTACACCTGTATTAACTAGTTATAATTATTAGGTTGTCCGAAAAGTGTCTTTCTTTTACAGACCCGTCTTTTATAAGAATGCATCTTTATACAAACATGAAACCTAATCTATCAAACGTTGTGATCTTTATTTTGTAGAACAAAATGGATCATACGTAATTCGATAAAATAATATAAAACGGAAAATATTGTGGGTCCATTATTTCCTTATAAAACGAAAGAAACTTTTCGGGCGACCTAATACTATCGGAAAGTTTTATGGTATTAAATTACGATAAAGTTCTTGACTTGTTGATGTATGTAACTATCAATTTTAGATTTTGCTTGATATTACGTACCGATATAATGTCGCTTCATATTACAGCTACAGCTAACCTTATTAATTTTAAAAGATCATTGTTATCTGATATGTGGCATAAGAGTTAGAAATTAGGAACTAAACAATTTAGTAATTTTTCGGAATTCTAGCTTCATCACTGATTTCAATTATTTTTTAATTTGCTGTCGAGGGCACGATTTCGATCAACTTTTTTCTATACATATCATCGCTGCTTAGCCTTAGTTTTCGAAACATTCGCAAGAAACTGCCGATACCACTACAATGAATTCTGCCGGTGTGTTCGTCGTGATGTGGCATGGTACGCGTTAGTTTAGTTTCCGGCCACCTCTCGGCACGGCGGCTGGATAAAATAACGCCTAACCTAAATGGAATTCTTATCTTTTGTTTATAGTTTATGTAGGAGTAGGTTAGGTGTCATTTTATCCGGCCAGCGCCGTGAACCGTAAGGCGGTCAACAACTAATGTATAGACTGTCACGGACGCACAATTATAGGCAGAATTCACTGTAGTGGTATCGGCAGTTTCTTGAGACTCTCTCGAAAATAAGGCCAAGCGGCGGTGATATGTATAGAGAAAAGTTGTTCGGAATCTTGCCCCCGACAACAAATTTAAAAATATTTGAAATCGGTAACGAGGCTATGACTCTGAACAATTACCAACAATTTTGTTAAGGAACTTCGAGAACTTTATTAAAACCTTGAATAAAGAATTTCTTACGCAACAAAGCTGTTTCGTAACTTTCGACATTTGCAGGTTATAATTTTATTATTGCGTATTAATTTTTCAAATTCAAATTTATCGTACCATAATTTTCTATTATTATCTGTATAAGTATACAATGTGTATAAAATGATAAAGAATAAAACCAATACAATTTTATGTATTCATAATTTGTAAATAAGTTACATTTTATCAAAAATAAGCAAGTATCTAAGATACTTTATATGACAGCCCACAAGTTGTTGTGTTGCACATAACACAAAAGATAGTACACTGTTACAATATAATTGGTTGTATGTTATGATACTAAGATAGAATACTATTTCGAATAAATCATTAAGGTTTAACAATATATCTATTAAGTGATACTCAAAGTTTATTCATTTGCTTAACAATATAAAACAATATTAATATAACACTGATACTAGTTCGATTAAACTTCTTTCTAGTTATTTTTCTCTATAATTATCAATATTATTGTGTACACTGTATATATACATTTATATCAGTATAAATATTCCATAATATTATACGTATGGTTAAACAGTTTTATAATAATTTAATTAAACACGTAAATGATTTCATTTACTGATGATTTCAATATGTTACTTATATGAAAAATAGTAATACATAATGCCGTAACAAAAGAATATCCAATTAATGAAAGGGCAAGTTAAAATGAAATTAAAATCAAAAACATTGTTTAAATAGAAATTATCAAATGGAATGTATTGTGTTAAGAGTAGGGTTACCAACGATTGGTAGCAATAGTAATAGTTGGTAGTATATCAGAATTCTCGGAAGAATGCGTCTTATTTGTTTGAAATTTGAAAAAGTAGGGTTTCTACATTATTTCTAAGTTACTCGATGTTATTAAATATAGATTTGGGGTTGATATTTAATGGATTCACTCAGATTAAATTTTATTTTCTATATTTTACCACCTCGTACAAAACGTCTGAGCACACCGGATACACTTAGATAGTTAACACGTGGTCGACTCCTAAGACAAAAGAGCGTCGTTAGGAGTCGTACCAACTTAGCTAGTAGGAACTAGCGATCATACCAACTTAACGTTTCTCAACACTCGATACAAGACATGGTACGTAAAACTGTGAAATTTCGGAAACAGCTGAAAAGAAAATATTAAGTGAACTACGTGCATGTTTGATAAGAAAAGTCGTTTCCTTTTGCCAATACTACTACGTATAGATAACTAAATCTTTAGAAAATCGGCTTGTGGTGGCTGCTGCATTATAAAGTAGGGATCCATATTCTGTAAGTAGTTTACTATCACTATTCTACCATCTTTTATACCGATATTAAACAATAATTAGATTTTTGTTTTTTACGTGGAATTTTCATGCCTGAATTATTCAAAACTGTGTTTTATAATATATATTGTAACATCATAATATTAATAAAAACATTATATATATAGTATATTATATATGTAATAATAATACAAATGTATATAATGTTTTTGTTAATATTATAATATGTTATGCACAATACCGATGAAAAGTTTGAAAACTGTAACAGTTATTGAGAATTTTTACATTTCTCTTATTATTTCTATCCATAATGCAGTAAAAGGTCGTTTGTTAAAACCTCTATTGACAGAATGAGAATTCGATCATCGGAACATCAGTATATTTTATAATAATTAATTTTGATTACTTAATGTTAATATTTGTAAAATAATTCAAAATAAACGATTTTTTCTTATGCAAAAACAAACAGTATTCGATTATCCATAGAGCATATATTATAATTAATTCAGGTAAACAAGATTCTACTATTTGAATTATCTGATGATTAGACAGCAGAGGTTATGCAAATGTATATTTTTTTAGCTAGCAGGTAAAGCAATGGAGTCTGGACAGGTTTCGTGATTAGAGAAGTCTAAAAATATATTTTTTGTTTCACTCTTTTCGCATAATGAATATGCTTTGCAACACATGCGAGAATATATTACTTGCCATCAGATACCATCATGTTATTTACTGTGCATATGCACATGTCGTGTTTATGTGAAGTATGTATATTTTAAATTAATTTCATCTCTGCCAGTAAACTCTTATAACTATGTAGTATCGCTATTGGTAATGTGTAACTAACCAAAGCTAATTGCAGATCATATCAAATCATGTTTTTGTTATCTTGAATTGCTAATTGAGCATTGGATGTGTCAGTTTGTGTTTGGAATTCGAATAGTTCAGGTTGATTATTGTAATGTGATGTGCGTGAAATAGTACATCGGTATATTTAAGCGTTTCTCAAGTTTGTAAAAATGTCAAAGTTCGAAGAAATTAGATACATTAAGGTTAAATTGAGTCGAAAATGATTCCATATTTGTCATTAACGAAAGTGACGACGAAAGCACTTGTAGCCTTTATAATAAAAATTTGAAATGTGAAAAGAAATGGCTATTAGTACAACATATAAATACTGCCACACGTAAGAAAGCAATCGAAGAAGCAACTAAGCCAGGCGGAACGGAAAATTCAGGGCACGAAACGACGGGCTCAAGAAAAAATAAATTTTATGCGGACTTAACACGAACAACGTTTGCTGTTAATATTCCTTGGGGAGCTTTGAATAATGATATATAGAGGAATTGTCTGACGAAATCAATACTATGGAAAAATTATTTAGATGATTACTATATTATGATTCAAATATGCAAGCAGTAAGGAGAGACATAAAAAAGCATCATGTATATGTTATTTGATGTGGGTTTGGGGTTGATAATTAATCGATTCACACAGATTCGATTTTCTCCAATATATTTCTTCGCCTCGTACAACACGTCTTAACTCACAGAATCCACTTGGTCAATTAACACGTGGTCGACTTCTAAGACAAAAGAGCGTCGTTAGAAGTCGTACCAACTTAGCTTGTAGTAACTAGCGATCATACCAACCTAACTTTTCTAACTTTTAACAGTATGAATTTTCGTGAATGTGTTATGAAGAAATTAGAGGAACAATTCATGCTACTAACTGAATGCTATTATAGAAAAGGATGTAGGATTTTCGGAATTATTAAAACTTTCAAGTATTTTAGATAACGAGGACGTAAAAATAGCGATAAATGTACCAGAATGTTGTTACAGTAAGTTTGAATAAGCAGCGACTACATCGTGAGACGTAGAGCGGACATTTAATGATGAAAATTATAAATAGTTTACGAGTTTTAATAATTCTGTCGTATTAGTATAATCAATTTCTCAGACGCTTACAGTACTTTTGCATTTTTCATTCTTTTATTTTTATCTTTTCTCGTATGTATTTTTTGCTTATATCTTTCGTACGAAGACGCATTTTACATTAATCATTGCAAATGGATTCGTGATAAATCAAGGAATTTAAAAAATTGCCTCTACATCTTTTGTATCTTTGCTGTCACGTACTGTACTTATTTAAGGTATTAGCGAAATGAGTTAATAATCGTTCATTAAATTTTTACAAGCATATTAATAATATACGAATAACACATAATCATCAGTTTGATAATTCCACTATATATATGTAAGTAGTGGTAGTAACATAATTTCATTTAGTCTATGATTTTCTCGATTTTCATTATTCATATTATATTTTTCCGTATTATATTTATTATATATTATTATATATTATTATATATTATTATTATTATTAGATTTTTACAAGCATTTTAATAATATACGAATAACACATAATCATCAGTTTGATAATTCCACTATACATATGTAAGTAGTGGTAGTAACATAATTTCATTTAGTCTATGATTTTCTCGATTTTCATTATTCATATTATATTTTTCCGTATTATATTTATTATATATTATTATATATTATTATATATTATTATTATTATTAGATTTTTACAAGCATATTAATAATATACGAATAACACATAATCATCAATTTGATAATTCCACTATACATATGTAAGTAGTGGTAGTAACATAATTTCATTTAGTCTATGATTTTCTCGATTTTCATTATTCATATTATATTTTTCCGTATTATATTTATTATATATTATTATTATTATTATATGTTATTTAATATTATAAATTATTATTAACTATCCAACAGTTCATAAAAAGTCAGTTATATTCAAACAACAATCTCTTACATATCATATTGTCCACTTCTCTAAAAATCTTCGAATATATTTCATGTTCAAAGCAGAAATCACTCATATCTGCACTTTTGACGTGAATAATATGATTTCTAATTCAGTTCTCTCAAAATATTTGCGCAACATTTACGCAGCATTAAAGATAACTAACATTAAACTCGCGTGGAGGGCTGATTTAGTACAAGGCTTAAAAGGAAGATGAACGAAAACGAGGAACGATCAATATTTATGGTTAAAGTTTCCTTGGTACATCCACGTAAGTTGTTGCAGATTCCATAGCACGTTCTCTTCATTCGCATTTTTCTGGCTGAGAATTAAGGATGCGCATAATTTTGGCTTTAAGGGAGTTAAGATCACCAAGTGCGAATGTATCTCGCGACTGGAATATATAGTTGCCAATTGAATATGAATACTCGAACACAAACAGACGTAGCGATTGTTAAACCCATGGAATTTGCACATGAAAGGATAAGACCACTGATCTTGAGCATAATAATTCTCTTTCTTCATCTGACTGAATGAATATTCTTTCTGAATGTTAGCTAAGAATTGTTTAGAAATGTTTGAAACAACAAGTAATGTCGTCTATTTTACACTTTGAATTTAAAAGGTAATATCTACCGAAATATTATATCGATGTCAATGTATCGAAATAGAAATTCCGTTTTTTATTATGATAATAGCTGATTATAGACAGTTAGGAAATTATATAAACTAAAAAATTATACTTCTTTAAGTCATTCTTTCAATTCTTTAGACTTATTCCTTAATACTGATAGTTTTTTATTTATCTCGTTAAATCACAAAATGCTATAAGGAGTAAAAAGTTTTACAAAATAGAGGATTTTAAGATAGATATATAATATAAATATATATATATATATATATATATATATATATATATATATATAATTAAGATAGATATATAATTTTTCAAAAACGAAGTTTAAAAATTATCAAAAAAGTAAAACACGTACAATACATTAACATAAACAATATATTATTAATTTTACGTAAATTAGATATAATCAATGTTAAAGTTTAAGAAATTTCAAAAACGTATTATATATATAATCTTATAAAAGACATGTATTATAATTATAATAATAATGTGTGTGTTTGTGATAATTCAATTATGAAAAATAGTAAAATCTTACACAGGACATCTTCAATGTATGTACTTTTTGCAATTATTGCATGCAGGATTATATTTATTATGGTTTCTATTACATACATTTGCCTTATTCGTTTAAAATATGTTTTGTCTATGGTGTCATTTTTATTATTCTTCTCCTGGCTGCTTTTATTGCATTTATTACGTGTATTTGAGGTGTAACAAAATATCTTGAAATTTTTGTAAATTTTTGTAAAATTATTTTCTTCCATCTCTAGTAAGAATATAATTACTTCCAGTGTTATGGTTGTCAAATGCTAGGTCTGCGATGAATAATGTATATGTATATATAAGTATTAATAAACAATAATAAATATTGCAAACTTCATTTTTTAACGTTTTAAATTTATGTACCTATGGAATGACATAATAAGAGAGATTATTTTGACTGTAGTCGAATACGATGGCTCGAAATTGTTAGTAAAAATGAACCAGCTTTGCAATATTTAAATATCGAGTGGTTATTGGATTCTCTATTCAAACGTTATCTGTATGCAACAGGACAAAAATATCCGCTTGACCTTTCACGTAATCGCATAGGAAGCAAATCCATCAGTTGATGAATTTTCGTTATTCAAAGGTGCTGGGAAAATCTGAAACTGTACTGAACTGTAAACGAGTTATCAGTAGTTGAACTTCATAGCACAACTCGTGGAAAATCAGCTATTTACCTTCAATGTTATTACTTTATTGTTGGGATAAGCAACTTTGTCTATATAGAAAATTCATTTATTTGCTATGATAATATACAATAGGAATATTAGTAAAGATATTAATGTAATCCACCCATTTAATTTTTTTTATTTATATTAAAAGTAATTAGCGTCAATAAGTTGAGTTTATGTTGGGCTATATAAAAATGCGATCACCTATACACCAGAAAGAAGTGCAATGGAAACAAAATTTAATCAAAGTTCTTTGTGTATATAAATTTGCCAATATAGGACAAATTTGCTCAGAATATTAATTTTGACAACACATTCCAACAACATTATATAAGTGAGATACGCCTTTTTTGTACAATTACCAATTTTGTAATACATCACAATACATTAATATATTGATACATACACACAATACATTGATAATAATCAGATAATAATTTTGTATTATTAAAAATATTACTTCAAGTAAGAGGAAATTAAACCATTTTTGTATGATAATGACAATGAAAATTACTAAACTTTTTAAAGTATAATTTTTGTGAATCTTTCTTCAACTTCTAGTACTTAATATTTTCATATTATTGTTATATATCATTTTAATTTTAATATTATCGTGAATTGAAATGTTATAAAAAGAATAGAGTAGAATTTGTAGTTGTTTTTGTTACCTTATTTCTAACATGACGAATTTGCAAAATTATTACAAATCTTTAAAACATGAATCTCTTTTCACCTACTTTTCGCAATACAGTACCAAATTTTGTATGTATGTATTACCTTTTGGTATTCATCGAATGATAACATTTCATTCTCGTATAATACACTCTGAATCTCAGGCACGGGTGCTTGTATTATAAGAGGGTCATTTGTATAATAAAAATTTTCTAAAGATCTGTTGAATGTTATTATCATTTCATTAACCTCATTTATCACTCGAAGTGGTACGAGTAAAATGTTCCTATCACTTCAAAATCACCCATAATATACACGTGTATTATTAAACCAATTATACTCTCAGTAGATGTTCATATCGTAGAAAAATTCTTCTCATGCACGATTTCTGCGCAGGGGGATTTACTACGTTTTCTTAATTTGGTTTTCTATACTAGGTTATACAGGGTGGTTGGTAACTGGTGGTGCAAGCAGAAAGGGGGTGATTCTACGCGAAAAAAGAAGTCGAAAATATAGAATAAAAATTTTTCGTTTGAGGCTTTGTTTTCGAGAAAATCGACTTTGAATTTTCGCTCGGTACGCGTGCACTTTATCACGTCTCGTTATAACGGATCTCACTGTAGATCGTTGTCTCGATGGAAAAATTTAAAAAAAGAAAAAAAATTAAAAAAAATGTAAGAGTTAGGTTCTACAAGGCGTACTGTAAAAATCGCGATACATATACAGGGTGGTTGGTAATTGGTGGTACAAGCAGAAAGGGGGTGATTCTACGCGAAAAAAAAGAAGTCTAAAATATAGAATAAAAATTTCCTTTTTTAATTTTTTTTTTTAATTTTTCCATCGAGACAACGATCTACAGTGAGATCCGTTATAACGTACCGCACGCGTACCGAGCGAAATTTCAAAGTCGATTTTCTCGAAAACAAAGCCTCAAACGAAAAATGCTTATTCTATATTTTCGACTTCTTTTTTCGCGTAGAATCACCCCCTTTCCGCTTGTACCACCAGTTACCAACCACCCTGTATAATCAGTTGCACTGTAATTGGTTGTCTTTTACTGAACAGGCGGTTGGAACGCGCAGTGAATTTCGAGTGGCGAAAATTGAATCGTTCGTGCTATTGAATAGCAATTATCGAGCCGGTTAAACCCCGTTTCCGAGCCTCACCACCGTCAGTTGATCACTGTGCTTCGAGCAGTTCTTCAATTTCTCAATTCGATGTTTTCGAATCTTCTTTTTTCTTGAACAATGAACGCTTCTTTTATAAATTTATGAATTGTCAAACGAGACATTGAGGAACAAATTAATAATTCGGTTTATAAATGTGAGCAATATAATAATAACTGAGAGCACAAAATATTCAGTGTAACAACTGATTTTGTTATCTGAATGAATAATCTGAATGAATAATCTAATACTATGGAGTCACATTGATAGATAAAGGTAGCTTCGCTTATTTTCGTTCTAAATACCCCAAATATCATTTAGCATCTTATTAGCTAATTAGAAGGTAATGACAAAAAGAACAAAATATATGATTAAGCTTCTCATGAAAGATACAATGAGTCACAAAATCATTCGCACAGCGGAGAATGCAACGAAACTTTATCAAATAATAAGACAACATAAAGAGATATTTGATACTTGTTATTTTAGTATACAGGGTGGTTGGTAACTGGTGGTACAAGCGGAAAGGGGGTGATTCTACGCGAAAAAAGAAGTCGAAAATATAGAATAAAAATTTTTCGCTTGAGGCTTTGTTTTCGAGAAAATTGACTTTGAATTTTCGCTCGGTACGGGTGCACTTTATCACGTCTCGTTATAACGGATCTCACTGTAGATAGTTGTCTCGATGAAAAAATTAAAAAAAAAATTTTTGTTTTATATTTTCGACTTCTTTATTCGCGTAGAATCACCCCCTTTCCGCTTGTACCACCAGTTATACCCTGTATAATACCACCTGTATAATAGTAATATACTCTCATATATTATTATTTGAAGAGATACAGTTATTAGCAATATTAGAACTGGATTCTGCTGTAATATAATTTCATATATTTGTACCAATTTTTATATTTAATTCATATTATTACTAATTTTATTATTGATGCTATTTAATACATTATAATATAATAGTAAGTGATTTTTCCCATTTTACATTTTTGCTTCCTTGCATATTATATATAATATCGGTTTTAACTGTAAAATATCTATACATAAAATGAAATAATATTCGTATGTAATGTTTGATACTGAAACTGGATTTAGAAACTGTTCGTCCCTAAAAAATTATATTCTCAAGAGAAAAATTAAAAAAAAAATTTTTATTCTATATTTTTGACTTCTTTTTTCTCGTAGAATCACCCCCTTTCCGCTTGTACCACCAGTTACCAACCACCCTGTATACAACATATAGTTTAAAAAGAAATTATGAAAGAATTTCGAAACGAGCTTTAATCGTTTTTTATCCTGTTTTCACATTACAAAATTATAAAAACAGTAATGTCATCAGTATCAACATTACATCGCAAAAAGAGTGTTCTATAAAATATTAATTCCATCGGAATAATAACTTTTTAAAAATATATCAATAATTTTGTGATTCACTGTACACTGTATAGTGTCTTTTTTAGGAAGATATTTGTTATATATTCATTATTTATTTAATCAATAGTAATTGTCAGAATTGAAAACTTAAAAATATGTATTATTTTTATAGTAACTGAATCATAGTTTGGCAGCCGAACTATTGATTTTATATTGCATTAGATATTGAAATTTCTATGCGAGTATATATCTGTTTTATGTAATTAATTACATCCAGTGGCTCCTATAACACTATTATACCATTTCGTAAATTTCTTGACCTAAAAAAGAAATTTTACACGATATTATCGTAAAAATACGAGTAAAACGATTAATTTGTCGAGGTAAATTAAAACGAGATACGAGCTGTTTTTTAATATTCAAAATTCTTAAAGAACACCATTTCAATTAAAAAATTCCGTAAGATTTGTCACCGTCATTCTGCAAAATATTTAAATTTCTGATTTGAACTTCAGGTAAAAAGCAGATTAATGCAATTTTTATAGTAGAAATGCGAGTTTGCAGTTGCGAAATTGAACAAATGCTATTTCTTGGCTTTAACAAACTTGACCATATTTTTCGTGCTTTTGCTCTGCAAGTAAAGAATTTCAAGTAATTTTGTAAAGATTGAAGATCATGATAATCTGGGTTTATCGTAAAAAATAAAATTTGAAATCTTTTATTTTAATACAATAAATATCGATATCTATCAAATGTATGCAAAGTAACATGGAATATACACGCCAATATATATATTTTATTCTATAAAATAAAAAATTCAAAATATCAATGAAAAATTCAAAGGACACGACAGCTTATAGTATATGTAATTCTAACAGCTTATATGTGCACACGGCGTAGGACAGACATAAAAGATGAAAAAGAGAGATCAGTAATATTTTACATCAAAATAACAGTTACCGCAGACGTTATCCAACAGAATTCTGCAAGAAAGATACTGAAAATAATTTTATTTCAAATTCAAGAAACTAGTAGAAAGAATTATGAAAATAATTTTGTGTTCACTAATTCTGGTATCCTGTTGAATGGAATACTCCATTGCAAAAAGATCATAAATAACTATTTTGTTCAACATAATATTCAATTTTGAAAAATACAACAAACGTTATAAATATCGTCTGCATAATAGAATTTCCTTCATATTGAGTGTTCATTAGAAACCTAATGATTTTCCTTACTAACAAGCAATCATATGGACGAATAAACTTACTTATTCAGAAAAAGGATTATTTAATTTGGCAGAATAACGCCAATAAAAGAAATTAATCGTTTCAGAAGCGAACGTTCTTTAAACACTGGACAAATAGTTTTCTATATCAATTACTAATTATAGAAGTACATTTTTAAAACTTTCCTGTGAAGAAAATTTACTGGAAATAATTGTATGTATCGCTTAATTAATTAATAATTTGTTCAAGTAGAATTCGTGATTCTATAATTCTATAATAATAATAATTCGAATTCTAATACGAAAAAATTGATTTTCGTTTTAATTTTAGTTTAAATAATAGTCACAAAATTGAGGATTATCAAATAGATGTCATTTAAAATGTATTAATGTTCTTTAGAATAATTGAAAAATATTTTTTCATATTCTCTTTCATAGTATTCGCAGAGCTATTGATCAAGTTGTCGATGACATGAATAATTAATTCTACTTATTTAAATCAGAATACGCTGCTTATGTCATGAAAATTATATTATATTATATCTTGTATTATATTAAGAAAAGACATTTTGATTGGAGAATTCTTTTCTGTCATATTTAACACGAATCATTTTTAGATCAACCTATAGTATTAAACTACAATATGGAACACTGATGAAATCCACAAGTCATTCGCACTGCCAGTATGTAATACGTAGTCTGTTTGCGAAGAATCTAGCATTCAATTGTCCAGTGAATCATGCAAAGAGAATGAACTTTGAGCTACCGGAATTCAAACGAGCGATTGCAGCTATAGTCTATTGTGAACAAGTAGACCGATTTAAGTCCACATTGAAAACAAAACGGCCGACTTTACTCAGTGAATGAAAGAATTCTGTCCCATTGGAACATGATACGGGTACATATAACAAAACGTCGCAGAAATTGATGAGAATTTGGTTAGGAAAGAGAATTTGGCTCATCTGTGTACATTATGTCTGGTAGAGTAGACTGTGCTTATAATTTATGCTTGTAATTTTTAATTGTGGTGCGGCTGTTTGCAACGATATTTTAATGAATGAAAGAATTCTGTCCCATTGGAACATGATACGGGTACATATAACAAAACGCCGCAGAAATTGATGAGAATTTGGTTAGGAAAGAGAATTTGGCTCATCTGTGTACATTATGTCTGGTAGAGTAGACTGTGCTTATAATTTATGCTTGTAATTTTTAATTGTGGTGCGGCTGTTTGCAACGATATTTTAATGAATGAAAGAATTCTGTCCCATTGGAATATGATACGGGTACATATAACAAAACGTCGCAGAAATTGAGAATTTGGTTAGGAAAGAGAATTTGGCTCATCTGTGTATATTATGTCTGGTAGAGTAGACTGTGCTTATAATTTATGCTTGTAATTTTTAATTGTGGTCCGGCTGTTTGCAACGATATTTAACCCCTTAACCTACGATTCACGTAAGAAAATGCCCGTAATATTTACGTTTGGCCCGATCATCGTACTACGGGCTATGCCCGTAGTTGTAGGTTAAGAGGTTAAATGTATAAAACTCTTTATGCTTAGAATGCCAAATGTAACCAAAAACTATATTGTTCAATCATAAAATAAAAATAAAAGTGAAATAATAAATAAAAATGTAAAAGATGAATAACATTGGCACGTTATGAAGCTTCATATTTCTTATAATACAAGTAAGAGTCAAGGAATTACGCCCTCTTTTAACCTCTTACTAACATATGTTACGTATATACATATGCCCAATGCATACATATAACTGTGCATATTAACAAGCTATATATCAATTAAATAGTAAATGTATTTATTTTCGATACATTTGATCTTGATTTTCAGAACATTATATTTTCTGTAGAAAATAAAAGTTAAAAATTTTGTTCTTAAAGGGCATAAAGCCATCAAATTCGTAAAAATGTTGGATTCCAAGATTTTTGTTTTTGGAATTAATCAAATAATTATAGAGATGAAATTTGCATCCGCGAAGTTAATGTTAAATAATCTATATATACAGGGTGGTTGGTAACTGGTGGTACAAGCGGAAAGGGGGTGATTCTACGCGAAAAAAGAAGTCGAAAATATAGAATAAAAAAATTTTTTTTTTTTTAATTTTTCCATCGAGACAACGATCTACAGTGAGATCGGTTATAACGAGACGTGATATAGTGCACGCGTACCGAGCGAAAGTTCAAAGTCGATTTTCTCGAAAACAAAGCCTCAAACGAAAAATTTGTATTCTATATTTTCGACTTCTTTTTTCGCGTAGAATCACCCTCTTTCCGCTTGTACCACCAGTTACCAACCACCCTGTATATTTCTATGTATTACACATACATATTTCTCGATATACGAGAATCTATGATGCACTTATATGCAAGGTGTTAACAAAATTTGAATGATGTCTGTTAATTGTGATTTTAGAGACCAAATCAATAAAGAAAATTCATGAACAAATATATCTTTTGGAGCTAATTTTTCAAATTACAAACAATTTAATTTTACGCTAGAAATAATCTATTGACTGTTATAATTCAATAAATCAGCTGAAGAACTTTTCTTTCTATTTCACTCGCACTTCACGTTTCTCACTCTGAGGTAAACGAAGTTAAATATAACGATATCCTTCAAATTCTCAAAGTGTTTTGCTACATACACTCACAGCTGATAAATATCGTCCATTTTCTTAACACTCTGTATGTAGAAAAATATATGTGAGAGAAAAATACTCAAACGCCAGACAAATCAGTCATTCTTTTTATTCGGTCGAGAAACGAAAACAATTTTGTAAGAAACGAATTTAATGCCTTCGAAAAGATAAAAGCAGACACAAATCCTAAGGAATTAATGTACGACATTAATGCTCGTAATTAAAGCTACTACGCTAATGACGAATTAAAAAAGCCGGTATAGACAAAGATCCTCAATTGAATTAATAATCTCCGCTCTATCGTTTGAAGTAATTTCGTCGTTCGCATTATTCACCAATAATGTAATTACTTCTTTTTGTTAAAAATTTTCCCCATAGGGTAATATAGTAATTTTCGATATATTAAATAAATGTGTATCCTGGAGGTTAGTATATTGCTACGTATTAAAATTGTCAAGATTTTTACAAGTATCTACATAAAAATTATTTAATCAATATTGTAGAAATATTTGCGAAGAAATGGTTTATCTCAATGATATTAGAATATTAATACTAAATACTAAGCTATGAATACTTTTGCATTTATAGAGAATTTAAATGTACAAACATATACAGATATAATACTAAAAAGTTTACAAGATATGCAAAATAAAGTACTGACTATAATATTTATAAGCAATGGGATGAATGTTTACTTATATTGCATTTCTTTAAATGTATTCATAAAAATTTTAAATTGTATAAACATCCGCAGCTTAGTAGGATAGCTATCGGTCTTTGTACTCTGAAATCCTTTTTAAATAAACCGATGTACTTGTGCGAAAAAATTATAAATACAAATAAATACACATTACGAGAAAATATATACACATATTATATTTATCCATCCTTATGGTGTAATACTAATCAATCTTTTCGACATTGATGTATCTTATTTCGTATAATAACATAACTGTGAGATCAATGTTATCAGTGTCGGATATAATTTTTTATTTTTTGGTGGATATGTTTATCTACTTTAGTGTACTTACTTGAGGATACATAACGTAGTAATCATCATTTAACCCTATTTGTCTATAAGATATCAGCATTAACAATTTTTACAGCTTTAACAACAAGATATCAGATTTAACCCTCTTTGTATATAAGATTTATAAATTCCTTCACAATGTGTTATTAACGTATTAAATTTGCTCAACCATACATATTATGTTAGTCAGGCAATAAATAAATATAAATAAATAACACTAAATATAAATAATTACCACTCGAAATAATTATAATCTATTGAATTTATTAAAAAATTTTTAGAACGGGGTTTGTTATATTTGATTGATCACATGAATAACATTTTTCAATTTGTTTTTTTAATTATGTTTTCTGAAATATCAATGTGACCTTGACGTCTTTAAGTAGCAGCGCATATTTTGTTTAGTTCTATGTTGTACCAACTATAAAGGAACGAAAATTTGAGAAAATCGACACAAGTTTTGAGATTCTAAACGAAACGATAATTTGTGGGTAAAGCGTTATTTTGAGTAGTAATTTTTATTGACTCATTCTGTGTGCAATCATCGCACTCCAAAACACTTTCCAGTAGCGAGATATCTGCTATAAAACGATAATAACAATCGAAAAATAATTGATTCAATATATTATATCAATTAAGAGATATTGATGTAGACAGATATAGATATATATATGTATACAAGTATTTTAATCGATTTATGGTTACATTATATAAATTTGATTGAAGAATATACATATAAATTTGTACTTAATAAAAGCAGCATTTATTACTTTTTTATGGAATCAACAATCTATAAATTTAAATTATCTATTAATACATTTTAAAAGTTTACAACTCTACAGAATAGCCGATCACGGTGAAATATATAATTTGCCAATTTTATCCGCCGGTTTCAACTACCATTGCACGAACATTTTTTTTTAACTTTTAAAACTGCATTTTATCGTGTCAAGATATTTTATATACAGCTACAATGATCATAAGAAACAAGTCATTTTATTTGAAATTTTATAATTTAATTACACCGTATTAAAAGTAAATACGTTTTCGTAAAGTAATCGGTTCTTGTTCGGTAGAAAAGTCGTTTTTAATTTACTGTTAATAAGACGATTGAGAAATATGATATTTCATATAATTTACTAGCGTTTAAATATATACGTTGATATTCGAAATTTTTTTTTTTTAATGAAAAGCCGCTATTACTTTAACTATTCTCTGTATTTTTATATTTATTACTGATTATTCCTTTACTGATGCATAAATTAAAAAGTATGATAGGTTTTTGCTTTGTTAACATAAAATACAGAATGTTAAATTCTGTAAAATGTTAATATGTATATTGTAGCACATAAACACATAAACGTAACCATATAAAAAATTTATACACATATAAAAATGGTACAAAATTCCAAAAATTGAAAGCTTAACATAAAAAGTTGATATTTCTAAAGAAAATTGATTGTAAAAGGAATACATATATGTTCTTTTATGTATCTATACAAATTTTCTGTTACACTTGAAACGTTAATTTTTTGAAGTATTTTTATGCTATTAATGTAGCTTATTTAATCCACCTTAAACATGTGGCTTGCTTTTGTTAGTGGTTCAAAATTATAAAATACTTTATCAATGAAAAAGAAATAAAATGAAAGATACAGAGTATAAATTCATTCTGTTAAAATGCAGAGAAGTGGAACTTACGTTTACAAGCTGCATGTATTTTAGTACTCCAATATCTGTAACAAAATTAAAGAACGTATAAATTGTAGATCTATGAATCACATGTCTACATAAATCGTAAGTGTGCAAAATTTTACATGATAAATTGATAATAAATATTACCTGTTAAATGTAATTAATGATTATTTTAAACTGTATCAAAATTGACAGGGCATTAAGGTGTGAATTAAAAGATGAATATTTCAAACTTTCTAATTTTACTCCTATCTTTGTTTCTTATGAAAATTCATCGAATCTCAATTAATTGTTAACTGACTATTTTTATAATTGAATTGTCTTCTTAATTTTAGTTAACATTCACGATCTTCACATTTGAAAAATATTACCAAATATTACTATTTAATTTTTATTCCTTATTTAGTAATTCCAATTTTTAACTTTAACAGACACTTCCAATTATTTCGCGAAATTTAAAAGTGTAAAAGTACAGAATGTATGTAATATACAAAATATATAAAATATTTAAGGTAAAGTACTCATAACAATATTTGGATGATGAATGAAATAATTTTAATTCTGTTCATAAAAATGTGTCAAATAGCTATTAACCTTTAACAGAAAATATACAGGGTGGTTGGTAACTGGTGGTACAAGCGGAAAGGGGGTGATTCTACGCGAAAAAAGAAGTCGAAAATATAGAATAAAAATTTTTCGTTTGAGGCTTTGTTTTCGAGAAGATCGACTTTGAATTTTCGCTCGGTACGCCTCGATTTTATTACGTCTCGTTATAACGGACCTCACTATAGATCGTTGTCTCGATGGAAAAATTAAAAAAAAAAAAGAAATTTTTATTCTATATTTTCGACTTCTTTTTTCGCGTAGAATCACCCCCTTTCCGCTTGTACCACCAATTATCAACCACCCCGTATATATGTAAGGGTATATTATACATGCACACAGTAATACTTTCACGAAGTAATAAATGCAGAGAAACGGAGATTAATTCACAAATATCATATAACATGAAAAGAATATGTTTAAAATTCTTGAAAAAAACTGGGAAAATATAGAATCAGATTTCATTATAAATTTGGTATTATGTTACTTCACTCGTAGAACATACTGTTTTGATTTGTAGAAAAATCTTGGCAACCAACGTCTTCAAATTATTTACTTTGTCCACATCAATTTGCACTGTTCATCACGTAATCAGATTCTACAAAATGAAAATTAACTTTAATAGTTTCGTCACTTGTAATTATTCCAGCTTTCTTCATAGTTTTTTTATTAATCGCAAATAATATATCATTCAACGTAATAGAAAATAAATAAATCATTGCAGAAAATTCAGATTACAATTTAAAATTGTACCTCATACAAAATTTTTTTTCACATTATCGTCCTGAAATAATATCATGGTATTATAATATTATGTGTAATTACCGTAAAGTATTATTTGATATTGAATAACAATAAAGTATTCAAACCTACTTATATGACCTTTAAAATTTTTAATTTATATAGCTGTTCAATTTATAAGCTGTTACCTATGATAACCCAGTGGTTATTACTTTACTGATATTATATTAATTAAGTGTTAAGATTAGTTATTATTTAAATATTATTTATATCATAAAGCAAGATATAATAGTAAGAATTTCGTCTGCTTCGTTTAATATTCAACAAATAACATATCTTGAAAGCTAAAATATACATATGTATATTTTTATGTACCAAATCTTAAAATTGTGATAAAAAAATTTTAAGTAAGAATTCATTTCAATGCTTTAACGCCAAGGAATTAAATTCATTATCTATGCAAACTGGATATTACGGTTTCACTATCAGAAAATAATGCGTGCAGTCTAGAAGGTTGATACCAGATAACGGTTTCAGTACGTTGAACATGTATGCAAATTACGTTCCAGTGAGACTTTTTATTTCATCATACGTTGCATAGAAATAACAGTAGAGTATTACGGACATGTATGTACTTATAAACAGGAGAAGAAGTTGTTGCTAATTAGGTTCTACTTGGCTAATATAAATTTTTTAACTAAAAAAATTTTCTTAAGTACGTAAATAAATAAATCGGTAGATTTATTCAATTATTATTTTTATATTTCTTAATGCTGGATACTACGTATCTTTTGCAAGAAAAAAGACAATTTATCTATGTATTTTGCTAAAAATAATTTAATAACTTTTAAAAATACAAAAAGTCATTCAAATTCTTCAGAAGGTAATGAGTCTATAAAATTATTATCAAAGATCGTGCAACTGGTCATTTTGACTGTTTTGGTGATTTCAATGATAAATACGAAATTTCTTACTGCTAGTGCATATTATTAAGAATATAAAAGTAATCGCAGAGCTATAAAAGGAAGAGAAGTAAAGAATAAAATAACGAAAGGGGTACTTCGCGATATAAATCGAAAAATTTATTTTGAATATATTAGAAATGCCTCGTGCAATTATAGATAATAATAATATAATAATTATAAAACAATATCCAAAGAAATCATAAACAACTTTTAAATACAACGCAAATATTGAAAATTGTCATACAAACGTTGATCTTAAAATATTATTTTTGTTGCGAGGTTCCAATTTACGGATTGTAAATATACACGAAAATATTCTTAAAACAGTCATTTAAATAATATATTATTGTATTTGACTGAATTTTTGAATATACGTTATTTTACTTGAATAAATAAATAATCTTTTATTTGATCAATTTAATTATTTAGCTATCGAATGAAATAGCTTTCTTTTTTATCGATTTATTCAATTTTAACACAAAATAACTTTCCATACTTCATCTCTAAAATAAAAGGTACAGAGCAGTTGAAATTATTGATTCGTTGTTTATTATATTATTATTATTATTATTTATCTCTATTTCAAATAAACTGTGCTTATGCATATTCCGTATTGCCATTCGCACTTCTACTGATTACGTCAGACATACTCTGTTCATATGTTATTGACGTATACTGACCTTTTAACATGTTTCGTAATACCAACATAAATATTCTACAAGTAATGTACAACACATAGAATCGACCTAAAAATTTCATCGTTTATACTCGTCGCTGTTGCTTATACTATCAACGCTCTCGTATTCTCCAACAACCATAAAATCGATCATTTTGGTCATTGAAACAGGTTTGCAGTTGGCCTGTTTTCACCGTTTCGGCAACGCCTAGATACGCAAGTCGCTAGGAAATCGATTTTTCAGTACACGAAACACACTCTGTTCCGCATAAATAAGAGAAACGTTTCGGTTATATGAAATTTGCCTCGCTTGTACCTTTGAAATCAGATCTCATGCAGGTGTAAGATTTAGACGGCTGTGAATCGAAGCGTACACGTTTCTCTGTCATTTTCGCTGTTGGTCGGGATATGTTTTCTCCTCGACAGACTACTAGATAGCAAACGCCTAGAACAGACGTAATAAATTAGCTTGTGTTTTCTTCCTTTTCGCCCGTGGCTCCGTCCACAAATCGTGAATTTAATCGAGAGGTCGTTCAGTTGTCACGATCCTTTATGTCCCTTGCACAACGCATCGTGCAACGGTATTGTATCCATGGAAAAATCTATTCTTTGTCGTTTCTATTATACCAACTGTGAGATTAGATTCGAACATCGCATACGTATTTGACAATATTTGAACGACTAACGATAAGTGGTGATGGATAGTTTGATAGTTTCAGAATTTCTTATAAGCTTGCAAATGCAACATTTTTGACGATTAACGATATTCGTTATTGTCTATTTCCAATAAATGATTAATCTTTAAACATTATTTTTGAATGCTGCAGTACTCCAAACGTTATAAATAGTGTCATAGTACCCTCCTCATACATAATACGAATAATGCATAACACGAAATGCTTCAATATTTAATCGAATTGATCTTCATAAGTATTAGGTCATCCCATAAGTTCATTCCGTTTTTCGAGCGGTTATATATGTTAAGATTGTTTACATACCTTTCAGTTTCATGAAAAAATGTAATCCCCCTCTCGTTGTACAACTTCTTCCCATTTTTCTGGCAGGGCCATTATTCCGTCTCGATAAAAGTTCTCTTGTTTTTCTTTAAAATAATTTTCTAAGCTACTTTTGAGAATGTCAATATTTTCAAATTTTTTACCTACTAAAAAGTGTTGGAATGCTCTGAACAGGTGGTAATCAGATGGGGTAATGTCTGGGGAATATGGGGGATGTGGTAAAATTTCCCAATTAAATTCAGACAATTTTTTTCTAACGCTTTTCGCGACACGCGGTCTAGCGTTGTCGTGATGGAAGATAACGTTGTTCCTATTCACTAAACCTGGTCGTTTTCCAGCTAGTGCTTCCCTTAATTTTTCTAACTGAGTGCATTTGACATCTCTTGAACTGTCAAACTTCGTGATTTTTCAACAAGATCCCGAATTTTATCTTCGTCTGTCTGAGGAGGACGCCCTGAGCGTTCCTCGTCTTCTAAACAGAAATTCCCAGCTCTAAAACGTTGGAACCACTTCCTACAGGTGCGAGATGAAAGCGCATTTTCTCCGTAAACAGCACATGTTTTTCGTGGCAATTGTTACAGAACTTCCTTTCCGAAATTCATATAACATGAGATGTCGAAAATGGATACGCATTTTACTCATGATTTTTTACTGTTAGAAGTCACTGTGTTCACTATATTACGATCTTATACCCACGAAAATCTGCTCTAACCTGTTCTCGATCAGCTAAACTCAATTGCATTGGTCCCTTATCGCCGTATGTTTATAAATCGACACATGAAATATATACACAAAAGTCGGCACGAACTTATGGGATGACCTAATATGACGTAGGTAAGTTGAAATTAAAATTTTTTCTTCAAACACATCGAAATTCTACTAGAGATTTATAACGTTTCCATTTCGTCGCAGCATTTCGAACAATTTTTCTACCGAAATTAGCTAAGAGATTATGTAAAAATAGTACAAATAGTAAAAATAGTAAATAATAAATAAAAATAGTAAATAATAGTAAAAATAGTAATATTCGTAGCAGAAGAAAGTATTATCAGATATTTGTTGATACTTTTTTAAGCGTTGATACGTCCTGAACAGAATAAAATTAGATGAGAAAAATGAGAATATTCGTGTGTCATATCGGAACATTAGACAGTAAGCCACGTTTCAATTATGTCGTAGATTAAATCCATGTAACTAAAATTATTTCTTTTTCTTTAAGGTTCAATATGTATTTTTCTACCCTCTTCATAATTTTAAAAATATTGCTTGCCATAATACTAAAATATTATCTGCCTTCTACAAAGCTCCATTTTCATTTTTAGCTTAATTTTGTATTAAAATATTTTTCTAGTCATAAAGCAACATTATAGCAAAGAGACCAACAAGAATGTACTGGTTCATATTCGTAATTCGATAAAATAATATAAAAGCAAAAATGTCGTGCGTCTATTAATTCTTTATAAAACGGAAGAAACTTCTTGGACAAGCTAATAGTTTCAGTCTGCGGTAATTTTGGTAAAAAGCTGCTTAAAATCGATAGGAAATTGCTTTCTCGAGTGTCAATTTTTATTACTATAAAAACAGAAGGTGTTTCTCTTACTACATTTTGTTATTTTAATGAATACTCAAAGATCAATGCAATATTCATCTATATCAAACGAATCTTCGTCTTAATTTACATTTTTTGGCCAATCTGTCGAATAACTATCTCTTCACCGATTTCCACGCTTCTGATCTTATTAAGCTTGTTATCAATGCCATCATTCTAAATAACTTTTTCGTATATATAACGGGATATTATCGGGACTTGCTGTTAAAATTTATAAGAAGTTTCTCTTTCCATTTGGAATTCAGTGACTGGGATTTTTATTATTTTTCCTTTATCCATACATCGCTATGACATATGTGAGGATATTAAAAACAATCCTGTTAAAATTTATAAGATTGTTTTTAATATCCTCATATATGTCATAGCGATGTATAAATAAAGGAAAAAATAATAAAAATTCCAGTCACTGAATTCCAAATGGAAAGAGGTAGATACGCTCAAGCTATAAGAGATGGCAGCTCGTGTAAGCTAGCCGCGTTGTACGTATGTATGTACGTATGTATGTGCTTGTCGCAAAGTAAATATACGATACATATATGATAATTTGGCAACTTAGACCGAGCACTCGTTATCTGTTAGAAAAAATTGTTTGGAATGATGACCTTGACAATATATTTAAAGGTAGCTTTTTGACAAATTCACCCAATTTTTAATAACAAAAAATTTGCTTGCTACAGATATCAGTCATCATACGTTATCAACTTCGTTATAAATAAAGAGAAAGACATGTATTTTTGTAATCAATTAGATATAGGCAGGCACATTTACAAGCAACTTAACATCATAATAGCTAAGTGTTTCGAAAGAACCAGAGTAATAAGATTACTAACATTAAGACAACATTACCATAACAACATAGATAACAACATCAACATAAGATCAATAACATTTAAACAAACAACATTCGTAGTCTTTACTAAAGTCAACACTTAAGACCAAAGAAACTCTGAACTAAGTTGCATCGTAAGCTAACCTTAAACTAATCCTAAACAAACTTGCAACTAAGTATAATCCTAACAGCATGGCACGCTTCAAACGTGTCTTTCTATCTTAGGGGCTCAAACCAGTCAACAATTAAATTTACGTCGCTCTTAATCACAGCCCAACGAGGACGTATCAATCATTATAGCTTGCAGCAGAGAGTTTCAGTGTTAAATTAGCTTAATGCAAATAAAATTGGTTTTATTTATTGTATGCTCTTGTTTTCGTTGAATCACAAAGGACGCTTGAGAAACGTAATCGGATTCTCTCGCAAATGCGTTAAAACAATACGAACCTTTTTCCAAAGTCTCTGTACAAGTTTCGCTGTTATAATCTCACGTATATATTTAAAATTAATCGTTTCGCTGAATTGGATTTAAATAACTTTCTTTTTGCCTTTTAAACAGTGCTTAATACTTAAAATACGTAGGCTCATTGCTAGGAGGTCTCCGTATATAAGAGCATTAATAATAATAGATAATATAACATTGTTAAAACGTCGTATGTATGATATTGTAAATGATATTAAGACAAAATTAAATGAATTGCGCGTGTGTACAACCTAGCTCTTTATGTTTTTAACCCCTTAACCTACGATTTACGTTCGAGAATTTTGGCCCGAAAACGTAAACAAGATATTATACAGGGTGATTGGTAACTGGTGGTACAAGCGGAAAGGGGGTGATTCTACGCGAAAAAAGAAGTCGGAAATATAGAATAAACATTTTTCGTTTGAGGCTTTGTTTTCGAGAAAATCGACTTTGAATTTTCGCTCGGTGCGCGTGCACTTTATCACGTCTCGTTATAACGGATCTCACTGTAGATCGTTGTCTCGATGGAAAAATTTTTATTCTATATTTTCGACTTCTTCTTTCGCGTAGAATCACCATTCGCGTACCACCAATTACCAACCACCCTGTATATTATATTATATATTATATTTGGCCCGATCATCGTACTACGGGCTATGCCCGTAATATTTACATTTGGTCAGATCATCTACTACGGACTATGCGTGTAATATTTACGTTTGGCCCGATCATCGTACTACGGGCTATGCCCGTAGTTGTGGTTAAGTGGTTAATAAATAGACTGTGATTGTTTTATGCAGTTTTATATTTTTATGAAAGCAGTTAGAGAAATGGAACCTACATATAGAGATTTGTTCCACTTATAAATAACGTAATGAATGCTTTAGATATTTGATGAATGAATTGTTTTAAATATTTTATATACTTTTGTACATTATATTTGTTATTATAAAAATATTTGTTATTCCTGATTTATTAATTAATATTACAAAAATCAACAAGTTTTTAATTGTGTACTTGCTATTATCGATTCTTTTCCTCTTTCTCTTTGTATGTTTGTAAACGTATAGTAAAATTTATAATATTTATCCAATGTCATTGCCAATGAATTACATAGTAGGTAATTTCCTCTTATCATCGATATTTTAATTTTCGTTTTTTTAAGACGGTATATGGCACCATGCTTTAATGAACTTTCTCCTGTAAATCACGTTTTTATCTTTTGATCTTAATTAACTGAATTCTGCATTCCAATCTAAAAAAATTAATTGTAAAATTATATTATGAAAATAAATGATGTCAATTCAATAATTTGAGAGTATAATATTCTTTTCATTTTTTTGTATCGTTTATTAATTAATTAAATTGAATTTCTCTCTCTCTCTCTCTCCTCCTCCTCCTCCTCCCTGTTGTCAACCGTTTTGATAATAGAAATATATTTGTTTTCTATGTTCTTTCTAAGGGAGGTATAATGTACTAAAGTAAAAACCAGTTTTACTGAAAATAAATTCATTTATCGTTTAATTAGTTAATTACATTATGAAGTACAACATTGTTTACATACATATATTTTATAACATCGAATCTAATTATATTTTGTTTAAAAACAATATTTACTACCTGAATATAATAAAATACAAGCAATGATAGTAATACTCCTTCGTTCATAAATATGTTTCTTCATATTAACCACGATTCAAGTCGAAATCCCTTTTCAACGTTTTATTAATTTCGAATTAAGTTCAATTTACATGCTTTATAACACGATAAATCTATTTTCATTAATTAAACTCGTTTAGCTCGAAATGGACTGAACTTGTACTTCTTTACCCACAATTACCACTTTCTTGAACACGTTTGATGCTTCAGACGTGAAAATAAGTAAAATTAATTCAAATTATTGCACACGCTATAACGTCAAATTGCCTGGAAATTGTACGTGGCCTTAGTAACGGTAATATTTTACTCAGAATGAAGAACAACGTAGGTGTGCTCGCATAAATTTTATACCGAGTTTCAGTGAAATTACCCAGCAAAGTTAACAATTACAAAATAATAATAAACTTTTGAGCCCAAAATTGCACTACTATATGTATACATTATGTACACACATATGTCTACATATGTATAGTGTATACATATGTATACACTATATGTGTACATTTCAGTACACTGCTAAGCATCTAAAGCTAAGTATGAAAATTGTTACATGTACGTGAAAATTAAAAATAAATAGTACAATAGTTTCTATTCAAATAATAATAAAAAGTTTCATGGTTACGACTAAAAAATTGCTTCATTAATTCCATTATATAGTTTTAGATTTAGTAATAATTTTATAGCTTTTACTACTACTATATGTATACCATGTACATTTCAGTACACTGCTAAGCATCTAAAGCTAAGTATGAAAATTGTTAAATACACGTGAAAATTAAAAATAAATAGTACAATAGTTTCTATTCAAATAATAATAAAAAGTTTCATGGCTACGACTAAAAAGTTGCTTCATTAATTCCATTATATAGTTTTAGATTTAGTAATAATTTTATAGATTTTTAACTAATTAATCTTTCATTAAGAAACATTTTTCAGTTATGGAACTGTGTTAATGTAAAATGATGAGATAAATTATTCAGATGAAATAAAATTGTACAAACTACAAATTTTAATCTTCATAATTCAGATTAAATAGTATACATATATTTAGAAAATGTTTAAAAGTGTAGAACATTTCTACAGACAGATACAATCGTTCTAAATAAGAATAACAAATTAATCCAAATCTGTTCATGAAATTGATGTAAATTGATAAAAATCTAAAGATAACTTTTTTATGTAAGTAATTATTATTGTAAAATTTATCTCGATATATATATAAAAATAAAAATAAGATGACAATAGAATAGAAACCTACATTTCTACGTTAGGATAAAATAATAATAATAAAGGAAGTATAATAACGAACGAGATCCCATCATTAGCAAAATTAATGATTTACCAGATCCATCAATTCTAAATTATAAAAGTTATAAATACAAAGAAATTTACAAAAAAAGCACGAGCAAATTACAATTGAATTATACAACGAATTTGACTGTTATTAATTTATAAATCTGAAGAATTTCATCCTATTCAAATTATTAATATTAATAAGAATTCCATTGCATGTATTAGCAAAATAGGAGATTCTGCAATCCTTAAACGACAGATTATCAACTAATTGCATTTTGCAAACTTTATAATAAATTCCTTAGAATTCCTTCTTTTTCACAATTACATATTCCAACTTGATTCCTCGATGAAATTTATAATTTTGAAAACTTCCACTTTCACGACACTCGTTTAAGTTAAATCATTAACACAGTCGAACGTTTTATTTTGTCGGCAATTACATCCTTGCCGGAGGCTAGACGAGCGGTTGGCGACTGGAACGTTATAACGGGTACTTTCGAGAAATCACAGATGCTCCTGCCCGCGCCAATTATCGCACTCGCGATGCACGGAGTGGCTTTCTCGCCGGTTCTACAATCGTGACAGTCGAACCGAGCAATTTCTCCGAAATAATTATCTCAAACTATCTGGAACGTTTCTCGGTGACCTAACACGATGACTCGAGGGAGAGCAGCAGCTCTTTCGCTTTCGAGCAAAGCTCGGTTCTCGATTGGCGAGAGAAAACACGCAACAAAAAGATGCTCTGCAACTACACTGCTGCCGAGTAACTATACTAATAAAGCATTTACCCGGCGTTGTCCGGTAAAAGAAGGCGGGTGCTACTTAAACGAGAGGGCTAGCTCCGTTAATTAGCCGTTAGAAAGTGGCTCAAAGGCGTCATTTCGTTTGAGTAGCGTCACCCTAGTGTGTCGGCGAGCAACTCGAGCGAAAACTCGAGCTTCTTCGGGTACAGGCCCGCTCGATACCTCGGCGCAGAGGATTCAAAGCTGTACAGAGACGCTCGTTAAACCTTCTCCTTCTCAACGACTAGTATCTTTGCTAAGTAGAAAACGTAAACGGCGTAGATCGGTTGAAAACGCTTTCTGGTTATTTAAACCGGCTGCTTAGAGATCGCACTCATTTCCGCTTCGTAAATAATTAGGATTCCTCTTTTGATAATACCAGACAGGGCTTCTGTGGTGCAAAAGGAAATTCCAAGGAAGATAATAAGCTGGAAATGCTCCAGCTTGCGTCTATAGGTCTTGCTGGAATTAATTTCTTTGTCTGCGGTCTGTCGAAACTTTAATGTTTTAGATTGCGCTTTGTGTTTGGAATTTGTGTGATGACTTGAAATTATTGCACCAGCATCCTCTTGCACAAGATCATTCTCTTATTCCACTATTTATTGTAATTAGAAATTACTATTGTTAAGTTATATCTCCTTCCTCAATTATTTTATATCAAAATACTTCTTTTTGACCGCCAAGTGACATAAAAGTGGAAAAAGTAACAAAAATGAATTCATCACGTTTTTCTTGTACGGGGAAAATATATTTTTATTTGTGCGTTTATACAGGTCGAGTCAATAGGAATTACTAACTGACATAACTCGTTATCTATTGTCTTTCTAAAAAATGTTTAAAATGGAATTTATTGTATTCGAGCAGAGTTATCGGATGAATGCATCTTGATGTTTCGATGCCCTACATTTTCTGAAATATCAAGCTGATCTTGAGTTTTTTATATAACAATATTTTATATAACCACGAAAGGAAACGAAAATTTATGGTAATAAATAAGTAACGTTGTTGCTATATATATGGAAGGTATATTACATACACATTTAATACATTAGACTTTCATTTAGATATTTAACTTCTTTAAATTGGCAGTATTAATAAAATTAGACAATATAATACCTATAGAATCTAGTAAATATTATTAATATTTAGAATATTATAATACACAATATGTAAAATTTAATAAATATCGCCATTATGATATTTCTGACTTGGAAAATTTTGCTAATATCGTTAGTTCTGTTTTGCAAGAGAATCACAGACTTTCTATGTTGATAAATACACGGCTTCATGTACAAATTGTATGTAACGTAGACGGATAGTAACGTTCTAATGTAGAAATAGTTGTATGTGGTTTTCATGTGCACTGTTATGTATAGAATATAGAAAATATTAACCTAGTTATGTGATGATATTAATGTATTTTTTCTTGTCTCTTAAACATTTCCAAAGTACCGATTGTCGTGATACTAGAAGTTGACTTTGATACTACTATTGAAGTATCAACTTTTAACATAGTATTTGCATACTAAATAATTAAATATATGTATATGACATATACCTACAAAAAGTATACATATACATTTATATATGTTATATTGAATATTTTATATTAAATTAAAGTATATATTTGAAAAATCTCTCAAAAAGAAATTAAAAATCGAATTATCACATGTATATGCTGCTACAGCCAATAATGCATAACGAGAAAGTCTGATTCAGATCTATAGACAGAAATAATTTTAGTCATGAAAAATTGTTCATTTACATTGGAGATGTACTTCATTTATATCGCATAAACAAATGTTAATCATGAAAATGACGATTTATTATTTCAAATTACTATTCCCAACGTTAATTTCGAACATCTCATTGAACGATGTATATATCATGCTGTAAAATTTTTCATATGGTTTCAGATGTATGTATCGCGCAGTTAATGAGCAAATCTCGCTGATTTATAAAATTAATATGCAAAATATTTATTGGGTTGGCAACTAAGCGATTGCCGATTTTGCCATTCGGTGGTAATGACAATACATTACACCAATGAAGTAATGTAATTTTATTACAAATGAATTGTAGATGTTTATGTGTAGAGGATGGTTGGTCGGTGAGGTTTAATGGACGAGATTGCTCGTTGTTGAAAATTTTAAAAATTAAAACAATAACGTCAATCGAGACAACGATCTACAGTGAGACCCGTTATAACGAGACGTGATAAAGTGCAGGCGTACCGAGCGAAAATTCAAAGTCGATTTTCTCGAAAACAAAGCCTCAAACGAAAAAAGTTTATTCTATATTTTCGTCTTCTTTTTTCGCGTAGAATCACCCCCTTTCCGCTTGTACCACCAGTTACCAACCACCCTGTAGATTTTGTTTTTACCATGTTGTAGTCTCACGTGAAATAGATTAGAGGGTCTGTATAATTTATACAATTCACTCGTAAAATTTCGCTTAATTTAATACCTGATTCGTTACTGTTACGTAATGTATGTAAGATAATTTATTAGTACCGACAATTTGTCTTGTAAAATTTCATTAATAGTGAAGAAAATTGAATTAGCAGGGAAAAATGAACGAAACAGTTCGCTTTGATGAAACAATGGTTTCGACGAACAAGGAATCATATTTGGAATCCCGATTCACTAATCGGATCACGTCTTCTTGTTCTTTTAACAAGTTTCTTCAGAAATAAGATCGATTTCGGATTTTTATGTTTTGTTTTCACGCTACTTGAAAGCTTCTTATTGATGTTTCACTCGTCCTCAATCACGTAAGTTTAAAATGATAAATTGGACGATGAAGAATTTAAAGAATTTAAAATGTGAATGTTAGGTACTTATTTGAAGAAACGTATTTGTCAAACACTTAATCAGTTAGTTATTTTTCACGAGTATACTCGTCGTGAAGAAATGGCAATGGCAAAATTTTGAAAGTTCGATAGAAAACATTTAACTGATACCAAAAATTTAGATAAAAATTTTAAACGATTATTGTAAAACACAAAATCTAAGGGGGGGGGGTAAGGTTAATTCGTACAAAAATAAGGCATGTTTTTGTGAATTATTTGTGACGACACAGTTAAAAATCTCTTTATTAAAACCAATAGTACATTAAAGTATGACAGTCGAAGAATATTGTATAAAATTTTCACGGAGAAATATTAAAAAACACGGCAATGACAGTAATTATTCGGACGTGTCTCGGAAAAAAGTAGAATTGCTCATAACTTGGTGCTGGATCATCTGAAATAAAAAAATCAAAGTTCATTCGTTAGGTAACAGTTTTCCCCAGGTAACGCTGGGAGGGTTTTTCGAAATTTCAATTTTTCACTTTTTTGGAACACTTTGAAGGGAAACTTAGCGGCAAATTTTCGCAAAATCCAATTTCAAATTCCCAAATTCCAAAAAAGTGAAAAATTGAAATTTCGAAAAACCCTCCCAGCGTTACCTGGGGAAAACTGTTACTTAACGAATGAACTTTGATTTTTTTTATTTCAGATGATCCAGTACCAAGTTATCAGGGGCACCGCAATTCTACCTTTTTTCCGAGACGCGTCCGAATAATTGCTGCCATTGCCGTATTTTTTAATATTTCTCCGTGAAAATTTTATACAATATTCTTCGAATGTCGTACTTTAATGTACTATTGGTTTTAATAAAGAGATTTTAACTGTGTCGTTACAAATAATTCACAAAAACATGCCTTATTTTCTACGAATTAACCTTACCCCCCCCCTTAAGCATAGTGTCAATAGCTGTTATGTACAGTTGCATAATAAGTTAATTAAGTCGTAGAAATTGTATAGAGCTACATGAAAATGCAATAATCAGAAAACCATAAAAATTTAATCTTCTGTTACATAATATTCGCTCGTAACCATTTATTTCGTTATATTTACGAAAGGAAGAACAGCGAATTACTACGTTCAGTGAACAAATATTTCTAAATACGTAAATAACTTTAAGGAATCGTGCGATTTGATAAGAGAAATCCGTCGATAAGTGGCAAAAACGCCGATGATAGAAGAGAATGGTTTTACTGAAGAACATGGTCGTATTTATCTGAGTAAGGCTTCTGCTATCCAGTATAGTATGTAATGTACATAGGTACTTTTCACGTAACATACACCCGTTTAATTAGATTACGTGCTTAGGAAGATCGTATTTTCCGATTAACCGAGCTACGCTTTTTCTCTAAATCGATTTCCTGATGAAATTCAGCAATTTGCGCTAAGTATCTCTTGGAATCTCAAGATTAATGTCTTATTACATTGAACTTTTGAGAAAAAGAACGTACAAAAAGATTTGGAATAAAACTTTTTAATTTTTAAAATATCGCAAATTTTAGATTATAAAACATACCTAGCCCATTTTTATTTTCAATTATTTTATCACGTTAAACATATAATTTATTATTCCAATTGTAATTTTAATTCTAATACGATCTTCTACCAATTTATCTGTTCCCTATTAATTACCTCCCCAATTGTAGGAATATTTATATTGTAGGAAATAAAATCGTATTATAAAATATGTACATCTACAGTTACGAGCGAAGTCCGCAAAGCGCGTGCCAACAGAGTAGGCTTTGTTGAGGCAACGTCAACATTACCAGGTATGTAAATATGAAACCGGAATTTTTCTATAGAAAATACACGTTTATTGTATGAAAATGATTAAAAATATTTTATTCGAAGTATTGCCCATCGCTAGCTATACATTTTTCCCACTTGTCTGGCAATTGGTGGATGCCACGCCAAAGAAACTGTCGCTCTTTTGAGGCAAACCAGTCATCGAGCCATTTTCGTAGATTTTCGTAAGAAGTGAAGTGCTGGTCAGAAAGTGCGTGTCCCGTCGATGCAAATAAATAGTAATCGGACGGAGCCAAGTCTGGTGAGTAAGCCGCGTGCGAAAGTATTTCCCAACTGAACGCTTCGATCGTTTCCTTGACCGGTTTTGCTGTATGCGATGGTGCATTATCACGAAGCAAAATTGCTTTGTGTTGCCTTTTTTGATATTCTGGTCGGTTTTCACGCAAAGCTTGATTCAAATCGATCATTTGTTGTCGGTAGCGCTCAGTATTAACGGTTTCGCCAGGTTTTAACAGCTCGGTGGTCTTATTCGGTGGTCTTCCACGTTCTTCGTTCCTCGCGTCAAAATTGCCACTTCTGAATTTTTTAAACCACTCAGAGCACTGTGATTTACCAAGAGCATGCTCACCGTAAGTTTCGACAAGCATTCGATGCGATTCTGCAGCAGTTTTCTTCAAATGGTAGCAGAAAATCAATGCTGTCCGCAAATCGTAGTTTCCAGGCACAAAATTTGACATGTTCAACGCTATTACAAACTATGCTGTTGTATGAAACTTGTATTGTTCCGAGTCGAAAATGTTTGTGAGATATCAACAAAGACTTTTGGCATCAATGACGCAGTTTAGTGATAACTACATTATCAGCTAGGACCGTCTATAGGCAAATTCCGGTTTCATATTTACATACCTGGTATACACAGCTATCTAACAAAAGTCCAAGGAAATACATAGTTGAGTAGCAAATATAAGATGTACGAGTAAAATTGACATTGTTCATCACTGAGTGAACAGCGCCGTCTTTTTGTCAGTTTTGCGGCGAGTATTGTGGATAATAATTCCTTTCGTTCCTTTCGAAACAAAGAAAATATCAATTAACGAAAGTATATGTAAGATGTCATACAATCAATTCCAATTTCGTATTTTTAGTTAAAAGTACTTAACGCAACAGTATATTACGTAACACGTACTTAAGTTGCGTTATACGATACGAAACTTTCTCTCAATATTACATTTCATTTATCCATAAGATTTTCATAATTTTTATGCACCTGTAAGGAATTCAAATACGCAAAAATACATAAAAATGCGGAAGTAAAATACCAATTGCAATGTTTACTAAGTGAAACAGGTTCCTGCTTGGGTTTGTGTTAGGCTTCATCTCTTCAGTGATACTCGTAGAAATATAAATGTGCATAAATATCAACAACAACAAAAGTCAACTTTCAATCCCTAGAAAATAATACGTAATTCTAAAAATCAACCATTTACAACAATCAACAACTTGCAACCAATTAAAGAAGAACGAAGAGTATGAATAGCTGGAAACGCGCAAACATTCTACTTCATTTCTCTCTCCTAATCGCCTCGTTAAAAACACTTCAATTCTTCAAGCAGTCGATCGAAGCAAAAAGGATCATCAACGTTTTCCAAACAGTGAACTCTCGCCCCGACGCCTGTCCTTTTCCTCCCTCGTTGTAACTATGGAGAAAAAGTGGCTAGCAAGTTCGCATGCGTGCAAAAAGCCATTCACGCCAGTCATCATACGCGAGCGTAATTAAAAAAGTACCTTAGCAACGGCGGCAAGCTTTTTCTCGCAACTTTCCTCGCTTCGTAAACGGAGCCTGAGCGTTTCCGACCGAACTCTCGAGAGTCGAAAGCGTCGGAACTTCAACTTCTGTGAATCACGGCGACGCAATTAGGTCGAACGTCTCGTGGAACGAGCCACCACACGATGGCCAACATTCGAAGAAATGGGGAAAAACAACGTGCATCTTGCCAGAGCGGTACGCTCGGCTGCGTTTTCACAGATTCACACGAATCTTCGTGAAACGGCAAGGCTCGAAAGCCTTCGACACGCGAATGTGTGTTGTTCGCTGTGTGCGCGTCGTACTTTGTTCAGCGAATGAAAGACGAGTATGGGACGAGAATGCACTGGAGAAAGGAAGAAAAGAAAAGGAGACGCGTGCCGTGTGTGGACAGTAGTCGCAGGAGAAGAAGAGGCTGACAGAGTGGATTGTTGGAAGTGTGGTTTAATCCTAGAACTTCTGAAGCGTGAGCCGCCATGAGGAATATACGCGGTTGTTTGCACGTTGAATATGAGCTTCCTTTCGCGTATTCTTTCTGTAAAAGAGAATTGTTTATTGAAAACAAGTTTTTGAAAAATTTGAATCTGTATATCTTCTAGAAAGAATTACAAAGATGTTTGCGTTGAATTTATTTGTATTCGCATCTACTTGCAAAATGAGGTGACATGTATCGAGCCTGAGCTCCTTTTTGCATATTTCTCACGAAAAGAGAACTGTTTTTTTTTTAAATATATTTTATACACTGGTTATGAAAAGTATTTGTTATGGCAGTTATGTGTTTATCATGTGCTAGCTATGTGTTTGCAAGCTCGACTTTCTCGAAGATAGAGTCAGCAATATAATTTTGTTATTCTTGATCGTCCACGGTGTATAGAACCTCATTAAAAATCGCTTTATTAGCAAATGATATAATAATTGGAATATAAATTTTGAAACCATCACCTCATCTAGCATTGTATTTTTTAAATAAATTATTATATTCGAATTACGATTATTATACAATATTTACTTTATGTTCGTGTTCACTTTTTCTCTTTAATATTTGTTGTGTATCTGTATACTTCTTTTAGAAAGAACAATGTTAATTAAATTTCTAGCACTTTATATTTTAATAATATAATAAATAAGTATTTTATACCGAAGGCAATCCTTGTGTCAGTTTAGCAAATCTCAATCGTTGTTGTTCATCGAATCTTCAATTATCCACTTTGAATTGAATTTTCAATTATTCACTTTAAAATGTCTTCTCCACAAGCAGTAATTTTAGAGATTATAAAATTTAGTTTAATAATAGTTTAGTAATACTCAGACTAAAAGCTAAATAACGTCAGGCCCAATTATATGTACTCAGAAGATTAATATCAATTATAGCGTAATTGACATATTTTTGATAAATTTTTAACGAAGACACTCGATCAGACAAAGTCTGCCAAATTATACTTGTCAGTTGTTCTTAATAATTAAATCGAGTTACGTACTTATTATTTGATAATTTATGGAAGCAATAAATAAATTATGCCCCATTGTCAACTCCGATTTTAATTGCATATTACTTACTCAATAGAATTCTTGAACTTAAACCCTGTCACTTTGGTAATGGCTATTAAAATCAGATATTACAAAACATACTTGTGGAAGCCAGTACAGAATAACATTACACAACACAATAAGAAAAATATAAGTAGATACAGGTATTTCTAACAAATTAACTGAAACTATTTTTTGTTGATACATTTTAGATAGGTATATTATTCCTAAAATATTATCTTACATTACCTACTTTTTAGACACTCATTCATTACTTCACAAAATATTCGAACACTCTAAATACTTCAATTACTTTAAAAATTAATAGTAGAAATTTCATACAAATTATGAAAATGAAGAATATGAACTTTTATATATATACTCGTCATTGTATTTGAACATTAAACTATATTAGCGTGTATCGATAATAGATTTTTTTTTATTTAATTGTTTACAATTTCACAATTGGTCCGATTTGGACAGGTAATAGATGAATTTTACTTCATAGAATATACGTAACGTGATAGTTATAATTAACATGAGCGTAGTACTGAAAAGTATTTTTTACGACGATTACAGTCGATATTAATAGTTGCAAACCATGCCATGAATGAGAACTAATAACCATCAGGGACAAAAGAATGAAATATTATTGATTAATTAATTTATGTAAACTTTCTATGTGTCTCGTGCATATTACGTTATTTTCAAGCTTTCCGTTACTGTTAGTTGTTCGACAGATCTGCGACAACTACGCATGACAATGCGTTTCACTAACAAGAGTTGCGAACGTGATCGGTTTCCATATTCGAACCTCGTAACCACACGTAAATTTCGTTTCATGGCTAACGATGCACGTTCCATTTTTCCACCGCGGCTTGAAAAATAATAAAAAGCCTTTGAAAGCAGCAAAAGTCACGTTTACGTTGGTTGCCATACCACACGACGTATTTACCATTAAGACCACGTTATCAGCAGATATCAAGGTCCCTTCCTAACATAATTATGTTTTGCTTATTTTTCAAAAGATTGGATTGTACGGGTACGTGTAAGGTGTCTAAAGCTGAATTTTTCCAATTTTATGAACTGGTATCTAGATATCAGATCAAGTGGCATTGTAAAGCTTCGGGCACGAAACGTGCAACTAAAAAATGGAAAATGAAGAAAATGGGTGCGTTATAAAAGTTAAGAGATATCTAAACGTCTAAAAATTAAATGCTTCCCATGGAAATTATCAAAATAGAATAAGAATTACCTTATGGAAATGTAGGAGCAAAATTATTCTTTGGGATCAAATAATATTGAGATAAAATGAAATGATTGTCTCAGTTAAACTCAGTTGAACAATAATTTTAGGATAGTACGAAATATATGTGTAAAAAATATTCTGAAATAGAATTATATATTTATGCAGAAAAAAATATATGTATATATATATTCTAAAAAAATAATACACACACATATATATATATATATATGTGTGTGTATATATATGTGCATATATATATATATATATATATATATATATATATATGAGAGTCGAAACTCATTGCTTTTTATAAATATTTAAAGTTAGAATTTTTCTTAGGTGGTTCAACCATTATTGAACTAATTAAACAATGAATTTTATATAAACGTCTTTTTAATAAGGTTAATATGTAATTACGTTTATAGAAAGGAAAAGTAATAGTTATGTGAATCACACAGAAGCCACATTGATTAACTTCATAAATTGAAATATAACAGAAGGTTATAATGTAGCTATTAGAAACATTCTTTTTTAATTTTTCTCGGAACTTATTTTTACAATACATCATCTCATTACGATGAACGTATTTACAAAAATAATTCATTTATTTTTTTGACAATTGAACATTAATTGTACACTAGAATAGTAAAGTTAAAAAATGTACACAAAAATGAACTTATTCGTTTTAGCTTTGAGGAATATACATGTATGAGACGATACTTCTCAAAAAATACAAAATAATACAGTACTTGACAATGTTAGCACAATGCGATTACTGTTGCTACTAATTCTTTTCTTTGAATTTCAATAACTAATTAAAGTACATCGATAGATATATCAACCATCATAAATAATACGTTCATGTTACACTCGGTCTTATTTTAATTGGAAAGGATGCAATGACATCGAATTCCATTTAACTTTTGCTGACGGTGCTCCATGCCTTTATTTTAGTCGATTGCTCCATTCAATAAAAACATACGATCTAATTCGACTGTGCACTTAGTGCGCAAGACTATTTATAGAATGTGACAATAGTAGCCAGATAAGTGTTCCTTATAAGTGTACTTTAGTGTACTTAAGTTGTGTACTTTAGTGTAATTAAGTGTACTTTAGCGAGTCAGACTCGCGATGAAGATTTTGGCCCAAACATGAATATCGCGGGTCTGACTTGCGACCAGATACTTGGGCCAAACGTAAACATAACAAGCCGAGCTCGCGGACTGTTTTTTCGCCCGTTACGATCGTCACTGAATGTTAGTTCCTGTCAGTACCTCATGACAGTTAGTCACGATTCTTATCGTTGCTGTTACGAAGCAGTTCAATTATTAAAATTTAAGAAACCCCTTCAAAATGGAAGATACAAAAGTGTTAAATGAAGACAGTGATAACGAATCCTCTGATAGCGACGTGATTATGCCAGTCGCAAAGCGTGTAAGGCGTATGATTATACATGAGAATAGTGAAGAGGAAAGTACGACACGACGATCATGGATTTGGCAAAAAGTAAAAAACACACCAATAGTTTGGAAGTATTCTGAACATCATAGAACAAAAGCGTCTGTCTTAAATAATGTAAGCGACAATCCAAGAATACTAGACCTATTCTTTACTACATTTGATAACAAGTTTTGTAAAGTATTGCGACTGTTTACGAGCATCAGTCTGGTCTGTTTAGCGCGCGTCGATGTCTACCGCTTGGGCCCGAGTTTCGTGGAACTATATGGCACGGGAAGGGGTTAATCTCGCTAATATAATATGCCCTATTATTTCTGAAATATGTATCACTCTCACCAGATGTATCTTTTCTATTGGAAATATCCAACTTTTCTATTTCATTGCCATTTTGTATTTAATTTCATTAATTTATCAACTACATTTATTTTTGTTTCTTAATTAATTCTTCATATCAACTGCTACATTAGGTTATAGGCGATTCAGTTCAAATGAGTTTTATTCGTTGTTCAACATTGTTTAGTGCTTAATAAACTTAAAAATATCCTGATGTTAGTTTCTATGTTTGTACAAACTATTTTAATACGAATATTTCGAATCAATGTTCATCTCAAAAATATATTTTTGTTTCATTTGTGAAAGAAAACATAACAAAATTTTTTTGCATAAATATAAATATAAAGATAATCAATTAGATACATCGTATGATGCATGGTGCAATTATTAGATTGTTGCAAAATTTTACTCACTCGCTGTTATGTGATTTAAAGTATACTTAAAGTATAAAAACACTTAGTTTCTACTATACCCATTCATCACCCCTTCAATTTTCCATAATCTCTACGTATTACGTAGCCCAGAGAAATATACAGGATGGTTGGTAACTGGTGGTACAAGCGGAAAGAGGGTGATTCTACGCGAAAAAAGAAGTCGAAAATATAGAATACAAATTTGTACCACCAGTTATCAACCACCCTGTATATGAGAAAATATATCTCTAAAATAAATAATATATTTTTGCAACGAATAACGACATTAATGTAGAAAATGGAATAGAAAAGTTATAGAAAATCCAGTAAACCCTTACATTGAACAAATACTCCTTCTAGCAACAATAATTCATACAAAAAGTGGAACCAATATAAAAATACTACAGGAAATAAAACAAATTCCAAGAAAATTAACTTCCACAACAATTTACTAATTCTCTTAATTACAATACTCATAGTTAACGGAATTACTCTGCTTGCTATATATAACAACAAATACCTATACATTTTAAACCGTGTTCTACCATCCATTATTCCAACACTTTGTCCTCTTGACAGCCTAACAGCCGATCTGCGTCATGTTAAATTCATCGAGGCTTCGTTGTGCAATTCCAAAAGCTCGTAAAAACGAGTTCCCTCCATTCTTCAGCCTCGAAACTCGGTTTTCTAAACACGAAACATCTCGTGAGCCGCACGCAAGTTGCGTCAATCGACATAAAAATCGGTCGTGAACAAAAGGTGACCTGGGTAAATGTAGCGGGTACACGGGAATCAAAGGGTTTAAATTTAATTGGAGAGTAACGCGATCAACACAGTGCACGTTGGAGGGGAGTACGTTCGGCACGGATAAAATTACCGTAGCCACATTTTCTGCGCTGACATTTTTAACAAAGGTGGACCGATTCCAGAGTAAACACTAATGAGGTCTCTCGAAGAACAAAAAGGAAGAACTTTATCCCAGGCAGCAACGGGCTTCGCTTGATATGTGTGACGAATCTACAAGGTTCTCTCTGTTACGCGAGAACATGGCTTGCAATCAAAGTTTCACACCGAAAATTACGGGTTTAGTCGATTCTAAGAAGAGAGGTGTGTATACAATCTCGTTGCTCTTAATCGTTCGTGCGGCTGCATTTACTATATTTCGTTATACGTAGCATCACGTAAATTTTTATGTAAGTGATAGTATTGAATGAAATGTGTGGAATGTTGAATGTTAAATGTTCCCTTTCGGAAAAAAGGTACTTTTGTAACATAAAGGAAGAAAAAATTGTGTGGTAATTTAAAGCAAATACACACTTCGAAGAGAATCGTTTTTCAAAAAATATCGACACATCAAATTTGGAAACTGGGACTCTTTACCAATTTTTATGGGACTTTTTTTAATCACTTCGTTTATATGTATAAACATCGAGCTAAACAAAAAGAGGTGGTTTTGAAAGAAATAAAAAGAAAAAACAAAAAATAGAAAAATTTATTTATAAATATGTTTATAATTGATGTAAAATTATAATTTAGATTATAGATATATATATATTTTAATATTTATTTTATAAATAAAATTATATATAAATTTATATATAACTTATTATATATATATAATTATATATATTATATAATTATATATTTATAAAATTATATATAATTTTATAAATAAGATTGTATATAAAATTATAGATATATTACATTATATTATATGGTAATGTAGTTTGTCCTGAACTATAATTCCTATTTTCATAAAACATCATGCAAGTAACTTACCATGTTCACTGTCAAAATTACAATAGGAAACCGCTTCTTTCTTGAGAATCTCATCTTATTTGTATCTGAACGCCTTACAAAGTTCTTCTCAGTTAAAAATAAATGTGATCGTTATAATCATCTCTCAAGTTACGAACAGAATATCTAAGTTTAAGAACTTCCTACTAAATAGAATCTACATTTCCATTTGAAACATTGACACTGAACTTGAAACCAGATAACCCTCGCAAATATAATTATATTTCACATTCAACTTATGATACACATGTGCAATATTTCTTCAACGATAAAATCCTGATCTTATGATGATCTTAATAAACTACAATGTTTTTTTACTAATTAAAGCATTTAATAGATTTTCGGGTAAAATATGAAAAAACGTGTTTGTTATAATTTTATGAAATAAAATAAAATATATTTAAAATAACGGAAGAAACGTAGTTTTGAAATAATTTTATAAAGCAAACAATTTGTGAAATTATTATTTTGCTGATAGTCGTATTGTACTAATTTGCAAAAGTACAACAAAGTTGTGAAAATTATACATATCTAATATTTTGTTAATCAAATATGGATTTTTATAATTTTAAAGTAATATGTATGGAAAAAACAACTAGAAAATAACGTGGTGTAATAGTTTCTTACGCGCGTCAGCGTTTTATTTATACGCAAAATTAAATAAATAAGGAAGATAGAAAAAAATGTTATTCCAAAGATTTTGTATGTACAATATTATTATTTGGTGAAATATAATTTAAACTTTGAAACAAAAATGTGATAATATTCATATTTATAAAAAGAAACGTAAATTTGTATAAGTAAATAAATGAAAACTAAATATTTATTCTTATCTTCATTTGTATTTTACTTGTATTGTTTATTAAAAGGAAAAATAACTAAAAGGAGCGTGTGTGTATTTTAGTTAAGAATTTTTTTAAGTAAATAAAAAATTTGTAATCCAGCCATATTGAAAACCATATTTTTTTGTTTTTCATTAGTAGACTGCAGATTTTTATGCATGAATAAGGAATTAGTTATTAATAATAGACTAATGAATTGTTCTGCTGTTCCTGTAAAGGAGATATAGTACATTAAAATTTAAAATGTTCGTGGTGTTATGTATATCTTTCGGCCCATAAATGATACTATATTATATTTTCGAATCATTTTAAACATTTTACAAAAACTTTATGTAAGATTTATTTGGTACGAACATTCAAGTACCAAATAATGCGAGATTCAAGTCCGTGTTTTGCTCGGGTCGGAACCCGCACGACTAAATTACATTTTCTTATCTTGGCAGAAGCGTTTTTCATTTTTCTTCTTTTTTAACTGAAATAATCATAACCTCTGGCTAAGGTAGAAATGAGTTCCGCCCTTCTACGCTGACTTCGAATGTACAGACCTCGCTTCTCGATCGGAGTGACGTGGTCTTTTCTGGTGTCCGTAAGCAATTTCGTTTTTTCGGAATTTCAATCTTTTTTAAATCATGGAATCCCATTGGATAATCACCAACAATTACGTAGGTTGGCTGAAACCAGTTCTGCAATTATGCACCAACTTACCACTTGATTTTGTGTTCGTATTTACGTGTTTCTGAAACTGGCACCATCATTTACCTTTTTCTTTTCTTATTTTTATTAAACGATGCTATAGGGAATAAGGATGAATGATGCTCGTTACATTCACATACTTTGTAACACATAACGATTTGGAACAATAATAAATTTCTAATTTCCAATTAGTAAGTGAAATGCAAGTTAAATTAAACGCAATTAATATACGCACGTACACTGTCGCTCAAAAGTATCCAAGCATTTTCTTATTTCTGAGGGAATATAATTTAATTGTAAAATCATAGAAGAAGGCGATGCCTTGATAAATAATCTATACATTTTGTATTATTGTATCATTATAACGTGATAAACTTGATTTTTAATAACCGCTACCTGAGGCGGAGCACGTGTAGGATGTTATTAAAGTACTCGACGTTTAACTTCAACAGTATTTATTTCGATGACTAGTGCGCGTCATTGTAGGTCGGTCGGACTACGTAATGTGACCCATTAACTTAACGTGACGTAACTAAGTTTTGAACTGCCCGCCTAGCATCCTTTTCATTGTTTTGGGTTTCGGGCTGGATTAACGCGTCGCGGGTGTCACAGGGTAAATTTGACTCCGATAAGATAGTTAATCCCAACTGTCTTATCATAAGTCACCGCCAGGGTATCATCCAGTCACGCTAAACATGATACATCCGTACAACCAAAGTCCAGAGTCACATCTAACCATATGATACATCCGTACGACCAAAGTCTTTCTCCCACTCCAACAAATAAACTAATATAAGTACTGCTCCCGAAATCACCCGAGCAGTCTGCAGTCTGCAATACTCAAAACCTACCCAAAACTTTAAAAGTCTATCGTTGTGAACCTCGAATATAATAAGAAGTTTATTATTAATAATTGTATAAGTGTGTGGAAATAAAGAGCTCGATCTCCTGTTTTGAGATCGACATTTTTTTAATAATTTGATAAATTATTACAGTCTACAGATTTCCCTATCGCTTCAATGCGAGTTGGAGCGTCGGCTACGTTGTTGTCTTGTCCTTTGATATATCGGATGTCGGTCGTAAACTGTCTGATATAATCGAGGTACCGAAATTAACGCGGCAAACACTTATCAAGGTTCTGATTAAACGCGTACGTGAGGGGTTTGTGGTCTGTATAAATCGCAAAGTTTCTCCCTCTCACGGCGTGTCTAAATCGTTTAACCGCAGTGTACATCGCAAGTAGTTCGCGATCATATGCACTGTATTTTCGTTGCGCGGGATCAGGGATTTCGTAACGAATGCCATGTGTCGTTCACACGCTGCTGCAGGACTGCTCCTATAGCGTAATCAGACGCGTCTAACGCGAGGCTGACCGGCGTGCCTGGTATTGGATGCGCTAACATCGTGGCGTCAGTGTCGCACGCTCAAGAAAAGCCACCCGCTCAGAAACAGTAATAAAGTAGACGAAACATCCTGCATGCCACAGCTATCGAAATAATAACAAAACAGCAACTGAATAGCCGCCTCTGATATACATCCGACGATAACCCCCCAAAGGGACTAAAATCTCGATATAAAGACCCTCCTAAACTAGCGTTCAACACCTTATTCTGTTGTGACACTTTGAACCGTCACTCTGTTGGATTTATACAGGGTGGTTGGTAACTGGTGGTACAAGCGGAAAGGGGTTGATTCTACATGAAAAAAGAAGCCGAAAATATAGAATAAAAAATTTTTTGTTAATTTTTCCATCGAGACAACGATCTACAGTGAGATCCGTTATAACGAGACGTGGTAAAGTGCACGCGTACCGAGCGAAAATTCAAAGTTGATTTTCTCGAAAACAAAGCTTCAAACGAAAAATTTGTATTCTATATTTTCAACTTCTTTTTTCGCGTAGAATCCGCCAGTTACCAACCACCCTGTATAATAAAATTTCCATCATCTTATACGAAGTTCAATCTCTTCACTTTATTCGTGAAACGTTCGAACTGCGACGCGTGAAGATCAGCGGCGATCTATCGGTTTCGTGATTTCTTGTGTCTCCGACGTGACATCATCGAGGGCGCGTTTCGCAGGCCATGCGGCCAACACATACGTTTCAACCCTGCAACTTTCTCTACGGCCATGGGCTAAATACCTATAAATATGTAAAACGAAGCATTAACATTTGCATAAATAAAACAATTTATAGCATCTACAACCAAATTTCCAATATTTGGAATTTAAAAATGATTATTGCTTTGTATCTTTAATTAAAGTTTGTAATCAAAATTCAAGAACATGTTCAGGGACGATTGCAACGTCATTGACCGGAGTCGATCCGATACCAGCTAAAGCAGCCTATCGATACATACGATCGATGGGAAGATTACGAAGAGATTAAAATTTTTTATTTTAAAATCCCTCGAACGATAAGATCGATACATGTACTCGTATCAAGCCGCTTAACTCTTCACTTGACTTCTTTGCTTCAATCGCCTTTGGCCAAAACTATTTTCTATGATTTTTGTTTCATCCTCATAATCCTTGCCGCCACTTCTGTAGAACTTCGTTTCCGAGAAATTATCGAAAGTCTAACATCTAATTCGTTATAATCGAAGCACTTATAACTACTGATTGTTCTAAAATGCTTTCTCGATCACGAAATGAACAATTATTCGACGACGACCTTAATATATGTACGTCCCCATCCATAAGTAGCAGGACACATACAAAAGAGGAAATAAATCTGAAAAATTATTTGCTAGCCATTAAAATTTTTATTATTATTATTTCCTTTGTATTATGAACTATTCATATATTTTATATTATAATAAGAATCTCATAAATAATAGAATTAAATTCTTTTTTCGTTTATATTTGTTTCTCAACCACTGTTCGAACAAGTATTGGCATTTATATTATTACATTTTTTATTTTATTGTATCTGCAGTTCCACACATTCTGTAAATGATTCCACGAATTAGATTCAAATTTCTGCAGGCTCCATGAATTTCCTAACCAATTGTGACATCTGAATTAGAAAATTGGAAGTTTTTTTATTATGCATTTCAAATCGTAATATTTCTCATTTTGCATAAACATAAACACACAACTCTGATTGATTGATCATTCCTTTGTTGATCTACATTATGATGTTCTAATATTTATAAATAATAGTAGTATATGTGTGGACACTGTTCTTTTATCAATATTTCTTAATAAATCATTATTTCAAACATTAAACAATATATTTTAGACACTTTCAAGGTAAAAGTAGACGAAAACAGAAATTTAAAAAATGTTTGTTACAAAGCATACGAATCGTAGTAACTCGACATCGGTGAAAGGATGAAGTGCATGAATACCTAATTAGGCATTGCCCAGGTTAGTTAGCCAGAGGCTTTCCAACCTGATATAATTTATGGCATGTACTTAAACTGTACCTGTCCAGTGAAATACGAGGCAGGATATGCAGGTATCCAACGATGTATAGTAACTTGAAATCGGTTATTGGGTATCGAGAATTTGATTGATTAGAATGAGAGACATTAGAGACAGCGAGTAATTCAAGGTTGCCTTGTCGTAAAAATAGAGTTATTTCCCTAGAGAAACTCGTTACGAAAGGTAAAAGAGTTCCTTCTGGCAATTGTGAGAAATAATTCTCCATTTACTTCAAAACTTAGGAATCCTATGCAATCTATGTTATAGATGTTTGATAATGAGCGAGTAATTTGATTTGACCATACAGTATTTTTATCTATCAATATTTCTGCTAAGTTTGATAGATATTTTAATTTTTCTTAAATTACAATCGTATTGACCCCGTAGAGAATCAGAACCGACTCAAGTTAAACAGTTTTTTTTTATCTTTACATTCACAATTTGTCCAGTTTGGACATTTGGTAGAATTTTTTAGCTGTTAGATTATCATGTGGGTGGCTACCCCCCAGTGGGATACCATCTTCGTGTTTGTTAGGTTGTGTCCTTTGTGAAGTCTGCTGGGTGTTTCCTTTTCAGTCTTCTATCCATGTTTGAGGTGTTGATCGTCTCCGCAGCTAGCCGGTTTGGGTGTGTTCCTATTCTTTCTATGTATTTTTCTGCGTATCTGCTAATTTCCTCTTTGACCGTTGGTATTCCCAGGTCCTTCCGTATGTCCTCGTTTCTAACGTACCATGGGGCGTTTACTAATGTTCTAAGAATTTTTGCTTGTACTGTCTCTATTTTGTTTATATGGCTCATTGCTGCTGTCCCCCATAGTGGTATTCCGTACGTCCAGATTGGTTTTACGATCGTTTTATATATTTTTAATTTATTTTCTATGCTTAATTTGGATTTTCGACTTGTTAGCCAATGCATTCGTCTCCTTGTTGTCTGTATTTTGTCTATTATTAATTTAGTATGCTGTTTCCATGTGAGTTGTGTTTCTAAGTGGAGTCCTAGGTATTTGACTTGCCTTGTTTGCGGTATGTGCGTGCCCTTCAGTAGGATGTTTGGTGGTGTCTGTTTTCGCAGTGTGAATGTAATATGGTTGCATTTATCGGGGTTTGCTTTTATTTGTTTACCTTGTTGCCACTTTTCTATTTTTGTGACATGTTCTTGTAGTAATTTGACTGCTGTTTTTGGGTTAGTGTGCCTGACTAGTACAGCTGTGTGGTCCGCGAATGTCAGTATTTTGCTATTGGTAGTTGTTGGTATATTGGCCGTGTATAGCGTGTATAGTATTGGTCCTAAGACGCTTCCTTGCGGAACCCCTGCCTTGATGTCTTTGACTTCGGAGTATGTGTCCTTGATTTTCATTACGAAGGTTCTGCTGCTTAACTAAGATTTTATTAACTGGTATATTGAGTTAAACAGTAGCGGTGGTTTTCTTTCTAAGCGTAGATATTGCCTATTATAACATTACGTAATATGAATTTTTTTCTTATATTTATCCAGAATTCTGTAATATTTATCTGTCTTAATCTAGGATTTCAAACGAGATAATAATTCTTAAAGATTTTAATAATCTCCTAATAATATTTAAAGCTTACCTCATTTCCTGGTTAAGTAATACTTATGAATGAGGATGCAAGTTTCTTGTAACTCTAATTGGTTTTGCGAAACCGCATTCTGAAGTACAATTTTTATTCTCGATCTGTCTATTCTGTATCATCGGAAGTGGAAATCTGGATTCTCTTACACAATTGAATTAGCTAGTATTATCGTTACTATCATATTTTTTCGTTAAACGTTTGAAACATTTATTAATGTAATTTTGAAATATTTGTATATGATTAAAGATATTTATGCAAGCTGTAATAGATCATTATTAGCATTTAGAATTTCTTATATGACAGTAACAAATTCTAAGATCAAATAGAACATTCAAATGGTAGATAAAATGACATTTTGCAAACACACAATCGAATTTCATAAATTACAAATTTGGCCATTTTAGTCGACTAATGTCAATTCATTAATATTATTAATTGGTAAATTATAGTGAAAAATGGTTAATAAAGGACGTGTTAATTAATAACCGAACGAAGTTCTGGTGAACTTTCGTATTGATATTAAAAAATTCTAACTGATATGAAGATTTTGTCATACCGCAAGACGCGGGTATTTCTCAACGTCAGCTATTATCCGCTAGTCCGAATGTCACAATGGTCCTGAATGTTCTAGCGACATACAAAAGACCGACAGCGGCCAATTTACACCAGCTCGTCTGCATTTTCTGTTACAATTCAGCAGACCGCTGAAACTTGCGAGAAATTCCCATGTAACAGAATCTGGCCATTTGCGTCGAGCATAAATCACAATGGCAATTTCAATTAAAATTACAAGTTAATAAAAGTTTAACGACTCATAATTTCTCTTATGAAAAGAATAGTCGCATTAAAATTTTATACATTTAGAAAGTTCTTGTACAAAATGTATGTAAAGATAAAATTACCTAAAGCTACGACCATGTTGATAGAAGTTAGTACATTTATAAAAAAATAAAATACGCTTGAAAAATGATAAAGAAACCTATTGGTATTTTTCAGAGTCATTACCTTTATTAATTAGGACTTTGTGCATATACAAATTTGTAGCGGCACAGGAGTCAAAGGACGACGCGAGTCGAGAGCGACTCGTGCTGTTGCTTTGCCTCAGGACATTGACTCAGCCTTGACGCAGAAATGTAATGATAAACAAACTGCGAGCAAAACAATGCCGCCGCTACATGCAACCGTCGAATCAAGACGAATTTCAATTTTCCGACTCTCCCCCGACCAGTATAAATAAACGGACGCGATAGCGAGTATAACTTCATATATTTGTGCCTGTAAATGTTGTCGGATATTCATCAAAAAAATCGCTCACATCGACGCAGGCATGTAACTGACAACAAAATAAATAGTTTATTCGTAAATAAACGCTTAAGAATTATTCATAACTAAATTTGGTAAAATACAAATGCAATTTGGTGTAAATTGTTTCGCTTGAAAAGTTTGAAGAGTAAAATACATAGCAATGTATAAAATTTAATCTAAAAAACACGTCTTATTGTATGTTTTATGTTCCATTCTATCACAAGCCCATTGGCATTGACATATTAATTAAAAATTAATTGTTAATATTAAGCAAGCATCACTATAAGAAAATAGCCTATAAGTAAACTACAAATGTTATATAAATGATATTAGATGACTACAGCTAAAGAAACGGAATCTAAGTAAGAATTTGTTTCAATTATTAAATATTAAAACAGATACTGCATTTTGGATATTATATATATACAGGGTGGTTGGTAACTGGTGGTACAAGCGAAGAGGGGGTGATTCTACGCGAAAAAAAAGTCGAAAATATAGAATAACAATTTTTCGTTTGAGGCTTTGTTTTCGAGAAAATCGACTTTGAATTTTCGCTCGGTACGCGTGCACTTTAACACGTCTCGTTATAACGGATCGCACTGTAGATCGTTGTCTCGATGGAAAAATTAAAAAATAAAAATTTTTATTCTATATTTTCGACTTCTTTATTCGCGTAGAATCACCCCCTTTCCGCTTGTACCACCAGTTATACCCTGTATAATACCACCTGTATAATACCATCTGTATAATAGTAATATACTATCATATATTATTATTTGAAGAGATACAGTTATTAGCAATATTAGAACTGGATTCTGCTGTAGTATAATTTCATATATTTGTGCCAATTTTTATATTTAATTTATATTATTACTAATTTTATTATTGATGCTATTTAATACATTATAATATAATAGTAAGTGATTTTTCCTGTTTTTACATTTTTGCTTCCTTGCATATTATATATAATATCGGTTTTAACTGTAAAATATCTATACATAAAATGAAATAATATTCGTATGTAATGTTTGATACTGAAACTTGATTTAGAAACTGTTCGTCCCTAAAAGGTTCTATTCTTAAGAGAAAAATTAAAAAAAAAATTTCTATTCTATATTTTCGACTTCTTTTTTCGCATAGGATCACCCCCTTTCCGCTTGTACCACCAGTTACCAACCAGTTAATTTTTTTTAAGCAATAAAATAGTTTCACGAGCTTTGTTAAATATATATGCCGATTTTTAGTACGTATTAGCTTTCAAAAGTAAATTTTATCATTAGCATGTTTCAGTGTATGAAAGGATACGTGATAACCTTATTCTTTTACTCATAATTTTGTGATTGGATTATCTCCTGTCAAGAATAAGCCAACATGTGGATCCTTTTGAATACTCATGTACACATATATTCAATATTATAGTAAAAATCTCAACAATGGTACACTAGCTTGTTAAATAAGTTCGTACCATTTTTGACAATCGGTATGTTCAGCTAGATAAATGGTGAGATTAGAAGATTATTTATTACGAACTTTTGTCAATTAACAGAAAATGGTTTTTAGATCGTTTTTCATTTTTACTATTAATTTACCGCTTTGCTTTGATAAAAATCGTGTAACCTAGCAATTAGAAGTGCTCCAAATATGAATCTTGCAAATTTTTTGATCGAAGATTTATATGTTTTACCTGAAAATTCTTCCAATATATTTCGTTACCCAAAGATATATATATACAATATATTTTTACGATTAACATGTTTAAATACGTTTAAATAGATTCAGATCCTTTAAATATGTGCTTCAAATATGTCCATGTATGATTAATACGTTTAACTACATTTGATATGTTTAGAATAAACAATTTATGCCATGAATTAAAATAGATAATTTTCGGTTTAAACGTAAACTTATTAACAAATACTAATCGAATAATGTACAATTATAACATATAAATACATATGTAAATGAAATAAGCGAAGATATAGTAGTTAACATCAGAAATTCTACATAGAGAATTCAGACCCAAAATTTCACACATAAAGAACCTATTTTCACTTCATAAATTGGTCTATAGTTACCATTTGTTTATAGAAATAAATAATCAAATAACTATTGCGACGTTACTATCCGCAACAAAATTGAAATTATACTTTGCCAATATCGCTAATTAAATATTAACGTTAAAGGTACCGACGACTAAAGTATAAAACAAAAGAACTGAAATTAATGAAATATAAAAAAATATAATGTAAGAAAAAATGGAAGTATTTACATACGTATTTTACAACAAATCATTCAAATTCTCAAAAATGTTGTTACTTCACAATATTTCTAATATTTTAATAATTCTAATATTATATGTTCAATTATTTTCGTGTATCATATCAAGTTGAAGTATGTAGAATCCATCAATGACTCCTTTCCTCCCAAATGATTCTTTAAAAAACAACATATCCCAATCTTCAACACTTCCAGCTATATACGTATACTATACATTGCCCTAACTTCCGATTAAATTTCTCAACATCTCCCTCACCAACCATACTTCTACTTCATTAAATCAAATCCAGGCGAAGACACGTTGTTAAGTTTCCCGGTTGCTGCCTTAACAACGCGTGCTACCTTAACGCAATTCCATCTCAATAGAATTTTCATCGTAAGAAAAACTTGCCCTCTGAGAGAATAAAAGTTCGTTTATCGCAAAAAAAAAAAAAAAAAAAGAAAAAAGAAAAGGGTTTGGAAAGTATTCCGAAACCAATTTTCTCGCTCGTCACCACGTTTTATTTCACAGAAATCTCATGTCTCGGTCTAATCTCGCCTGTTTCCCGCTTCGATCGCGACATTTTCCCATCGTCCCTCGACTCAGCACCGGAGATCGATGAACATGAAATGCGTGGCACATGCAAGTTGGACGCTTGTATTAACGTAAAAAGCTTTTACCCTTGTGCCCAAGTCTGCGCCCTTCTCTGTTTTTCCGTCGCAAAATCGTTTTCAGGAATCGTTTTCCCCTTTCGCCTCTTGACTTCGACGATAAATTCTGCATGACCGAATAGAAAATTCACCTCGCGTTTTATATTCTTATGCTTAGCTTTCTTTTTAATTTTATTTACGGGAGAAAATGGATTGAGGAAATAATTGTACGTTCAGAGGGTGAATTGATGTACTACGCATGACATGGGGTTCGACGTTTTAGAGATTGATTCGATATTACGGTTGGACATTACTTTCTGTGCTTTTTATGTCTGATGCAGTGTAAAGAGATTGAGTTGGTAAAGGAGAATATGAGGAACGGAGTGAGAAGTGTAAGTATAGGCTGAAAAACAATTTGTCAATTGCGAAATACATATAATAACAAAAGAGAAGTCTTAATTTTCCAGTTTAATTATTTATTGCTATTTGTTATTAATATCATTTATTTTGTTATTTTATACGTCTGTGTTATTCTCATTTTATATACTATATTAAATTATGAAATAATCATATACTTGGACTCATATGAATCTCATATAAATGGATATAGATGATATGGAGAGATATACTCATATTTTACATATTTTACATACAGTGACTGTAATGAAAATTATTAAAAGAGACCAAAAAATGTTATTAAAAGAACATATCATTTTAATATATAACTATATATCTTAATACGATTTTTAATTGTTACGTTATCGTCATTATGGAATCGCTGAAACACTCAAATAGCATATTTTATCGCATAAATTCTCCCAATTCATTGTCAGTGAATTTTAAATAACGTGAGTGACCAGAGTAATTCCTTAAATATCAACCAAATCGGATACTCAAATAAAAACTGTCATAATCAAATCTGCCATATGCATGGCATGGCTGAAATATCTTCGTTCATTTTTTCATCTGTTACTGGCCACAGACACAAACTCGCTAGTAAAGATGATAACTAACGTCAACTCGATAAATATATTAGCAGATTCTTTCATTAAGGCTGTTATAATTGAATTTTTCAGTTGTCTTGCATTGTAAGCGACATTGAAATATTCAATCTTCGTTTGGTCATTCGATATTCTATTTTTTTCGTCAAAAAGATACTTCCTATTAATAGATAGATATTTTTTTTTTATTTACATGTACTTTACAATCAATTCTCGCATTGAGAATTTTCAGTGAGTTTCTCTGGCGTGGCGCAGTGACATGGCTAATTATTTCTAATAAGTTAATACGCTTATTAACTCATTATAAGTAAGTATAATTTATAAATAAGTATAACTTATAAATAATAGTATTATAAATACGCAAATATTACTTATTAGAAATATCTAGCTGGATCTAGTGCTTAGGTCTAACGGATAGCGTTTTCTTAGCCTGCGGACCTGGTCCGACGTATTAAGTAATTTAGTAATTAGGGGGTTTCCATGTTCGTTAACTCTTATGATATATCTGTTACTACATTTTGTTATTTCTTCTTGGACTGTGGGTATCTTGAGGTCGCGATGTATTGCTTCGTTGGTAACGTACCAGGTTGCATCTGTTAGGGATCTTAGAGTTTTCGATTGGAAGCGTCGAAGTATTTCAATGTTGGCATTACTTGCTGTTCCCCATAGTTGGATTCTGCAGGTCCAGACAGGTTTTATTACGATCTTACAGAGGGTAATTTTGTTCTGTGTGCTTAGGTTGGAGCCAATGAGCCAATGAGCCAGTAGAATTTTTTAAGTTTAACTTTGAGTTGCTTCGATTTGTCTGTGATGTGTTGTTTTCATGTTAATTTCCTGTCCAGAGTCAGGCCCAGATATCTGACTGAATCCTTGCTAGGAATTGTTATATTGTTAATGGTCGCCTGAGGGCAGCTTTGTTTTCGCAGCGCGAAGGTTACATGTGTGGATTTATTTTCGTTAATTTTGGAGCTCCATTTGTGAAACCACCTTTCCATAGAGTCGAGACATCGCTGGAGAGTGGAGGATGCAATAATAGATAGATATTGTCAAAAAAGGATTTATATGAACTACTGACAACATTTATTGCATTACTTGAATATTAATTGTGTTATCATTTATGTGTAAAAACCTATAAATGACACGTGAATTATATGTAAATATATATTATATACTATAAATAGTATGTCTTATATATTATGTTATTTATATTGTATATAGAATGTATTATGCTATTTATATGTTTTATAAATACATAGATATATTTATCTGTTATTTATACATATCTCTATTAATATATATTAGGAACATACAACATACGTATGTACATAATCTAAACGATATAATCAAAGAACAAAAATTAATATTATACGTGTTTAGAAATCTCTGATTGAAGCCTGAGGAGGATGTAGAAAAGCTTAATATTATTATCGATTGTAAGAATATTTCATTGTACTTTTCGCTCTTCAGTAGATATTATAAAAATTAATGTATTAATGATGTGATATAATATTTTTCCCACTCCTGATATTGAGAATTCTGAATTTCCATGGGGAAATTATTGTTTACTGCAAGACAATATATTTATTTTATTTTCTTAAATTTGTTAGATTACATTTTCTTAAAAGCCGAATAAACGAAATTATAATTCACTTTGCTACAAGTTTTAAAAGAAATATTACATCACATTATTTTGAATAATATTTTATAAATCAATGAAGGACGTAATGAAATTTAATTAAAACACATTTCTTTATATTGCAATATATGTCAGCTTGATATCCTGTTTAAAATAAATTCAATACAAATCATTTTCTAATAATAATACTGTTATGAAATTTGCACAAATGAATATCAAAAAACGAGTGAATGAACGAGAGGGGCGGAGGGGCGGGGAAAAAGACACTGAAACAACATACCTCAATGATGAACCTTGAATGCTATTAACCTTTGAAGGTTACAGTTGATCGGATAGGTAAAGTCCAAGATCGTGTTATAGTTACTTTTGCAGAGATGTGCCATACAGTTTGCCGATAAAGGGTAGTTGATTTATGGTCTTATGATACGATAAACGTTGAAATGTTCATCGTTCAGAATCAGACATATCGAAGATATCAACAGACTATAGTAGTAAATCTATGGTAATAAATAAACAAACAGAGTTGTTATTGATAAATGTCAATTAATTGATCATTTGAGAATTTTGTGTAGCTTATGTTAAATATAATTGTTGACATTTTATTTTGGTTTAATGAGTGTAGGAATAGTTGTATTTTGTTTAATTATCCTAAACGGTATTTGTTTCAATAAAATTAAAATTATGTCAAACTTTAGTGTAACATTTTTTATAAAAATTGTAGTCGTGACATTCACCAATACTATTTTACTATTTATTACTATTATTGACGCGAAATAAGCGCCCACCTTTGCAAATTATTATAATTCACATGAACATGTTTTACATTCTTCAATGAAAACGACATACGTTATAATCCACGAATTATAATATTTCTCTTCTGAAAAATGAATATAAGTCGATAACTTTTAACACCATTATGAATTAATATCTGTGAATCAATAAATTCTTAAAACACTTCAATTAATATTTTATAAATTTTTATTTTATATTTTTTTATTTTATTTTCATAAATAATATTTTATTATTTTATAATATTAATATTTTATATTATTTATATTTTATAGAAATAGCCTAAATTTATCCAGTGCAGAAACAGTGCAAGAAACCTGTAAACGAATCCCAAGCACGTATGCAATGTGGTAAAACTTTGTACTTTAATTTAACTTCGGTGGTTTTCGATATATGTACATATGTGACCAAAAGGTATCGCCGTATCGAGAAACTTTATATTAGCGTAGCAATTTATTGGAAAATACATTAGAACGGTTAGTATTGGTGCAAATATAAAAAGCTTTTAGTAGAGAATGCACATTCGTATATTTTTCACTCAGACGTTTATTGATTAAGTTCTCTTGTTTCATTTCGCTTCCGTCAAATTTTTATGGTGACATTAAAATACCTTCAGATCGTAAGAAACTTAATATCCTCCAATCTAAACCACGAAGTTATCCAAACCAAATGTAATAAATAATATGCAAAGATCTATATATCTGTGATAAATTATACAACAAACTTTGACTTGTTTCATAACTTGAAAACAATGAAAAGTTAATAACATCATTTTGATGCAATAATTGCATGTTTTAATTAATCGCTTATTTAATAAATTCTTAATAATACTTGAAATGTTTATAGCTTTCTCGAAAATAATATTAATCAAAATCTTAATTATTTAGAATTACAATGATTGAAATCTTAAGTTGATCGTTGTTGATCGTTTTTGGTTTATCCTTTGTATTTGTCGTTCCCAATCTAAATTTTTCGTGTCTATAACAGATCGTCTCTTTTCTTGAAGATGCTTTTCAGAATTTTGTATTAATATTACAAATGTATGAAAGCTTTGCTATATTAAATCAAGGATTAAGATCTTATTAAATATACACTCGAATTCATACAAGTCGAAGCCATATAATTAACAAAACACCGATTGTACTGCTTTGTACTGCTTGAAACTTGAAATTGACATTTGGTAAATACTACTTAACAATACTTTTAATCTCCAAATGACTTCTGAGTGATATCGTAATTGTGAAATTGGCCATTTCATACATGACAAATGAATATTTTCTGTTTATTTAGTGACCAACAATTTTTATTAAAAGCCATCTATACAATGAATTCCAAAGCAGAACGTCATATATTAAAAGCTTAGTATAGTTGTACACATGCTTCGCTCATGGAAGTAAATATTGTGATATAGCTATTCAGAGCAAAAGGAATATTATATTTTGTTATATTGCCAATTAATCCTTAAACCCAGTAATTGATTCTTTTCCATTAATTCTTTTCCATTGATTCTTTTCTTTGATTAATTTCCATGAGAGTTTTAAGAAAATAAATCTAATGTTAACAGAAAATGTACATATATATTTGTTTTTACAAATGTGTACGTATTCTATTCGTGAAAAATGTAAAACCGCGTTCTGACAAAATCCTGATAAAATATTCTGAAGTAAGAGTAAGAAAATATTGGAATACAAATGTATACTGTAAGACATCTTCTAAACCCTTGCCTAGCAGGTATGCCTCCCAGGTAAAAGTAATATTTGACATTCTACTCGAAGTATCCGTCCGAGACGTACAGAATTGCAGATTAATGCTGCTTACTGATTTCCAAATAGTTTGAAGGAAGTAAGAAGTTTTCAAATGCAAGTCAAATGTAAAATAAATATCTTACTTTGCTTTTAACCAGGCGTCAAACATAGTATATCAATGAAGATTTTTGTTTATGGATTTTTAAGCATTGTCATATATCAAAATAAATTTTGTTACATTCTGTTTATTTTACAGTGTATTTTCTACTAATTATGTGAAATATCTATACTTTTTTTTACAAATATAATTATATTTTATACAAATAATTGAACACGGCAGGATGTTCGAAACAATGCTCTAATTATTATTGAAATAATTAATGGCATGTGTATTTTAAAAAATCAGACCATAAGTAGAAAAAAGTGCAAAAATTGAGAGGACGTGTTTAAATATTTAATCTCTGTATAATAATGAATATATCAACATATTAATACACGTAGAAATAGATAAATTTCGTCTCGTTTCATTAATTTTATTATTCAACGTATTTTATATCAATGGCTACATAAAATAATTACTAATATAATATTCACTCCAAATTGGTTTTATAATGTTCGTATTATTCAGTTTCCTATTTAATTCGTTATCACTTGATTGCACGAATATTCAATTTGATTTCACGATTTAGATTCAGTCTTTCAGTTCACTTCTCAAAGTTTCCTACCTAATCCATCGAAAATTTTCTGTAATGAAGATTACATCAAAAAATTGCCAACATCAATACATAACCAATATATTTTAATCCAGCGAATATACAGGGTGGTTGGTAACTGGTGGTACAAGCGGAAAGGGGGTGATTCTACGCGAAAAAAAAAGTCGAAAATATAGAATAACAATTTTTCGTTTGAGGCTTTGTTTTCGAGAAAATCGACTTTGAAATTTCGCTCGGTACGCGTGCGGTACGTTATAACGGATCTCACTGTAGATCGTTGTCTCGATGGAAAAATTAAAAAAAAAAAATTAAAAAAGGAAATTTTTATTCTATATTTTAGACTTCTTTTTTTTCGCGTAGAATCACCCCCTTTCTGCTTGTACCACCAATTACCAACCACCCTGTATATGTATCGCGATTTTTACAGTACGCCTTGTAGAACCTAACTCTTACATTTTTTTAATTTTTTTTCTTTTTTTAAATTTTTCCATCGAGACAACGATCTACAGTGAGATCCGTTATAACGAGACGTGATAAAGTGCACGCGTACCGAGCGAAAATTCAAAGTCGATTTTTTCGAAAACAAAGCCACAAACGAAAAATTTTTATTCTATATTTTCGACTTCTTTTTTCGCGTAGAATCACCCCCTTTCCGCTTGTACCACCAGTTACCAACCACCCTGTATAACTATAAAGAAACAATATTCATTTAATTTTTATATGTTTAAAGCAAATAATTTTTATCACGAAAATAATTTACGTTCGATAATTACTAATATAATTTCGTATTGATAACGTAATATCCATCCTAAAAATATTATATTTAACAACGTACTTACAAGACGGAGGGAAAATATAAGAAATGGAAATTGCTAGTCCACAGTCGTGTCGAAAAGTAATAGCCAAAGTACTAAGAAAGATGCATACAAATTTGAAGCTGTAGCTATTCCTGTGAAGTCGTTTCAACACTGAACACCATCCTGTAGTCAAACGTGGAGAATCCTACCTCACGTAACTTTCAAACCACAACCTGAAAGTTTCAGATGTTTCGAACTTGTAACAGTGACTTTAAATTAATCCATATCTTGTCGTTATAAAATAACCAGACAAGAATCGCAAATCGAACTTGATAGATCGTAATTGCCGTGCTTGTGAACTATGAACTTAATACGTGACGAGATGAAACCTAAATAACAATCGCTTGATTCAATCCAATAAAATACGTTCGTATGTATTAGTAATAATATCTGTACATCGATGTACAGTATACATTAATAGACAGTATAACTGTAGAATTATTATTAGGGATTATTAATTTGGGATTATTATTGTATATGGCGAAGATATTCAGCCTTCTCATAGAAGAGTATCATCAAAATTAAAATTAAAAAATTTCACTGCCATTAAGAACAATATGGATACAAATGTAAAATAATCAACCGATTTTGGACGAAATGATTTAATTTGACATGGAAGATAAACTTTTGGATGTAAAATGTTTGTATACTGTGTATTACATAAAATACCCACACGCTATCAGCAACACGCGTTCAACTAGTCCAGATAATTTTTCAATGAATAAATTACTTCCGAATGGAGAAACTATAAAAATAGTATTCAATGAACTTTCAAATTCCGAGCCAGTAACTTTTATAAAGGTCAGCTTTACATATTCGATTAACAGCTAGAATAGTAATCAGAATTGAGGCAATCACACACGTTAACATTGAAGATAAGCTTTCATACGACAATAATTTTAATTTTTTTTTATAATTACGTATAACTGCAATTAAATCCTACCATCCTTTAACTATACTTTTAGTACAAATTTATATAATGGCAAAATCTTACGAATCATTATAACGACTACTGTAGATATTCTTTTTAGATATTCTTTGCATTACTGCATCTTTAGATCTCTCATAAGTGCATAAAAATCCGCAATGCATGTTATTAATATTAATCCTAGTAAACACAGGAACTTCCTTTCTCCTGTCACGATCTGATTCGCTTGACTTTAGCCGCGAATAAACGTGTCATTATACAGGATGTTCCAAAACGCTAGTAGACTCAGCACACTAAAATAAGAAGAAAAGTTCACACATATTATACATTTGTCCTATTTGAATTTATTTTCGAGATATTACTGTTTCTCTATTGTACCGTTTGTTTGCTTGCATTTGCGGGAATTGTTCGAAGTAATCGTGTTCACCTCGAATACAACAAACAAAATTACCAAATGTTGTCCAATTTCGTCGACGACCCTCAAATGTTTTACAAATCTCTCGTTCGAAAATTGTCTAACTATGGAAACTTGGCTATACTTCAGAAACAAGGTCAGATAGGACAAACATTTCGAACGTCGTTTATAGTGCATTGAATCCATCAGTGAAGTTATGGCCACATGTTGCGGAACACCCTGTACAAAGCTGGAATAAAAATTTCAAGAATGCGTCAAGTTATATGGAGAATATCAAAATGCGTAGTACATCTGGCAATTTGTTAGGGACCGTACGTATGGAAATAAATTGGAAGAGAAGAATAAAATTTTCTTTTTGACATTTTGTTTTCAAAACGTTCAAATGAAAATTTACTGCATACGCGTGCATCTGATTATATCCGGACTTTATCTGTAGCTACTAATAGGAAGTGCCAATGTCATGACAATTAATTTATTAGTCTTCACTTAGCGGAGGCTTCGATATTACTGCTACGAGTACGGATTATACATAGTTAAATGAAAAGGATTTAACAAAATATGATTTTAACAATTAATAAACGTAAAATATTTGCATAACGTCAGAACAAACTCGCAGCCTTTGCTATCCGAGGGTTTACGATCATTTTATATGCACATACATTTATGCATATCTGTTTTTATTTTTGCAATTGGATGTTTGCTATTCAAAGTGCATACTGCAGTTTCACAAACTGAATTTTCTCAAAAATCAAATGTCAAACGAGAAAATGTTATTTATGCTCCTTGCTCGTTATCAGTTGTATTACGAGTCCTAACTGACGCAGAGTTAATCACTTTCTGTAACTGCTTCGACAGAGCGATCGATTCCGTCATTTATAAGGCGCGATCGATGCTCACTCGACTGTTCACACATATCACAGAAATCCGGATAATGAAAAAAATGTCATAATTCTTATTGCAGGATTATGGAATTATTTTCATCAAATTTCTAAAGTTCTTTCAATGAAAATGATGCTAAACGCGATTTCATTTAAATAAATTCCAATTTGCAAATCCAAACTATACAGGGTGACGCATCTAAAACAGGCTTGAGTATCTCAAGAAAGTTGTTGTTGCTGATAGAAAAAAATATGTCAGATCAAATTTATATTGTGTCAAGGAGTACATAATTTGATTTAAATAATATTAATACGAAATGATATGTTTTTCTATGTACTATCTAACGGAACATTTTGAGACACGCGCAATGACCTATGGTTCAAGGTCATTCAAGATCACATAAAATCAACTACAAGGGAAAATAATTTACTTTAAGAATACTTTATTTTACGTAGTGATGATTTATTAATCTTTCACTGCACTGCTTCGTCAAATGTTCGAAGTGGTAACCTTGAGCATCGATGCTCATGTTTTAAAGCGTTGCAAGAGATACATCATGGCATGTGGAATTTCGATCGGATTAATCGCTGATTTTTGTTTATAGGAAAAATTAAAGCAGCAAGTATACAATCAAACCTCGACAATCAGAAAAGAGACGAGAGAACGTGTAGCATGAGCTTGTTTCGTGATTAATCGGAACGAAATTCGATATGCCATGATATAAATCAATCGCAACGGTTTAAGGCACGCATCGATGCTCAAGGTCACCACTTTTAACTTTCAAAATAACAGTGTACTGATACTTTAATAAATTGCCATTACATAAAATAAAGTGTTCGATCGCTCTCATGAAGTAAATTATTTTCCCTTGCAATTGACCTTCAGTTACCTTCAACCACAGTTCATCGTGTGTATTTTAATATGTTCTACTAGATGGTACGTAAACAAACATCATATCATTTAAAAAAAAATTGACCTTTATATAACCTGTACGCGTCCACCTTTCAAACAACTATTTACACCAAATTATATGTCCTTCGAAGCTATGCAATAACAGCCGTGTTATTCAAGTGGCCCGTTTTACGTGTCTCACCCTGTATATCCTATAACAATTACTAGCACTTACGTGTACTGAATTTTTCTCATTGTTATCTCTTATCAAAGTGTTAATTCACGTGTTGCTTACAAGATAACAGATTGCAATTGAAGTATACGCATCGATATCTTAACAGTCCAGATACCGACGAATATACGTAGTGAGCAAAATAATTTCTCAATACTGTAAAGTTCCTTTTTCTTATCATTTTGAAATTATAATATGAAAATTTTCGGTGAGAGTAGGTATAAGCTTTGCACTCTCCTTTTTTAGTTCTTGATTTAGACTAATTTTCTAACAATAATACAAAGTGGATTTTGTTTAAAAATTAGCTCGAGAAATAGTAAGAAACTCGTCATCAGTGTCCACAGACCGAAAGTATTGATTAACCAAATAGTCGGTTTTTCCTGTGATTCCGCCACAAAAATATACAAAAAAGTATTATGATTCCATCGAGTCACTAAATATACAGGTCACTAAATTAATCTTAATCTCAACTATCATAATATTAAAAAGACGTAGTCTCGTTAAAAATATATGACTTCGAAAAATATGACGTTTGCTCTCTTTCTAAATCTGTAAAAGTATTGAAACTTCCAAGTAATATATGACATAGATGTCAAAATGCACGGAAATAAGACTTGCATCGTTTGTTAATTCCCCAAATACTCTCAGCAACCAAATCTATATAAAACTTCTTTATATAGGATTTCAAGACATAAATCCTCCAAATTCTGAAAATTTAAAATTAACGCGCTATTTCATAGTTATTATCATGTCTAAAAATGGTATATACAGAATATCAACGACCAGATTAATGGATAATTGACAGAATAACTGGTTCAAGTCAATCTATCGAATAAATGATGCAAGTAGTTTGACGAAAAACGTTATACACGATAAAAATACGAATCATTCATGTTATAATAATCAATCTGAAGGCTATTAAATCATACAGTTCTTAAACATAATATTCAAGTACTAAGTACATAAATACAAAATTGAAATAAGATATTTAACCCCTTAACCTACAACCATGAGCATAGCCCGTAGTACGATGGTCAGGCCAAACATAAATATTACGGTCATAGCTCGTAGTAGATGATCGGACCAAACGTAAATATTACGGGCATAATCCGTAGTACGATGATCGGGCCAAATATAATATACAGGGTGGTTGGTAACTGGTGGTACAAGCGGAAAGGGGGTGATTCTACGCGAAAAAAGAAGTCGAAAATATAGAATAAAAAATTTTCCATCGAGACAACGATCTACAGTGAGATCCGTTATAACGAGACGCGATAAAGTGCACGCGTACCGAGCGAAAATTCAAAGTCGATTTTCTCGAAAACAAAGCCTCAAACGGAAAATTTTTATTCTATATTTTCGACTTCTTTTTTCGCGTAGAAACACCCCCTTTCCGCTTGTACCACCAGTTACCAACCATCCTATATAATATAATATATGTCGGACATATAGGGACATCGGGCCTTTCTTTTGGAATTTTGGAAAGATCCCCGATGCTTTGGTCTAATCTATTTATTATAGCTGTACTTGAACAATAGAACTTAGAAGTAGTAGTTGTGATACGATCTGATTATGTTTGCCCGAGATTTGCGACAGTGGGCTTGGGCTCGAGGTGACACAACTGGTCGCGAACGTAGCCACGGTCACGGGATGAACGTTTTTACCTAACAGAAGTACCAATATTGAGGGACACACGCTGTATTAACAAACAAGCCCCGGGCAGCTGTCGGCTCTACGCGGGTCTGCCTAGTAACGGCGTCTGGAATTTTGTCGATATCCCCGGTCAATATGCAATTGACAAATGTGATCGTATCAGTCTTTTATTCTTGCGATCACTTTGGAGAGTTTACACACATCGTCTTGTCTGTCAGTCAGAAAGATACCGTGCGTCACAGCTAACGTCACTTTGCGTTTCAAAACATATTCTATTGTACAAAGAGTTTTCCCGTTGACCGTGGATTCGTTATTGAACCTAAGAACATCGTCATTAACATCTAGAGTGTCGAACCACCACGATTAATTGTCAAACTCTGTAAAATCAGCACCTGTGCATATAATTGTAAATATAGTCTCCATTGAACAACTACGATGGCTTGTCCTTATGAAGATACGCTACGCGTCCCTAAGACTAACGGCAACCCGACAAACCAGACATATATAATAGCTTGTTTGCTTTCTCGGCCATAACATTCTCGAATGTAAATCGTAGGTTGAGGGATTAAGTACGGCTTTGTGGTTTATTACCATTAAGTTAAACACATCTCATTAAATTCTTAAATAGTGTATCAATTACAAATCTTTCATATGTGGTCCTTTACAGAACCGAGTATTTAATTGTTATTTTTCAATAAGACATGTATTTAAATCTTAAAACCACGCAAAATAAAAACAAATATTAAGCAAAATATATGTAAATTTTATGCACCATCTTCTACGAGGTACTAAGCTTTTGAAAAAATCGAATACCTTGCTACTTGAATTAATAAATCTATTATCATTCCAAGCTGCACGCTATCATATATCTCAAAGCTAAATGCAATTTAAAGCAGATTTCAATTCAGACCAAAAGAGATATGCATTATTGAAACATTCACCAATCGTTATACGCTAATGATGAAGACGACTGCAGTGATGTTTTAATGTCATTTATGCAGCACGCTGATGCACACGCAAATCAAATGTTTAATAAAGTAATTCTTAAGACAAATAAGAAGCATTATGGACGTGATCATTGTCTCAGCTAGTCGACAAACGTCTGCCTGTGTTTCATTGGAATTCATCAGTGTTTATGAACCGCAACAGCATCGTTTGTTTTTAAGACTGTTCTACGTTGCGTATTTTGTTTTTTCTCGCTCCGTGACATTCCTCTAACGTAGCAACCCATAAATATAAACATACTTCTGCATGCTAATAAAATAGCACTGAGTTTCCATTCCCTTGCACTGATCCTTATAATTTATTCGCATTGCATATTACGGTGCCTAGCATTCTTTCCAGGTTTATATTTACTTGAACGATGTGAATATATATTCTGCGATAAATTCAGAGCAGAGATATTTTATTAGACGCATATTAATCTCACATTTGTTGATTTCATCTAGGTATGTTATTGCCAGACAGATTATGTTGAGATAAATTACACATCATTGCAGGATTTATGAATGATTCTTGTTAGATAACGGTGTTTCATAATTAAGGACTTATGAAATGGAGTGAGTTAAATGAGAAGCTAAATATTATAAAATTATTATATGATAATTATGAAATAAGTATAAAATTAAACACATAAAATAATTTATCGACCGTTAAGTATTGTGACATTGCCATAATATAAAAGAGAAAATTATCAATTTTCTACAAGTAATAACGAACCTCACAAAACATAAAAATTACGAACTTGCTGTAGGAAAAGTTACTTTTGTAGATTAAAACAATTAAAAAATTAATTTACATTATTTTCTGTGCTATGTATAAAAGACGATTAGAGAAAGTATGAGAATGAAATGTTTTTTAAATATTCTAAAATCTTAATATCAAATAATTTAGTATATTGAAAATCAATTGCTTTATAAATTAAAATAAGTAAAAATGTATTTTTCATTACTTCGTCGACATCATGTAAAAGGTAGTCAAAAGGAAATATAATTATATTCATAATTGTTCATAAATATCTTATAAAAAATCATTTATATTAAAGCTATTACGAAAAGTAGGATAAAGCCTCTATAATAAATCTTATTTACAAATATTTTACAAATGTTTCTCTCCTTAAATTAATTAGACGAATTAAACAATTATCTCCACCAATCTGTCAATTTTAATCTCATTAAATTATATGCCTCGGATAAAACTGTTTTTAGCTTTAAATTATGACATTGACAATAATAAATAACATAAGTATTTATAATTATCTTTATGCATTATAAAATTGATGTTATGGATAAAATGAACACAGGTTACATAAATATTAAAACCATAGGACTTTTATTCCTCCTGAGAGAATAATGTAGAAATTTTGTGAGTTGTAGCTTCTTCATATATTCATGCATTTATAAGAAGAAAAGCGTGGATAATATTTTTCTATATGTCATGTCACTATGCATTATATTGTAAAATTAGATTACAACGATAAAATATTCCTTTGATTTACGAGGCCCGAAGAGAATTTCAGAGCATGAATTTCAAACATTAAAGGTAGTATGTAATTTATTACACGTAAATTTCAGATTTTCATGCATATATGGGATATTTGAAGATACAAAAATGTATAGAATACACGTAATAGGCAATAATATACAGGGTGGTTGGTAACTGGTGGTACAAGCGGAAAGGGGGTGATCCTACGCGAAAAAAGAAGTCAAAAATATAGAATAAAAATTTTTTTTTTAATTTTTCTCTTGTGAATATAATTTTTTAGGGACGAACAGTTTCTAAATCCAGTTTCAGTATCAAACATTACATACGAATATTATTTCATTTTATGTATAGATATTTTACAGTTAAAACCGATATTATATATAATATGCAAGGAAGCAAAAATGTAAAAACGGGAAAAATCACTTACTATTATATTATAATGTATTAAATAGCATCAATAATAAAATTAGTAATAATATAAATTAAATATAAAAATTGGCACAAATATATGAAATTATATTACAGCAGAATCCAGTTCTAATAATGCTAATAACTGTATCTCTTCAAATAATAATATATGATAGTATATTACTATAATACAGGTGGTATTATACAGGTGGTATTATACAGGGTATAACTGGTGGTACAAGCGGAAAGGGGGTGATTCTACGCGAATAAAGAAGTCGAAAATATAGAATAAAAATTTTTTTTTTTTTATTTTTCCATCGAGACAACGATCTACAGTGAGATCCGTTATAACGAGACGTGATAAAGTGCACGCGTACCGAGCGAAAATTCAAAGTCGATCTTCTCGAAAACAAAGCCTCAAACGAAAAATTGTTATTCTATATTTTCGACTTTTTTTTCCGCGTAGAATCACCCCCTCTTCGCTTGTACCACCAGTTACCAACCACCCTGTATATATATAATATCCAAAATGCAGTATCTGTTTTAATATTTAATAATCGAAACAAATTCTTACTTAGATTCCGTTTCTTTAGCTGTAGTCATCTAATATCATTTATATAACATTTGTAGTTTACTTATAGGCTATTTTCTTATAGTGATGCTTGCTTAATATTAACAATTAATTTTTAATTAATATGTCAATGCCAATGGGCTTGTGATAGAATGGAACATAAAACATACAATAAGAAGTGTTTTTTAGATTAAATTTTATACATTGCTATGTATTTTACTCTTCAAACTTTTCAAGCGAAGCAATTTACACCAAATTGCATTTGTATTTTACCAAATTTAGTTATGAATAATTCTTAAGCGTTTATTTACGAATAAACTATTTATTTTGTTGTCAGTTACATGCCTGCGTCGATGTGAGCGATTTTTTTGATGAATATCCGACAACATTTACAGCTCGATGAGCATAGTTTTAAAATCAGTCTGAAAACTTCATAAATGTAGCATGTGCAGTTAAGCTATAAACTGTGTACCATTACAATACCAAAGTTACGACACGGTGAAATAAACCAGCACGAACGTCAGCCGGCAAAATCCTCTGCATCCAAAATTCAACTTGAAAAAACGTTGCATTGGTTTCGTTAGCCAATCCGTGCCGACGCGACTGTCAATTTAACGATACAGTTACCAAAACGTTTCTAACGAAGCACCCAACGTGTCCACACTGTCGTTATCAAATGTCACTCCGAGTTTCTACAAAACATACCGCGTGCTCCAACAATTTCTGTACAATTGGCAATAATAATCTTATATGAAGAAACAAGTCGAAAATGCAGAATACAATTTTTTTACACGATGCTTTGTCTCCGTGGAAAGTCTGAAAATGATCTATTTTCCTAAAAATGAAACCTTAGATGGAAAAATTGTAATCCATGTTTCTGACGTATTTTCACGTGTAATATAGTCTCCTGCTGATTGTTTGGTACATGACAAATTTTTCATTCGATTTTCTCAAAAACAAAATGTCATATGACAATTTTTATTCTATATTTTCAAACTTGCTTTTTCACGTAGAACCAGCTGCTTATTGATTATACCATGATGCGTGGAACACCCTGTAGAGATGGACAGCCTTTGACAGTTAAGCCGTCTATCGGTGCTGTTTAAACGGCACACAGAGCAACTTTGATCAAAAATATTCGAGGACATCGTGTCGATTACTCGTTAAGATTGCAACGATGCTCTTTGGGTCCTATTTAAAATTAATTGCAAACGGGAAAGCCAAACGTGTAAATAAAATCTTATCGACTCTCTAAAAACATGGACTCCGTAAAAGGTTCACATAAATTTGCACCTTGATAATGGATGCGCAAAACTCGTTTTTCCTTTATAAATCCACATTCTGTTCGTGCATTATTTTCGCTTTCTCTTTAAACGATATGAATTGTTCGTTGCAAGATTCCATGATCGATAATGTGGAAAGAAATTCGAGCAATTAAAAGAGAACCGAAGAATATTCCGCCGATGCTCGTTATTTAGAGACGCCGCCGTAATTTAAACTTGAAACAGTCAGTTCGTTAACTCCTCTAAGTGGTTATTTCGTTTCGCTGATACGAAAATTTACGGTATTGCTGGAGCAATATTTGAAAGAGAAATCGTTCACGTGTAATTGGAACAAGGCACGAAGATGGCGTTATAACTCTCGGAGAGAGGAATATAGGTCACAGAGACTTTTACGCGAGAATTGCGTTAATTGGTTACGTATTATTCAACTTGTTTAGCAATACGTTAATTGAATGAATTTTTGATTAAAGAAGATTTTTAATGAAACAGTTAGGTAGTATAAATGTGAATTTAACCTACGGACGAAAACTTACATCAGTTTTAATTATTACATTATATTATATAATTATTTACATCATAAATAATTATATTACTTAGAATATATTTATTATATTGGAAGTAAGAGCAGAACAAATATTAAAATATTTCAAATATTCTACAGCTTGAAGTTGGAAAACACGAATAAACATGTATGAGTACTAGTGTATGAAAATAATTACGGACTATTATATGCTAATTAGATAGAAAATGATAGGATTCGTAATTGAATAACATAAAAGTAATTGTTGTTATTTCTATATTCAGAGGTAGGATCACGATAGTTATTATTTTATTGTATGGATAAATCTATCACACCGTTCTGAGCCAAAAAAAACTTTTATTGCACGCGCTTACAAAAACTAGGGATAAAAACAAAAAAGCATCTTAAGCCTATCGGTTAAATCTATCGACTGTAACTAGGATTATCTTCTAGTTACTATTTCTTATAACTAATGCATCTGCATATGGGTGGCGAGCACGAACTCACGTTGTCATTTTCAACAAACCTCATATAACTTGTATATAAATTTTATGAAATTTATATGCAAATAGAAAAGTTATGTACCACAGTAGATTGATATATAATTAAAAGCATTTTAAAAAATTGAGTCAATGTTATATTGATTCAAAAATTGTATTTTTACACAACCTCAAATAGCTTGTATATAAATTTTATGAAATTTATATGCAAATAGAAAAGTTATATACCACTGTAGATTATTATATAATTAAAAGCATTTTAAAAAATTTAGTCAATCTTATATTGATTCAAAAATTGTATTTTTACATAACCTCAAATAGCTTGTATATAAATTTTATGAAATTTATATGCAAATTGAAAAGTTATATACCACTGTAGATTATTATATAATTAAAAGCATTTTAAAAAATTTAGTCAATGTTATATTGATTCAAAAATTGTATTTTTACATAACCTCGTTGTTATTTCTATACTCATAGGTAAGATCAGAGTAGTTATTGTTTTATTGAATGGATAAATCTATTACACCGTTTTGAGCCAAAAAAACCTTTATTGCAGGCGCTTACAAAAACTAGGGGTAAAAACAAAAAAGCATCTTAAGCCTATCGGTTAAATCTATCGATTGTAACTAGGATTATCTTCTAGTTACTATTTCTTATAACTAACGCATCTGCATATGAGTGGCGAGCACGAACTCACGTTGTCATTTTCAACAGTAATGAAATTTTTTATACATAGAAATGTATATATACATGTTACTTTAATTTGAACTGAATATTGTTGATACGAATAGTACAGGAAATAAACACGATAAATTCATCTTATACTAATTTTATATGTCGGGTTCTCATTAGAGTTAGTGGCGTATAATGAATCTTCACGTGAATTGGCCATCGTTCTGATGTACTAAAGATGATATTTACTGATTCAAATGTGATTATTACAGAGTTTAACAAGTAATAGTGGCGATTGGATAATCGAGATGTTGATTTTGGGTTCGATAACGAATCCACCGTCAACGGGATGACGAATGCGATTTGATCCACGATTCTGGCGTGACTCAACGTACTTGTCCACTGTACAAGTAGAACTTGTCGGATTGAATCTTAGTTCAAATGGAGCTGCCCTTATACACTCCTCTCCTCGGGTCAATCTTTGTTTTTAAGGAGAGCTATTTAATTATTCCATACTTCTCTTAGGTATACGTCCCTCCCGTGAGACTATGTTCAGCAACTCGTTATGTCACTTCGAGCCCAAGCCCACTGTCATAAATCTGGGGCACTCACACTCGGATTAAATCATAAACACCTATTTCTCAGTTTTATTATTTAAGAACAGCTGTAATAGAAAGTCTGGACTAGAGTATTGGGGACCTTCAGAAACATTCCAAAAGGAAGGCCCCGATTGTCCTTTCATCTCCGACATATACAGGGTGCTCTGTTTTGAGGCTTTGTTTTCGAGAAAATCGACTTTGAATTTTTGCTCGGTACGCGTGCACTTTATCACGTCTCGTTATAACGGATCTCACTGTAGATCGTTGTCTCGATGGAAAAATTAAAAAAAAAATTTTTATTCAATATTTTCGACTTCTTTTTTCGCGTAGAATCACCCCCTTTCCGCTTGTACCACCAGTTACCAACCACCCTGTATATCATATAAATATATGTTTTCCTGATTTCTTTGTCATTTGATAGCTGAAAGGAGCAGTAGTGTTGAATTCGAAAGAATAATGAATTTAAAAATAGATTTTTAGAAGAAAAGTAGAGATTTTGTAAAAAGTCAAGTATCTAGTATCAAAGTCAACTTCTAGTATCACGACAATCGGTACTTCTGAAATGTGTGATAGACAAGAAAAAATACATTAACATCATCACATAACTACGTTAATATTTTCTATATTCTATACATAACAGTGCACAATGAAAACTACATACAACTATTTCTACATTACAACGTTACTATCTGTCTACGTTACATACAAACATTTCTGCAAATGATAAATTTACGAAACAAATAGGAATGCAATTTGTATTAAAGGGCTAACGTTCTGAATTTCCATTTCCACTTTACGTTATTCGGAAAAGTGCGTTGAGCTATTCAAAGCTGAAGTTTCAATCCTAATTATGTAACCATGGGAAGGTAACAATTCCCGCAAATAACCACGAAGTAGCTTCGATCGTGCATAGTGATTTGTAACTTCTCATTAACTCGAGCCGGACGCCGCTGTTCGATATACATGGTGTGTTACGAACACGTGACACAATGGCGTACATATTTAATGCGTTGAAAACGAGTAAATGCTCAGCTTGTTACGTAACTTGTTTTCAAAAGTGTCGGAAAATTTCTAACGAGAGCGTTCGAGCGAACGGCGGCTTGTACGTTGAAATGGCTTGTTTCTCTGGCTTCGTCTCCTGGGATTAATTAAAAGCGAAAACCGCTTTGAAGTTGAAGAAAAGGACTAAATGTATTTTTAAAATTCGACATGCTTTTAGAACTAAATATATTTTTATCCTTTACATGTTTTATAACTATTTACGAACAATTATCTTTTAATAAAAAAAAAAATGTAAACTTTGTATACGGAAATACTCAATAACCTTTTTTTTCGTTAAATTAGTCACATAAACCTTCATCTGTGATAATGTTAGCTTAAACTGAATCTCGACTACTTTTTCCGAATATATTTGAATTTGAAAGGTATATTTTCCAAAAACGTTTCCTTCAGGTATCTTTTTACAGAGAAAAGGTAAAGTTTCACAGAATTTTGGGAAAAAGAGTGCGGTGTGCTAATACGTTTAGCAAGTAATGGAGATTCTTTCTCTATGCAAATTCGTTGAGTGCACCGCCATCATTGACGTCACACTGCTTTAATTCCAAAAAGCGTAGGACGCTCGGTAAGTTTGCAGTGACCAGCTGTGCCTCACCATAGTTACCACTTAGTGTAATTCTCCTCGATATTGCAATATCTTGTACATTATACGAGGAAAATTAATGAAATTCCTATCGTAGATCAGCCCGAACTGAAAATCATAGGCCGATATTTCCCCTAATGCTATGTCACGAGTTACGTTAATTTTCTTATTGGATATTATCATGGGAATTGCTTCGTAGTTTTGAAGAAAGTAAACTTATATAATTATAAACTTTAAAAATACAAATTTTACAGAAACATGTTAATAATATTTGCATAAAAGTAAGCAGGATATTATATATGTATATATACAGGGTGGTTGGTAACTGGTGGTACAAGCGGAAAGGGGGTGATTCTACGCGAAAAAAGAAGTCGAAAATATAGAATAAACATTTTTTTTTTTCATTTTTCCATCGAGACAACGATCTACAGTGAGATCCGTTATCAGAATATTATCAGAATATTATCAGAATATTTATCAGAATAGCTGGCGTTTCTTACGTATAGCATACTGTGCAGATTGACAATAACAGGATTAGGGCAATAATATGCTTTTACACCTCCAAAATTTACTATCGTATATGGGAAATATGTTTAGGAGCCACACTGATTAACTTTGTAAACTGTATAAAGTAGAATGTCATGATGTTGAAAACATAATTTTCTAAATTTATTTTGGTATTTACTATTATTTGTGTCATCTTCTTCCAAAAAAATTGTACTAAAAATATTTTTTTTTATTTATTAATATTTACAATCAATTCTCGCATTGAGAATTTTCAGTAATTTTTTCTGGCGTGGCGCAGTGACATGGCTAATTATTTATAATACGTTAATACTTATTATAGATAAGTATAATTTACAAGTAAGTGTTATCAATAAGTAAATATTACTTAATATAAATATCTAATTTAATCTAGGAATTAGGTCTAATGGGTAGTGTCTCTTCAGCCTACGGATCTGGTCCGACGTATCAAGTAATTCAGTAATTAGGGGGTTTCGATGTTTGTTGACTCTTTCGCTGTATCTGTCGCTATATTTTGCTATTTCCTCTTTGACTGTGGGTATCGCGAGGTCGCGATGTATTAGTTCGTTGGTGACATACCAGGGTGCATTTATAAGGGATCTTAGCGTTTTCGTTTGGAAGCGTTGAAATATTTCAATGTTGGCATTACTTGCTGTTCCTCATAGTTGGATTCCGTAGGTCCAGACAGGTTTTATTACGGTCTTGTAGGGTACTATTGTTCTGTGTGCTTAATCTCTACTTTTCTTCTAAAAATCTATTTTTAAATTCATTATTCTTTCGAATTCAAAACTACTGCTCCTTTCAGCTATCAAATGACAAAGAAATCAGGAAAACATATATTTATATGATATACAGGGTGGTTGGTAACTGGTGGTACAAGCGGAAAGGGGGTGATTCTACCCTAAAAAAGAAGTCAAAAATATAGAATAAAATTTTTTTTTTTTAATTTTTCCATCGAGACAACGATCTACAGTGAGATCCGTTATAACGTACCGCACGTGTACCGAGCGAAAATTCAAAGTAGATTTTCTCGAAAACAAAGCCTCAAACGAAAAATTTTTATTCTATATTTTCGACTTCTTTTTTCGCGTAGATTCACCCCCTTTCCGCTTGTACCACCAGTTACCAACCACCCTGTATGTAAAATCACAAAGTAATTTTGCAATCGCGTTATATGAGAGCGGGTAGCAATTTTATGATCCACATTATTATTACGAATAATATTATTATTTTACACTATTATACGAGTATTTATTTATAGTTATTCAGTACTTGCTAGTGTTCCTAGTATATATACACTGTGTTCACTTGATTTTAATGACATATGATACATTGATTATTTGATACCTAACGAAAAAATAAAACATCGGTCTTGTGTCATTAGAAGTGCACCCGAATTTATATAAGTTTACATCGATGTAACATCCTAATTCTTGAATCGCTAGAATTTATATAGATATACTTCTTATAATTTTCGAATTAGTTGTATCATATTATCAATAATTGTTTCAAATTATTAATTGTTTTATATCTTGTGACGTTTTCCAATACAGTATTTTTTGCTCTTCCATAAGAGGAGATATCAAGCAGTGATATTTCGGATGAACGGCTATGAAACGAACATTTGAACTGACCACGAGATCCTATCCATTGAGCAAGATTCTATAAACTTTACAGGATTCTATAGAACAGAGTGCAAAGTGTAGCTATTACAGTAGCTGCAGGAGGCTAATCGATACCAACCACTGGATTGCAGATAATAAAATGCTGAAATCATTGTGAAATAAACAACAATATTATCCATCAGAGCACACATTGCCATCCTACGAAGCAAAAAACTTGCGTGGGACGAACTTCATTGCTCTCAATCTTTGGGCCCCTAACGACCATAGACCACAATACTTTAACCATATAATAGTAATCATAAGAACTATTCAATTTGTGCTGCATAATTTTAGAAAACAAAGCAGCAGCATCCATCCAGGAACAAAACTATCAGTCTTCTGCAAAGGTCCAAGAAAAACGAATGTTCTTTCGCGAAAGTTCAAGTAAAACATATAATTTAAAGAATAAAGAAAGGATTCATCTAAAATGCCGCTGAGTTAGCAAAACGGCATACGGTCGAAACGTTGACCTTATTAGACTCGGGAGAGTCCAGGAGAGTTCAAGCCTGGATAGTCCTAAAAATATGAATATTTAATGGTTCCACTGAATGCAAAAAAATGCTATTAGCATGCTCGTTAGATATGGTTCATGTTCTTCCATGCACCACGCGCACTCTTGGCGGTGGGATTGCGACCGATGTCTGAAAGAAATAACAAGTTCTTGAAATGATTAAATTCTCCGAGTGGTCCTCAACCGATCGGACCATTACATCTCACTAATGACCTTTCGGAAATGACCCGAAATAAACGTTTGTTACTCGTATTACTGTAAATACTCAGTACATCATGAAGTCATATTCAATTTATACCATATACGTATTTTGTAAAATCATTGAAATACCATTATATATGTCGGGTTTGTCGGGTTGGCGTTAGTCTTAGGGGCGCGTATCGCATCGTCATTAGGACAAGCCATCGTTGTTGTTCAATGGAGATTATATTTACAATTATATGTATAAGAGTTGATTTAACAGAGTTTAAAAATTAAACGTGGCAATTAGACACTCTAGATGTTAAAGACAATGTTCTTAGGTTCAATAACGAATCCACGGTCAACGGAAAAACTCTTTGTACAATTGAATATATTTTGAAACGCAAAGTGACGTTAGCACTGTGACGCTCGGTATCTTTCTGACTGACTGACAAGACGATGTGTGCAAACTCTTCAAGGTGATCGCAAGAATAAAAGACTGATACGATCACATTTGTCGATTGCATATTGACCGGGGATATCAACAAAATTCCAGGCGCCGTAACTAGGCAGACTCGCGTAGAGCCGTCATTGCTCCTGCCCGGGGTTTGATTGTTAATACAACGTGTGTCTCACAATATTGGCACTTCTCTGTTAGGTAAAAACGTTCGTCCCGTGACCGTGGCTACGTTCGGCGACCAGTTGTGTCACCTCGAGCCCAAGTCCACCGTCGCAAATCTCGGGCAAACATAATCAGATCGTATCACAACAGCTACTTCTAAGTTCTATTATTCAAGTACAGCTATAATAAATAGTTTAGATCAAAGTATTCAGGATCTTGCCAATATTCCAAAGAAAGGCCCGATGTCCCTGCATCTCCGATATATATTTATATAAAATCATATATAATATTTCGCAATGCATTAAAAGGAGTCTACGGTTAGACGTAATCTTGACATGTAATAATATTCTTTTGGGATCCTTTCCTTGCAAAAATATGATATTTCGCAGTTTCTTTCGAATTATATTAATACATTGTAAATGCATGACGAGATATATCGTCTTTTATATGCTATCGCTTAAGACTGTTGGTGAGATATGTAGGATTTTGTGTTATCAAACGAGAGCGATTATTATAATTCAGTATAGGTGGCAATAGATAGAAGATTTTTTTACAATTTATTTCACTTGATTTTTTGAACATTTGAAATACGGATAGTAATAATCAGATTACGGTTGTTTATGCAAGTGGAAGCTAAGCAGACTTATCTCACTCACCAGATATTATAACGGATATTATGTTTTAGATTACATATTCTATACTTTTTCATGTTTGCTACGTTGTGCACGATTTTATAATTTTACATTTTCCGTAAATACTTAAACAGTGTCAGTCTGGTGTTAAGAAATTGATGACATTAAAGAAATGTTTGTGGATAATTTATGGGAAAGATCAAGGGAAGATAGAAATAAAAATATTTCGATGTGGGTAACTGTGATTCCCAAAGTCGAAATAATAATATGATTATGATATCAGTAAAAAAATGGAAAAAAAGAATTTTAGGCAAAATGGATGATTTTTCAACTGACTGATGATAGTAATTACCAAAAGGCATTCAATCGAACTTGAAAAATTGTAATGATAAAAAATACACAAATTATAACCATATATAATACTAAAATATCCTTCGAATGTAAATATTTAATATGCAAATATCTAAAAATGGATGATTTTTTAAATAAGTCACTCTTTTAGCAAACTGACGATATGTAACGTTAAAAAATTTGTAATCGTAAAATGTTTGTCGTATTTACTTATTTTGCAATACATGCTGTTTTCTAGTTTCAACTTTTTCATCATTTTTCGATTTCTTTTTCGAAAAATTATTAAAATTTGGACAATTCGATTGTTGTATATTTTTTATTAATTATGCAAATGAATTCAGCAGTCAAATATTTTAGACGCGTGTTTCTTTTCTCAACAATTATTACAAATGAAAAAGATATAAGGAATTGAAAATGAATAAACCGAACGTTTCCAACCGTGTACCGAATATATGCGAAGAACGCGTCACAAATATGCAACGGTGCTACGCACTTTCTTCTCGCCAATATAACTACGACATACCGCGTGTAAATATCACGTATGTATATGATGTCTGATGTATGTCATGCATGTACATGACTGTGCAGCAGACTGATGACGTCACAAAGATAGCGAAAAAATCCGCGTTTCTATGTCGCTCAAATATTAGCAAAGTTTTATCTTAAATTAAATTTTATATTAAATATATGTAACGAAAATATGAACCAAGTGTTTCTATTGAGCAAAATTTTTGTTTTTAATAATCTTTTTGGTAAAAAAAAAAGAAAAATGCAATTAACTCATCACAGTAAAATAATACAGTAGGAACACTTATAAGAGGAGAGATAAGTTGCATGCGTTTTGGGTTGTACGAATTTCCTGTAATATGGGACCTACAGCATAAAAACTAAATAAAATTTCATTTTTAAAATAACATTATTAATTTTGTACAGAAATAGCTGCAACATTGTGCGTACAGTCTTATTATCGTATAAAAATTAGCGCGTAACTAGACTTGCGAATCAATTGAAAAATGCTTAAGTATATTAGCATATCACGAATAAGTCGAACTTAGGACAAAGCGCGAGGGACAAGCGCAGCAAATCAATTAAAAATACTGCTCTTATTTGCTTACATTGTATGCTCAATCCTTTTGCCAGTCCCCCGATATACTAATCTTTGATGCAAATATATGTACATGCGCAAAAACTGTCGTTGACCGATCTACCGGTCCCGTTTGTTTTCGTTCAGACTTTCGAATCCGAGACCTACTTACGATGTATTTATCAGAATAGCTGGCGTTTCTTACGTATAGAATAATAACAGAATTAGGGCAATAATATGCTTTTACACCTCTAAAATTTACTATCGCATATGGGAAATATGTTTAGGAGCCACACTGATTAACTTTGTAAACTGTATAAAGTAGAAAGTCATGATATTGAAAACATAATTTTCTAAATTTATTTTGGTATTTACTATTATTTGTGTCATCTTCTTCCAAAAAAATTGTACTAAAAATATTTTTTTTTATTTATTAATATTTACAATTAATTATCGCATTGAGAATTTTCAATAATTTTTTCTGGCGTGGCGCAGTGACATGGCTAAATATTTATAATAAGTTAATACTTATTATAGATAAGTATAATTTTTGAGTAAGTTGTAAATAAGTAAATATTACTTAATATAAATATCTAATTTAATCTAGGAATTAGGTCTAATGGGTAGTGTCTCTTCAGCCTACGGATCTGGTCCGACGTATCAAGTAATTCAGTAATTAGGGGGTTTCGATGTTTGTTGACTCTTTCGCTGTATCTGTCGCTATATTTTGCTATTTCCTCTTTGACTGTGGGTATCGCGAGGTCGCGATGTATTAGTTCGTTGGTGACATACCAGGGTGCATTTATAAGGGATCTTAGCGTTTTCGTTTGGAAGCGTTGAAGTATTTCAATGTTGGCATTACTTGCTGTTCCTCATAGTTGGATTCCGTAGGTCCAGACAGGTTTTATTACGGTCTTGTAGGGTACTATTGTTCTGTGTGCTTAGGTTGGAGCGTCTACCAGTGAGCCAAAGTATTAAAGACATTATCTTAATAACTTGTTTTTTAGAATCGAACATTACTCGTGTACATATGTAGTGTAAATATGAAATTAATAGACACTACAAATGATCGGTTTAGCTTCTGAGAGGCTCATATACAGGGTGGTTGGTAACTGGTGGTACAATCGGAAAGGGGGTGATTCTATGCGAAAAAAGAAATCGAAAGTATAGAATAAAAACTTTTTAAAAAATTTTTTTTTTAATTTTTCCACCGAGATAACGATCTACAGTGAGATTCGTTATAACGAGACGCGATAAAGTGCACGCGTACCGAGCGAAAATTCAAAGTCGATTTTCTCAAAAACAAAGCCCCAAACGAAAAATTTTTTTCTATATTTTCGACTTCTTTTTTCGCGTAGAATCACCCCCTTTCTGCTTGTACCACCAGTTACCAACCACCCTGTATATATATACAGGGGCTGTGCTGCGATTGTTAAGATGCAAATGTTACGACCGCACTGCGAATATTGATGCATTTCTGGGAAATTTAAAAGTGTAAAAATGCACGAAATATGTAGAACTATATGTGTTCAAATTACAGCATTCATTGTAATATTTAGTAATATTTAGTCTTACCATTGTTTAATTTTGTGTATTTATAAGAATATGAATTTGTATTAGTATTCATATTTCTAGTTTGGATTCAATCAATAATTTAGCAATTTAATAATTCAGTAATTCGATAATACAAGCATATAATAATACAATAGTTCAACTTTTATGCTTCAAAATGTACAAATGTTATTTTACATATTAGCATTTTCTACAAAAGTAAAAGTAAAATGCGACTCACGCAAGCAGATCACTACTTAGTTCCATTCCTCGAACCGTATTTACAGTAACACGAGTAACAAACGTTTATTTCGGGTCATTTCCGAAAGGTCATTAGTGAGATGTAATGGTCCGATCGATTGAGGACCACTCGGAGAATTTAATCATTTCAAGAACTTGTTATTTCTTTCAGACATCGGTCGCAATCCCACCGCCAAGAGTGCGCGTGGTGCATGGAAGAACATGAACGATATCTAACGAGCATGCTAATAGCATTTTTTTGCGTTCAGTGGAACCATTAAATATTCATATTTTTAGGACTATCCAGGCTTGAACTCTCCTGGACTCTCCCGAGTCTAATAAGGTCAACGTTTCGACCGTATGCCGTTTTGCTAACTCAGCGGCATTTTAGATGAATCCTTTCTTTATTCTTTAAATTATATGTTTTACTTGAACTTTCGCGAAAGAACATTCGTTTTTCTTGGACCTTTGCAGAAGACTGACAGTTTTGTTCCTGGATGGGTGCTGCTGCTTTGTTTTCTAAAATTATGTAGAAATAATTGAATAGTTTTTAGGATTACTATTATATGGTTAAGGTATTGTGGTCTATGGTCGTTAGGAGCCCAAAGATTGAGAGCAATGAAGTTCGTCCCACGCAAGTTTTTTGCTCCGTAGGATGGCAATGTGTGCTCTGATGGATAATATTGTTGTTTATTTCACAATGATTTCAGCATTTTATTATCTGCAATCCAGTGGTTGGTATCGATTAGCCTCCTGCAGCTACTGTAATAGCTACACTTTGCACTCTGTTCTCTAGAATCCTGTAAAGTTTATAGAATCTTGCTCAATGGATAGGATCTCGTGGTCAGTTCAAATGTTCGTTTCATAGCCGTTCATCCGAAATATCACTTCTTGATATCTCCTCTTATGGAAGAGCAAAAAATACTATATTGGAAAACGTCACAAGACATAAAACAATTAATAATTTGAAACAATTATTGATAATATGATACAACTAATTCGAAAATTATAAGAAGTATATCTATATAAATTCTAGCGATTCAAGAATTAGGATGTTACATCGATGTAAACTTATATAAATTCGGGTGCACTTCTAATGACACAAGACCGATGTTTTATTTTTTCGTTAGGTATCAAATAATCAATGTATCATATGTCATTAAAATCAAGTGAACACAGTGTATATATACTAGGAACACTAGCAAGTACTGAATAACTATAAATAAATACTCGTATAATAGTGTAAAATAATAATATTATTCGTAATAATAATGTGGATCAGAAAATTGCTACCCGCCCTCATATAACGCGATTGCAAAATTACTTTGTGATTTTATATACAGGGTGGTTGATAACTGGTGGTACAAGCGGAAAGGGGGTGATTCTACGCGAAAAAAGAAGTCGAAAATATACAATAAAAATTGTATATAAATTGTATAAATTGTATAAATTGAATATGACTTCCGCATCATTCAACAATTTCCATAATAAACTAAGAGGAAAAAGCAAAAGATTCGATATTTACTGTTTTTCGCGAGATTCATCAGTGCTTGAGGATATAATAATATTGGCTGGATGTCAGAGTTACGTCGGATCGGGTTTCATTTCGTTACTCGACACAGGTAGGTAGGAGTTTTATTGCCGATATAAACTCGATTTATGCCTGACTTCCTGCTCTGCGATGTGGATTGCGTGGCTAATCGATAAAGCAGCTCCGCCAAACGCAGTTTCGAGAAGACGTCAGTAGTAAAATTATAGTTCTATGTATATAAGCACTTACATCGCCCTTAATAAATATTAGAAGACTTACAGAAAGTAATTTTATGCTTAGGAATATTTAGAATACTATTTAAGAATTATTATCTGATTAAAAATTGATAATGGCATTTACAAAAATATATTTGGGCATTGACCGAAGAAAATATTTTTGTCCATATGTATGTATTATATAAAACATTTTGCAATCTCATTAGCGTTCGAATGAGACGCTATAATTCCCGATTATCATAATTATATTGGGAAAATTTGAAACCAGTCTAAAGATATGTACAGAGGTAGCAAAATATTTGTTACAAACAAATATCTAATAAAAATTATGTACATATGTATAATATGAATAGTCGTTTTACTTATATAATTAGTATTAATGGTGGTATACAGAATATTAAAGCTCATTGAGAGGATGACTAATTAATCGTTTGCTTTTATGATCTCTGCGAAATATATTACTTTTACTGAATATCCTGTAATTCTTATATATAGTGATCCGCATTAGTATTCGGACACTATGATATACGAAATATTATCGCTGCTATATTTTCTTACAGTAACGGAATAAATGTATTATATACTAAACAGTGGTAGTTGAGAAAATATAGTTTTTATTTATTTGATATACCTTTATTTTTAATTCCTTGACCTACGATTTACGTTCGAGAATTTTGGGCTGAAAATGTAAACAAGCTATTATATATTATATTATACAGGGTGGTTGGTAACTGGTGGTACAAGCGGAGAGGGGGTGATTCTACGCGAAAAAACAAGTCGAAATGTAGAATAAAAATTTTTCGTTTGAGGCTTTGTTTTCGAGAAAATCGACTTTGAATTTTCGCTCGGTACGCGTGCACTTTATCACGTCACGAAGATGGTACCCCGCTGGGGGTAACCACCCACATGTTATATTATTACAACACCAAGATATAACATTTTACCAAATGTCCTACTGGACAAATTGTAAAATTTAAATAAATAAATAGAAAAAAAAACTTTATTACTTCTTGTTATAACGGATCTCACTGTAGATCGTTGTCTCGATGGAAAAAATAAAAAAAAAAAAAAAAATGTTTATTCTATATTTTCGACTTCTTTTTTCGCGTAGAATCACCCCCTTTCCGCTTGTACCACTAGTTACCAACCACCCTGTTTATGTTTATATAACCACCCTGTATATGTTTTGTATAATAGTGGAATTAAAGCAATTTAATAGAAAAACGGAATTGTAATACGCAGGAATATAAAACAAAATTATTTCTAATATGCCAGAACGATTACACGAAGTCATTTAAACAAAATGATTTTCCAACAAAGTATTAATATTCGCTATAATATCTTTTTAATAAGCATATTTCATACGAAATTAATGTAATTTGTTACGTGAATATTTTTGCGACATAAAATTTACACGTTTGTTCATCTATGCATTATTATTTAAAAACCTACGTGTATTAAATAAATAAAATTTATATTTCTTCCATATATGATGTTTACTTTAATGCATGATATCACAATTATCTTCTTAATATTATTGTAAGCAAATATAAGGGCGATGATATTTCGTACATCTCATAGTTGTCCGAATGATGTACTCACTGTATGTACATTTTTCAGACTTGTTTCAATCTTTATCAATATAATCTAATAGTCAAGTCTCATAAGAATAACAATAAAATTTTAAAATGTATCGTATAATACGCATAATATTTGTAACGGTACTCGACAGTAAACTTTACAATGGTGTCTATTCAATGGCTCGCTACACAAAGACCCTATCCCTCGGACAAGATAATTACCAGTTGTCAAAACATTTTCAGGACATATTTCTAATTAGCCTAAGGACCCGCCATAAATTTTAGGACTACTCTAGCTAAGGTTCTTCAAACGAACAAATAGTCTTAGCATTTAACCACCAACCTAGACATTAACCAATTAACAGCAACATCCTTTTCCCTCACTTTCCTAACGAAGGTTTTCTTCGACCAATCCGATGATCTCGTATTCTTAGACACACCCCATCATAGTTTTCCTCTACAGCACCATCGTGATGGAAAGTCTGTTCGCAGTTTGCAGTTTGGTAGTCGATAATTCACTAGAGTTCCTCGACGCATATTAGCAATCGTCATCCGAACTTGCTCCAGGCATTCCATCGCTATCGCAAGCATCGTCTAGAAGTCGAACTTGTAACCACGAAGTGCGAGACGCTAATTGTAATCGCAAGCTCTACGCAAGGTGTACATCGAGAGTATTTGTTAATAATTATATCGTTAACTATACTCTAGTTTACTTCAGCACCTATTACGATTATCCACCTCAAATGGGTGATCCCGACTTGATATACAGTGAAAGAGGTGACCGTGATAGTGGTACGGAGACTTCAATTACCACGAATCTAAGAATGTTCGGGATGATTAGTATCGACGATGCCGAACGCATGACGCCCGCACGGGACAGCACGACAACGCAAAATCTGTTGGAATGTAATGAAATGGGCGACAGAACGTCAAATCAATTCCACTGGGATCCACAAAATCTTGCCACCCCCTCGACTCCGAATGACTGGCTCTGGAAGAATCAACTACTTACGCATGTGCAGCATATCGTAGCCGCCATGCAGAACAGGGATGTCGAAACGCAAACCTGGGTCGCCGATAGTAAACACGAGGTCCACCCGGACCCACTACTAACTCCAATAACCGATCCACAAAACTCCGAAGTAAACGATGACCCAATGACGGGCAACGTGTCGAACGAACAGATGACCCAATTGGAAGCGAAAATGAGTGCGTTGAGCCTCGGCAAGAAGCGCCCTACACGAAGACGAAACCGGAGTCACCGTAAATCGATTTTGAAAAACCAACTACAGAAGCTTGGAGTTTGTTACTACCACTCAACATACCACAAACGCGCGAAGAACTGCCGCTTCCCGTGTACCTGGAATACGGAAAATAGAAACAGCCGTCCAGAAACCGATGGAGTTTGATCTGACGTTTGCACATGGCGTAACACTGAATTTTTCCTATTACGTGGAACACTCAAGATCCTCGCCTTGCCCCTCAACTTTACAAACTCAACATACAGAAACTGGGGGCATTCAACCACGAGACTAGTCTTTGATACAGCTTTGCCATAATTTCCACAACTATTTTAATATTTTATAACTTTGCTACCTTTTGTAATATTTGTAATATTATAATTGTAACTTGTAATATTATACTTAATCACTTTTATAAATAAAAGCATATAAAAATATAAAAGGACAGAGTCGAGTTATTCCGCCTCATATTCGTAATTGACAGGTACTCAAAAATCTCCTTGCTAGTGGACTCGCGACCAGAAGCGAGTACGAACTGTTCGCGGCCAACGGGACGCGGATCGCAACATAAGGCACTATCGCGATTAAACTTTCTTTTTTTTTTTTTTTTTTTGTACGCGTAACAGCAGAGTAGACCATCGAAAAAGCCATGGGCATCACGTCGTACGGAAGAACGGCGGAAACCTGCGACTATGTGGCGACTACCGCGCGTTGAACGCCCGCACCGTACCTGACAGGTACTCGCTGTCACATATCGACTTCGCGCAACATCTATATTATAAGAGCATCTTTTCGAAAATCGATCTTGTCCGTGCGTATCATCAAATTCCGATAGCGCCCGAAGACGTCGAAAAAACCACGATAACAACATCGTTCGGACTTTTCGAAGCAACCAACATGACGTTGGACTTGGGAACTCCGCGCAAACATGTCAGCGATTCGACGAAATCGCACGTGGTCTCGATTTCGTCTACGCGTACATCGACGACTTTCTCAGAGCTTCGGAAGACGGAAAACAACATTGCGAACATTTGCGAATCTTGTTCAACCGCCTCGATGATTACGGTGTAGTAATCAACTGCACGAAATGCGAGTTCGGCGCGCACGAAATCACATTCCTCGGATATACGGTGAACTCCGACGGAGTTAAGCCGCTAGCCGAGCGAGTGGAAGCGGTCGTGAATATTACGAAGCCCGCGAACGTTAAGCAGCTACGTAGGTACCTCGGTATGAATAACTTCTACTGTAGTATCGGAATATACAGGGTGGTTGGTGACTGGTGGTACAAGCGGAAAGGGGATGATTCTACGCGAAAAAAGAAGTCGAAAATATAGAATAAAAATTTTTCGTTTGAGGCTTTGTTTTCGAGAAAATCGACTTTGAATTTTCGCTCGGTACGCGCGCGGTACGTTGGCCCTTTAACTTTGGTAAAGTGGCCCTTTACAACCACCCTACGACGGGCCATATAAGGTGATACAGCGAGGCGAGAAAAATTATACAATAGAAGTAAGCAATAAGCATATAAATGTATCCATAAGCCGACTAAAACCCGCTTTTATTGTACCCGATGACATCGAACATCAGCAGCTTGAAAATAGCGTAGAAACCCATGACGTGTTCACACCGCTCAAAATCCCAACTACGCAAAAGGCTGAGCGGACACAGCAAAGCGAAGGTGACTCAGAAAGTCATTACACCACGCGCACGGTCAGGAAAGTTCACTTTCCTCATCATTTTCAGGCAGGTCGTAGATAAGTCAGCACGTAAGATCTAACTGTAAAAAAAATATTTAAAAAGAACGTTATCACTGGTAAGGGGGTACTGTAGCGGCACTCGACCGCTAACGACTTTCTAACGGTTTCTGTCCCGTGGCTCGCTACACGAAGATCCTTATCCTTCGGACAAGGTGATTGCCAAGTGTCGAACAAATTCACAGCATATTTCTAACTAGCCTAAGCACCCGGTATAAATCTTAGGATTTTTCTAGCTAAGGTTCTTCAAGCGAACAAATAGTCTTTGTCTTAGCATTCAACTACCAACCTAGAGATTAACCAATTAACCCCTTCCTGTAGCATTTAGTTCGACGAAACAGACCAGACTGATGCTCGTAAACAGTCGCAATACTTCACAAAACTTGTTATCAAGTGTAATAAAAAATAGATCTAGTATTCTTGGATTGTCGCTTACATTATTTAAGACAGACGCTTTTGTTCCATGATGTTCAGAATACTTCCAAACTATTGGTGTGTTTTTTACTTTTTGCCAAATCCATGATCGTCGTGTCGTACTTTCCTCTTCACTATTCTCATGTATAATCATACGCCTTACACGCTTTGCGACTGGCATAATCACGTCGCTATCAGAGGATTCGTTATCACTGCCTTCATTTAACACTTTTGTATCTTCCATTTTGAAGGGGTTTCTTAAATTTTAATAATTGAACTGCTTCGTAACAGCAACGATAAGAATCGTGACTAACTGTCATGAGGTACTGACAGGAACTAACATTCAGTGACGATCGTAACGGGCCAAAAAACAGTCCGCGAGCTCGCCTTGTTATGTTTACGTTTGGCCCAAGTATCTGGTCGCGAGTCAGACTCGCGATATTCATGTTTGGGCCAAAATCTTCATCGCGAGTCTGACTCGCTAAAGTACGGGAAGGGGTTAACAGCAACGTCCATTTCCCTCACTTTCCTAACGAAGGTTTTTCACGACGTATTCTTAGACACACCCCATCATGGTTTTCCTCTGCAGCATCATCGTGACGAAAAATCAGTCGGTAGTCGATAGTCGGTAGTTGGTAGTTAGCAGATGGTAGTCGATAGTTGTCTAGAGTTCCTCGTTGTATCTTAGCAATCATCATCCGAAGTCGTTCCGGGCACTTTGCTGAATCGCTATCAGCGCGAACCGCTAATTGTAATCGCAAGCTCTACGCAAATTGTACATCCACAGTATTTGCTGATAAGTATATCGTTAACTATACTCTAGTTTTCTTCAGCATCTATCACGACCTATCCACTTCATATTCATAAAAGATGTCTATTGGTATTGGAATACGAGAACCTGTGTATATGTATAAAAATAAATTATGGACTATAGGAGTCAAGATAAATAAGAATTGATATATTCAATGCTACGATCAAAATTTCAGCGTCATATACAGCAGGATCTGTTTCAATACAAATAATTTTTTATCTTTATTAATATAGAAAGAAAAGACCTTGTTTTCGAGTAACAGCTTATTTTGCGTTGTAATAGTTGCTTACCTTGAAGAAAATTACTCAAAATGACCAGATTCAGCTTCAATAGAAGTACAAATGCACCGCGTCATAGACCGTCGAGTTTGTTCGAATAACTTACACGGATTTATCGGCATCTTTGTTCATCACGTTGACGAAGAGTTTCACGAACACTGCCAACTGCCGTTTTATGAACAAGAGATTTTAAATGACCCCATAACTAATAATCAATTGGATTATGGAAATAAGGCCAACATGACCTTATCCATTTGTTAAAAAATCGTGAATCTAAAGTAATGTTTAGCATCATAAAATAAGTTGCAACTCGAAAAGAAGCTCATATCGGGGATATGTTCATACGAACTCTTCTTTTTATTTTAAATGTGCTGAAGCAGACCCAGCCGTAATTTCCACATGTTCTGACCCAGCCTTTTATTCATTTATTAATTGTGTCCTTCGACCGTTATTTTAACCAATTCTGGCATTCGTTCTATACATATCCAAGACTATACGTTTCTCTGGGAAGTCCGCAATTAACTTTTACCGATCGCCTTTCTTCGGAATAAAAGGTACGATAGGATAAGAGACACTTAGTCGATGTCGGAAATAAAATTAATAAGGTGGACCTTGTTAAGGAACGTTCTTACCTACTGTACCTTAAACTGCTTCGAAAATATTGAACCACTTTATCGGTGCCCTTTACTCTACCTGTCGATACGAACCAATAGCTATTTAATTCCCGACAAAACACTTTAAACGGGTTTTTATCAGCTACTTTAAAAGAGATATCGTGTGTCACGCCTTCCCTTTCTGCTCGCAAAGTTCGAACTACGATGTAAATTTACCGAAGACTTTAAACGTTAAAGTTATTGGTTGACCGGAAAGTTCGTGCCGTTTTACGGTAGATGACATTGAAACAGATCCGAATATATTAGAATGATTGAAAACAAATGACACGTGTACATGTTCTCAAAAGTGATATTTCAGGAATCTTTTGAAACAAATTTCGTTAGGATACATTAATTTCTGTTAATTTTATACGTTCTTAAATATACAGGGTGGTTGGTAACTGGTGGTATAAGCGGAAAGGGGCTGATTCTACGCGAAAAAAGAAGTCGAAAATATAGAATACAAATTTTTCGTTTGAGGCTTTGTTTTCGAAAAAATCGACTTTGAATTTTCGCTCGGTACGCGTGCACTTTATCACGTCTCGTTGTAACGGATCTCACTGTAGATCGTTGTCTCGATGGAAAAATTTAAAAAAAGAAAAAAAAATTAAAAAAAAATGTAAGAGTTAGGTTCTACAAGGCGTACTGTAAAAATCGCGATACATATACAGGGTGGTTGGTAATTGGTGGTACAAGCGGAAAGGGGGTGATTCTACGCGAAAAAAGAAGTCGAAAATATAGAATGCAAATTTTTCGTTTGAAGCTTTGTTTTCGAGAAAATCGACTTTGAATTTTCGCTCGGTACGCGTGCACTTTATCACGTCTCGTTGTAACGGATCTCACTGTAGATCGTTGTCTCGATGGAAAAATTTAAAAAAAGAAAAAAAATAAAAAAAAATGTAAAAGTTAGGTTCTACAAGGCGTACTGTAAAAATCGCGATACATATACAGGGTGGTTGGTAATTGGTGGTACAAGCGGAAAGGGGGTGATTCTATGCGAAAAAAGAAGTCGAAAATATAGAATACAAATTTTTCGTTTGAAGCTTTGTTTTCGAGAAAATCGACTTTGAATTTTCGCTTGGTACGCGTGCACTTTATCGCGTCTCGTTGTAACGGATCTCACTGTAGATCCTTGTCTCGATGGAAAAATAAAAAAAAAAAATTTTTTATTCTATATTTTCGACTTCTTTTTTCGCGTGGAATCACCCCCTTTCCGCTTACACCACCAGTTACCAACCACCCTGTAGAAGAAAACAATGTACATTATAAGTATTTGATGCTTTTCTTTTACTGGAAAGGTAAAAATGCCACGCAACGAAGAGACACCATTTTTGAAGCAAGTAGCGATGAAAAATGGATTATTTATAATAATGTTGAGCGGAAAAGATCTTGAGAAAGTGGAATGAATTACCTTCAGCCACTCCAAAAGCTGATCTTCATCCGAAGAAAGCCATGCTCTGTGTCTGTTGGGACTGGAAAAGAATACTGTATTATGAGCTTCTACCAAACAACCAGACGATAAATTCGGACAAGTATCCCTCGCAATTAGTCGAATTAAAGACAGCAATTGAACAAAAACATCCAGAACCAACGAATCGGAAGTGCGTCATGTTTCATGAGGACAATGCGCGGCGTCATGTGCCTTTGATTACTCGGCAAAAAGTGTTGAAGCTTGGTTGGGATGTGCTACCCCACCCACCGTATTCACCAGACGTTTCACCAACCTAACCCCAACCTAACCCTAACCTAACCCTCAGATCTTCACCTATTTAGGTCATTACAAAATTCCCTTAATGGCGAAAACTTTACCGACCGAATATTCAAAGTCGATTTTCTCGAAAACAAAGCCCCAAACGAAAAATTTTTATTCTATATTTTCGACTTCTTTTTTCGCGTAGAATCACCCCCTTTGCGCTCGTGCCACCAGTTACCAAAAGATTTTGTATAAAATATATGATATGATTATAATCACATTGATAATGTTTGAAACAGATCTGAATATGTACATACGTAGAAGTTATGAAATATTAATTGCAAGCAAAACTTCACAAAAGCTGCAAAATTATTTAAACGGTCAAATAATCCTTATAATCCTTAACTGTTGGTGGAATTGCTTCAACCCCTTAGTTGAATTATCCTTTAACTTTTACATAATTTAAAGATTGGTTTCTAAATTTTATCATTATAACCGTGATAGGTGCATCTTATTACAGTGCTAATGGAAAGTAGATTCGAAAATTTGCTATCTAAATATACCTGAAACAACACATTTTCAGGCATATGCTTTGAAGACATGCTATGAAACTTAAAATGATAAGTAGAGATTACATGTATAATTATATATAATATTCATAATACATATATACTAGATTTAAATATTATGTGTGTCCTGATATAAATAAAGTCAAAAAACTAAATTAAAAATTAGAAGGCCGTGTAAAAAACTGGAATTTTAATTATTTTTATCTTATCATCTAATAATCGTCAAAATATTGAATAAGTTTAATTTGTATTAATAGTTTTTTATCCTTCGGTTGATAAGTTGTGAAACCTTTTATTTCGTTCAATATATTTTGAAAATGAAGTCTGGTACGCAATAATGTTAAACACAAAAGTTACCCTGTTTTCCCCGTAGAATAAGAATCTGTAGAAAATAGGTTTGTAATAATTTTTGCATCTAACACTTTTCTCGAAAATACGTTGTTTTCAAGGTATTGAAGAGAGAAACTTTCAAATAAACACACTGTATATTATATTCAGAAAAACGACAAATGTTGAAATATTATGAATGTTCAAATATTTTCATGGATCATTGTATATATTATTTTCTTCTACGTTCCAATATATATTTCCTCGATAATTCAACGTACTGTTCACGAAAGATAAAAAATGCAAATCCATCTTCACAATACGAAGTACAATACGATCGTATTATCAAATTCTCACAATACCTGCTTAATGGATTATCGTCTCCCAAATCGTCACCGACAGTTACCTATGTGGTAAACGCGATTTCACGGAGTTTACGCACGTGCCTTACCAAATTGATTCCATTAAATCCAGTCCGACTGCTGACAGTGCAATTTAGGAACGAGCAAAGTGATAGTTGCCATATTATAACTCACTATATTATGGTCTTGTAATTTATCTAGAGCGCTGGGAGAGCTCTTCCTACACAATGCAACGTCTTTCCACTTGAATTGCGCATTTTTACAGTATCTGATAATTGTTATTCAGCTCTATTTTGTGCGTATTTTGTTTATGTGTAAATTTATTGTTGTTACTTGTATACTCAGAGGTAGGATCACAATAGTTATTGTTTTATTGAATGGATAAATTTATCACACCGTTGTGAGCCAAAAAAACCTTTATTGCACGCGCTTACAAAAACTAGGGATAAAAAATAAAAAAGCATCTTAAGCCTATCGATTAAATCTATCGATCGTAACTAGGATTATCTTTTAGTTACCATTTCTTATAACTAACGCATCTGCATATGGATGGCGAGCACGAACTCACGTTGTCATTTTCAACATTTATGTTTTGTGTAAAGCCTATGACTGGAAGATCATGTATACGAACCTAAAAGTTTGCTATAATAAGTCCGCAAATATTTTAATGGATCAGTGTATTTAGTAATAATTTAGACGACACAAAAGGAGAATGTTAAAGATAGACATTTTTTGGACCTCCTTGCAACAGAAAAACTCTTGCAAAATATTGAAGAGCATTTTTTCAGGAAGAGAAAATGTTACTTGCATTGATTTTTTATGCATCCAATAATGATCTCAAAAATTTATAAGTTTTTGATAATAAATCGTAATTGATTTACTTGTTCGTCTGAACAGAATGAAGATTGAGTGTACCGTATGGGTAAGTTCGACTGCTATCACATTTCGCATTGGACTCATATTTTTCAATTTTTCTATCACTTATCGCATAAACATTAAGAACACATTTTTTTTCCTAAACAAATACTCTTCAGAGTCCTGCGAGAAATTTTCGTTTGCAAAAAATGGTCCAAAAATGATTATTTTTTAACGCCCTCTTTTGTTATTTATATCGTAAAGATTATCAAAGAGATTTGTCTTACCGCAACAAAGACATCGAGCGGATAGCAGTGTAATTTGTTGCATCCACTAGATTTATATCCAGAGAAGCAGATTTACGTCACATTTCAGCTAATAAGAAATACAATTAACATAATCAGAGAAGCAAAAGCTTTGTGTCTTCCCAAAAAAAAAAGATATTGCTTAGAAATTAAGTGACTTAAAGTGTCCTGTATTGACGTATATTGATAAAAAGTGCGTAGAATCGAATTTATAAGTGAAATTATTTGATCGTTGATATTTTCAAATATAAGTTATAGTTTCCGAAACTACGTGTATCGTTATATTGGTCCCACATAAGGGTCCTCCATTCACACATTAACGTTATTTCATTTTGTATTTTTGTTATAATCATACAGATATGCCTAGGTTAAATATTTTTCCGAAATCCAGGTCTCAAAGAAAATTATGATTTTATAAGCTAAGAGAAAGAAATGGGTAAAAGGTCGTATGGCAACGACGATATCAGCTTGTCTATAACAGGCACATGGTGAGTGCACCTTGTGCAAAATATCTGCATATGTGGCCTTAATTCCGATGGCCAGGGACTGCATCTGGCTGGCTAAAATGAATTTAATTATCGAGTCTCTTAGCGTATAATCAAAACAATTTCTTGATGAGAAAAAGTGGACTTAATTAAAGCCAGCACGCTTAGCTTGCTGCTTTTTGTTTGCGATTCTTTCGTATCGTTTACCATGGACTATAAAATAGAAGGCGATGAAGCGTAATAAATTTTATTTGATGCGAGATACGCACAAATGTGTAGAATTTAATGAATATTTTTTGTAATTCAATCATCTATAAGACCATTTCTGATCCAATTGAAGTTTTATTCTCAAATTGCTTGGAAAAAGATTTTTCTCTCTATTGATATTCATTATACTTGATTTAATATATTTGATTACAATATTATAATATATTTTAATAATATATTTTTATACCGATTATAAAAGATTTGATTTAATGAAAGATTGTATACACTAGTGACATTAATATATGACGGAGATGTAGGGACATCGGGCCTTTCTTTTGGAATTCTGGGAAGATCCCCGATACTTTGGTCTAAACTATTTATTATAGCTGTACTTAAATAATAGAACTTAGAAGTAGTTGTTGTGACACGATCTGATTATGTTTGCCCGAGATTTGTGACAGTAGGCTTGGGCTCGAGGTGACACAACTGGTCGTCGAACGTAGCCGCGGTCACGAGATGAACGTTTTTACCTAACAGAAGAAGTACCAATATTGAGGGACACACGCTGTATTAACAAACAAGCCCCGGGCAGGAGCAAAGACGGCTCTACGCGGGCCTGCCTAGTAACGGCGCCTGGAATTTTGTTGATATCCCCGGTCAATATGCAATTGACAAATGTGATCGTATCAGTCTTTTATTCTTGCGATCACCTTGGGGAGTTTGCACACATCGTCTTGTCAGTCAGTCAGAAAGATACCGTGCGTCACAGCTAATAACACTTTGCGTTTCAAAACATATTCAATTGTACAAAGAGTTTCCCCGTTGACCGTGGATTCGTTATTGAACCTAAGAACATTGTCTTTGACATCAAGAGTGTCTAATCACCACGTTTAATTGTCAAACTCTGTTAGATTAACATTTGTACTTATAATTGTAAATATAATGTCCATTGTACAACAACGATGGTTTGTCCTAATGAAGATACGTTACACGCCCCTGTCTAACGCCATCCCGACCAACCCGACATATATACAGGGTGGTTGGTAACTGGTGGTACAAGCGGAAAGGGGATGATTCTACGCGAAAAAAGAAGTCGAAAATATGGAATAAAAATTTAAAAATTTAAAAAATTAAAAAAATAACGTCAATCGAGACAACGATCTACAGTGAGATTCGTTATAACGAGACGCGATAAAGTGCACGCGTACCGAGCGAATATTCAAACTCGATTTTCTCGAAAACAAAGCCTCAAACGAAAAATTTTTATTCTATATTTTCGACTTCTTTTTTCGCGTAGAATCACCCCCTTTTCGCTTGTACCACCAGTTACCAACCACCCTGTATATATATAGTAGAATTTTTCTAAGCTTTTTAAGATATAGGACAGTAAAAAATTAGACTCACATATAAATGGCTCAGTTTGTTTATTAAGCATGACAAAATATATCTGTACACCTGTGAAGGATTAATTTAAAGTGAAGAGAAGAGAAATATAGTAACATCAAGAAGCACGTATACATATGTAAATATGTATATACATAGTAAGCAAACTAATTTCTTTACATTTCACCACCTGATGTATTTATGCGTGTGAAAATTATTTTCATGAATAGAACATCCCATTAAAACACCGTTTAAATAGGCTATTTGAAAAGTTCTTAGAAAGTATTAAAGTATTAGAAGTATTGAATGATAATGGGAATTTTGAAATGTTTAATTTATTAAAGATTTTTATTGATCATATGAATAATTCTGATATATTAAATTATACTGCTCGATTACCATTACATATGAAGTAATCATTTGGAAAATTTATATTCTTCATCTAGTTACCTAGATTTCCTGCAATATGATTTATGTTAAGATAAATGTTGATGTACATGTTCTTTTATTTAGTTTAAAATCTTTAATGAAAAAAATGTTACTAACTTTTTAATACTTTATTTGCAACGATAAAATCGATGAGCTTAAACTTAGCGTTATTATGACGAGCTTAAACAATAACGTTAATAATTTTTTAAAAAGGTGCTGTCTACCATTGATGAACTAGAATTTCGTGTTATTATTCGTTCAAATAATTTTAAGGAAGCTTATATTGAAACGACATACATCGTCTTTAAATTTCATTCGAAGAACTTTTCATATTAATCTACGTATTTTGTTAAAACGACTTTTACGGAGTTCAAAATTTCTAGTTCACAAATTTTTACATAAAAATACACCTACATAGCGGAAGAATAAAATATTTATTCCGTCAAAAATACGTATCGTAAACGAATAAAATATTCATCCCAGCAAAATTTGTAATTTAAGGAAATTAAATATTTGTTTCACTAAAAATACGTGATATAAAGAAATTAAAAAAAAAATCGTTTTTCTCACAAAAAAGATCGCAGCAAATATCAGAAAATATATCATTATAGATTCGAGCAACTTTTTCACAAAATTGCAGGCCACACATCTTGACTTTATCCGTCATTCTTGTACAAATATCCAGTATGGATATCAACTTCTCGATTGCGTAACGACTTATCTATTAAAACACTTTATATTAATGATCCAATTGTCTCTAACTTACAATACAAGATATCGAATCTCCTCTCCATCCTAACGCCGAAAATCTCAGTTCTACGGTCCTTAATTAAAATTTCATTGAATCCATTGTGCTCTGAAACCTGGATTAGTACAGCAAAACCAGTTAGCCAATTAAACTTGCCTGCCAGCGGTGTAACAAGCAATTATGAAACGAGAAAAGGCCTTTATCCCGTTTACGCGGATGGTGCCGACTCGATCAACCACTAGGGTTGCAGTTTCTTGGCGAGTTCGCGGTGAGACTAGTAGTGGGCAAGTTTGCAGCCAGGTCTAACCCAATCGTAGCGTCGCGTCGCGAGAATTCGCTTATAAGGCAAGATCTCTGCCGACTTACCGATGGAAATCGTTCGACCAGGGGTTAAAGCGTTTAAAAATCATTTCCCGCGGCGTAATTAAACGCGGAATTATCGAATCGAATAACGGAAGCAGCTGTCGCCCGTTGCCCGCTATGGCAAAAAGGAAAACAGATGACAAATATAATAGTCATATTATATATAGAAATTGCAATTCGCAGGCACACTGGCTGCCGAAAGTACTTAAATACTTATCATAGAAAAATATTCTCCACATATATTTGCGTGTATGTGTTATATACAACTCTTTGAAGTTTTATTAGCAATACAATGAGACACGACTTCCGTGAGCATATTGATACAATTTAGAACCAATCTAAAAGTCTATATACGAGTTGCAAGACATTTACTACAAACATGTTTAATTAATAATATACAGGATTACGTATAGTATTATTACGTATATAATTAGTGTTAAAACTTGTATATAATTATACTTTTATACTTATATATAATTATTATACTTGTATATAATTAGTGTTGTAATTTTTCTACTATGCACATATATTTTTTCAAATATATTTCAAGCTTTATCAATATAATCGTAATAATCAAATCTTAATGTAACACTAATGGAATTTCAAAATGTTCGTATAACACACGTAATATACTCGTGGAAGTTGTCTACAAGTGTTCTAATATTTACTTGTGAGATGTTAACTAATGTGAAGAAAATTATACTTCTTATGTTAGCGTTAGGTTCATGGGAGTGTAACGAATCTTCATTCGGACTAGCCATCGTTGTTGTACAACAGAGATTATATTTACTGGTATAAATATTGATTTTTACAAAGTTTGACGAATAACCGTGGCGATTAAACACTCGAGATGTTAGTGACAATGTTCTTAGGTTCGATAACGAATCCACGGTCAACGGGGTAACTCTTTGTTAAACGTAGAATATATTTTGAAGCGCAAAGTAACGTTTGCTGTGACGCTCGGTATAATAATGCACGTAAAGACGATGTGCAATCTCTCCAAGGTGATCGCAAGAATAAAAGACTGATGGAAATTTTCCTCTCCTTGCGATCGCGTTTGTTCGTTGCATATTGGCCGGGGATACCAACAAAATTCCAGCCGCCGTTGCTAGGCAGACCCGCGTAGAGCTGACATTGCTCCTGCCCGGGGTTTGATTGTTAATACAACGTGTGTCCCACAATATTGGCACTTCTCTGTTAGGTAAAAACGTTCGTCCCGTGACCGTGGCTACGTTCGGCGACCAGTTGTGTCACCTCGAGCTCAAGCCAACCGTCACAAATCTCGGGCAAACATAATAGGATTGAATCATAACAATTATTTCTAAGTTTTATCATTTAAGTACAGCTATGATAAATAGTCTAGACTAAAGTATTGGAGATTTTCCCGAAAATTCCAAAAGAAACGCCCCGATGTCCCGTCATCTCCGACATACTTAATAATAAGATAACAATGATAATAATTTAACCAGACAACTGTACTTACTTAACACATCTATCTACCCTCGATTTTCTTTCTTTTAGAATTCTGTCACACAATTTTCTAAGACTTAAGACTGGTTACACGCACGGCGAATTCATGTTCGTTATATCGCAAGAATACGACCTACACAAACCAGCGAAGGTCCAATATCCGAGCGGGAAACTTCTTTTTGCCTCTCGAGTAATTCATCAAACGATGACCGCGACATGCGAAAATAACTAAAAAGGTTTTCCTCGTCAGTTTGAAGTTCGTCGTAAAGTGTGTAAAATTCAACTTCTAGTAATCTTGAATCGTTTATAAAATACACCCAGTACTATTTTTTTACTTATGTTTTTTCTTTCGGATTTTTAATAAAGCGGAAACGACAATCGAAATTTCACATCCTGCATTTTATTCGTATGGAAATCAGCTGCACATTGATGTGAGAAAATTACGGAGAACAAAAATAACGTTCTTGTGACTGTAGTTATAATGTCCGTTACAACGGACGTTGCTTTAACGCTCGTGTGACCTCAGCCTTGGTAACAATTCTATGTCCATATCAACCTTCATATCACAAAGAGCAGAGTTAAATTGATTTTACGGATGACAAAATCACAGTCCATCGTTATTTGAATTATCATTAATTTGCTAACCACTATGCAAATAAACGATCTTTTGTTACAAGTTACAGAACTCGCTTCAATGGATAACATTTCGTTTGAAATTAATAAGCAAAACGGTGAATATGGAAATTATTCCATTATAAAGTGAAAAATTTAATACTGCAAAATTACTATTTGGTTGTTTGAAAAGTTCGTATCGAGATTTAAATAATAAAACTAGAAGAAAATGTATTTCCATACAATTCATAGAATAAAATTTGTTCAAGCTCATCAGAGAAAAAATGAGAGTTCATTATTTGTTACAATTCATAATTATCTATACCATCTCTAAATTTCTTACGATATATAAAATAGAACATACAAAATATTACAAAAAATATTTGCACACTATCGTATTTATTATAGCACGTATTTACAATTAGCAGTATAACTGCAAAAATTTAATACTACGAAAATGAAATATATGGTACTCGATAAAGGACGTTTTATTAAAAAATAAGAATATGTACAAATACTTTTTGTAACCACTGTATCAATTGTCAAATAGTCTGTGAACAAAAAACCCAACAAAGTAAATTTTAAGAAATGTTATAAACAGTATCGTTTGTTATTTCTCGATGAATGTCTCGTGGCCCTTTCTCCTAAATTACACACTATATATTTTTATGCGCTGTCACCATTTCGTATTTACCAAATGTCCAGCTGGACAAATTGAAAATAAAAACAAAAAGAAAATGAAGAAAAGAACCATTACGTATCTATGCATGGACACGTTCCATATTCACTTTCTGAATAAAGATTTAATATGCGCTTCCAACACAAATATGAAGTCTCGTTAAAAAAGATGCAAGTGGACAAAACTTTTTCCATGTCCTGGTTAACATCGCAGTTTTTCAATTTGTAAAATAAAATTGTAAAATAGCACGACAGGACATAGATATACTTGTACTATACAGGGTGGTTGGTAACTGGTGGTACAAGCGGAAAGGGGGTGATTCTACGCGAAAAAAGAAGTCGAAAATATAGAATACAAATTTTTCGTTTGAGGCTTTGTTTTCGAGAAAATCGACTTTGAATTTTCGCTCGGTACGCGTGCACTTTATCGCGTCTCGTTATAACGAATCTCACTGTAGATCGTTGTCTCGATGGAAAAATTAAAAAAAAAATTTTTATTCTATATTTTCGACTTCTTTTTTCGCATAGAATCACCCCCTTTCCGCTTGTACCACCAGTTACCAACCACCCTGTATAAAGATGTTCAAATACAAGTTGCATTATAATTCTTTCTTTTGGTAAGGAAGATTATATGCCTATTTCTACTGTATCATAAAGGTAAGAGATTCTTAAAGGCTAGAAAATAAATATTTTATTATTTGGTTATGTTGATCCTTACTATGAAAATTTCTTACTCGTTTCAATTACAATTTTTTATTAATTTAATTTTCTAATAATTTACTGTAAATAATTCATAATACATAACTATCTTTTCTCTGTAGTATAGAAGCAGAGAGTTAAATAGCTTGTTCGTCAGTTTATACCGATTATTGAGTTGAGAATAATCACGCGTTTCGGTGTTAAAATATTTAAAATATAGGAAATTTTGAGACATATGTGATATGTGAAATATGAAATAATTATATTTAAGTATTACAATAATAAAACCTGTTGTATATTGTATTGCATGATGGAACCTTTATTATTTAAACTTTGTGATTATAATTTAATTTTTGTTTACTTCTTGTAAAATTTAATTTATTTATTTATTGAACGATATTTAATTGAATTTATTTAAACATATTCCTGTGGTACCGTTTAACTTCTATCGAGTTTTCAATAATTTCAATAATTTCATAATTATCAATTTCAATAATTTCGCTTTTCAATATTTCACAATGTTATCTTAAAATCAGAATATCTTCTTTAAATTGTATTTCATTTCCACGTAATAATTGTCTCTCTGATATTTTCATTTATATTTAGATATTTCCGATGACATTTAATTAACGTCTTAAATTGGGAAATGGTAATTACTTAGTAACGTGCGAAATATTTACGTTCTCATTCCTGTTATATTTATTCGAAAATGAAACAAATAATATCAGATTTAACAAAAATAATATGATAAAAAATAAGACGACGTAAACTTCAGTCACCTAACGTTCTGAATACTTCGTACGATACCTGTGATGAAGCAACAAGAATATTAATAAAGGAAATGTAAATAAGATATTAATAAAACCCCAAAATTGAAAAGTAAATTCTACCAATATTAGTTTATTATTTTGAGATGTCGATATTTGTGACCTCCTTTTTCTGGTTTTAATTGTTTATTACTTTTTATAGTATAGTAATTCTCTGTTTGGTCTTATTATTTCTCTGCTACTCTCTGTTATAATACTATTATTTATGTTATTATTTCATCTATTCTTTCTATTTCTGCTACTTCTTTTATTCAGACAATTTGGATTTCTATCATCGTGAAGAGGCTACTTTGTACTTTGCACGCTATTACTGTTCTATCTTTTGTACTGTTTTACTCCGTGTAGTAATTTGTTACATCGCATGATATTTCTATTTTTCTAAAATTTTAATCCATCATATTGCGCCATTCGTATACAAAGCGTACAAACAGCACGCGAGATATCATTTACTTTATCGGTTCATTACGCCGAAAATTTTTCATTATTCGGAAATCTCGCAGGTGAAATTATCTTCAAATGCTTTCGCAGGTGTAATAATTTTCAATACCATTAATTCGTTATCGCAGACGTAACTGCAGCATGCGAAAATACATACGAGGATTAAACACAATTCTAGTAATATACGTTCCGATAGAAAACATACATGATCGAGGAAAATTGTTTTCCCCCGGGCGAACAAATGCATTTGATTATGTTTCGGGGGTTGTGAAATTCACAGCGAAATTTCACCACCATATGCACTACTTTGCATAAGAATTACACGGGAGGTCTCTTGCACAATACTTGCATCAACTAATAATATTGGTAAATTAAAAAATTACAAGCTGTAGGTTTCTTTTAGAGTTTCATAGTTTTTCTTCAAACAGGAAAATCAGGTAATTTATAATTTGTAAAATTTCATTTGTTTCATTATCGACCTCGATAATATCGAATAAGTTATTTATTGATACAAGTAAATTTTAATTTGTACAATTTCGCAAATAATATTAATTCAACTGTGGAATACGGTCCTTATGCGATCTGATCTTGATATTTTCAATATAATTTCAACGTTATAGGGGCATGTTACTCTATAGCTAACTCTTGATCTTGTGTCATACCTGGGATTAAATGTTCTACTAAATTTAAACTGAAACAAGGAATATACTTGCGTCACACAAATTCCATGTGTAACTTCATCAAATTTACATAAACTTTCAGAATGTTTCTATAAACACATATCTCAATCGCTCTATGATTTTAACATTGAATAAGTACACTTAAAGTCATTTAACTCCGGTATCTCCGCAGGACCAATTTTCATCGACCTCCAATTATTGTCTTTTTATTTATATGTACTAATTTACTATTGTCAATTAGGAATTATTAGTTTTGGAATTTGAAAAATTCTTTCATTGGCAGGCTTCGTAAAATAATTTTATTTATATCTACTAATTTACTATTGTCAATTAGGAATTATCAGTTTTGGAATTTGAAAAATTCTTTCATTGGCAGGCTTCGTAAAATAATTTTATTTATATCTACTAATTTACTATTGTCAATTAGGAATTATCAGTTTTAGTTATTGAGAAATTCTTTCATTGGCAGGCTTCTTAAAATAATTTTATTTATATCTACTAATTTACTATTGTCAATTAGGAATTATCAGTTTTAGTTATTGAGAAATTCTTTCATTGGCAGGCTTCTTAAAATAATTTTATTTATATCTACTAATTTACTATTGTCAATTAGGAATTATCAGTTTTGGAATTTGAAAAATTCTTTCATTGGCAGGCTTCGTAAAATAATTTTATTTATATCTACTAATTTACTATTGTCAATTAGGAATTATTAGTTTTGGAATTTGAAAAATTCTTTCATTGGCAGGCTTCGTAAAATAATTTTATTTATATCTACTAATTTACTATTGTCAATTAGGAATTATCAGTTTCAGTTATTGAGAAATTCTTTCATTGGCAGGCTTCTTAAAATAATTTTATTTATATCTACTAATTTACTATTGTCAATTAGGAATTATCAGTTTTGGAATTTGAAAAATTCTTTCATTGGCAGGCTTCTTAAAATAATTTTATTTATATCTACTAATTTACTATTGTCAATTAGGAATTATCAGTTTTGGGAATTGAGAAATTCTTTCATTGGCAGGCTTCTTAAAATAATTTTATTTACATCTACTAATTTACTATTGTCAGTTAGGAATTATCAGTTTTGGAATTTGAAAAATTCTTTCATTGGCAGGCTTCGTAAAATAATTTTATTTATATCTACTAATTTACTATTGTCAATTAGGAATTATCAGTTTTGGGAATTGAGAAATTCTTTCATTGGCAGGCTTCGTAAAATAATTTTATTTATATCTACCAATTTACTATTGTCAATTAGGAATTATCAGTTTTGGAAATTGAGAAATTCTTTCATTGTCAGGCTTCTTAAAATAATTTTATTTATATCTACTAATTTACTATTGTCAATTAGGAATTATCAGTTTTGGAAATTGAGAAATTTTTTCATTGGCAGGCTTCGTAAAATAATTTTATTTATATCTACTAATTTACTATTGTCAATTAGGAATTATCAGTTTTGGGAATTGAAAAATTCTTTCATTGGCAGGCTTCGTAAAATAATTTTATTTATATCTACTAATTTACTATTGTCAATTAGGAATTATCAGTTTTGGAAATTGAGAAATTCTTTCATTGTCAGGCTTCGTAAAATAATTTTATTTATATCTACTAATTTACTATTGTCAATTAGGAATTATCAGTTTTGGGAATTGAGAAATTCTTTCATTGGCAGGCTTCGTAAAATAATTTTATTTATATCTACTAATTTACTATTGTCAATTAGGAATTATCAGTTTTGGAATTTGAAAAATTCTTTCATTGGCAGGCTTCGTAAAATAATTTTATTTATATCTACTAATTTACTATTGTCAATTAGGAATTATCAGTTTTGGGAATTGAGAAATTCTTTCATTGGCAGGCTTCGTAAAATAATTTTATTTATATCTACTAATTTACTATTGTCAATTAGGAATTATCAGTTTTGGAATTTGAAAAATTCTTTCATTGGCAGGCTTCGTAAAATAATTTTATTTATATCTACTAATTTACTATTGTCAATTAGGAATTATCAGTTTTGGGAATTGAGAAATTCTTTCATTGGCAGGCTTCTTAAAATAATTTTATTTATATCTACTAATTTACTATTGTCAATTAGGAATTATCAGTTTTGGAATTTGAAAAATTCTTTCATTGTCAGGCTTCGTAAAATAATTTTATTTATATCTACTAATTTACTATTGTCAATTAGGAATTATCAGTTTTGGGAATTGAGAAATTCTTTCATTGGCAGGCTTCGTAAAATAATTTTATTTATATCTACTAATTTGCTATTGTCAATTAGGAATTATCAGTTTTGGGAATTGAAAAATTCTTTCATTGGCAGGCTTCTTAAAATAATTTATTTATTAAAAAATTGACTAGATGGAATAGAGGAAATAATCTTCATGTCTTTCTTTCCAAATGTTAAACTCATATGACAAAATCATCATATGACAGAATATTGTGACTATTCGTAATGGTCGATAACGAGCTTACGATATTTGCATTATAAATCTTCTTAACACCTCACGACACGATGTGTCGTTTATAGCAAATTTTTGGTTCCTTGATGTACTTGATAATTGGCCATGCGAACAAATTTAACCCCTTAACCTACAACTACGTGCATAGCCCGTAGTACGATGATCGGGCCAAACGTAAATATTACGGGCATTCTCGAACGTAAATCGTAGGTTAAGGGGTTAATAGTCGATATTCGAACCTCTCCAAATTCATCATACAAATGCGCGATTAATGTTTAGTTGTCAACCAACAAATGACTTTCTTCCACAAGATCCAAGGTATTTTTAGAAAATAGTGTTTGCAATATCATCACTTGTTTGTTCTTTTCAGTTGATAAAGTTGATAAATATGGTTTCTGAAGGCTCATTTATCTAGAAAACTCAAACTTCAGAGAAAGGAAATTTCATATGCACCAATATTAATATTTGCAATCATTTGGAAGTATTCAAATACTTATTCACGGTACAGTAATTTGCTTGTTAATGTTGAATCATATTGAATAAAGAGGACGATCTCGCAACAGTTTCAAAGGGGTGGAATTGGCGGAAAGTTAAAGAGAAAGGCGCCACAGCTGCAACTTCGAAGTTTCACGAATGCGTTGAAAAGTTTCGAAAAGCTACAGGGGAAAAAATAAAAGGCTTGATCCGCAGTCGATGAAAGGGTGCTCGATTATTTAAATTTCGCTGAGATCATCCTTATTGTTCCACGAAAGTTGCACTATGGAAGGATTCTCCTGTTACGAATAGTTCCCTTTCTTATGGCTATTTTCCACTTATCGTATAATTCGTAAAAAATGCAACACGAAATATAGGAATACTATATATACAGGGTGGTTGGTAACTGGTGGTACAAGCGACGTTATTTTTTTAATTTTTAAAATTCTTAAATTTCTAAATTTTTATTCTATATTTTCGACTTCTTTTTTCGCGTAGAATCAGCCCCTTTCCGCTTGTACCACCAGTTACCAACCACCCTGTATATCGGCTTTAAAAACATGCTTACGTAAACATGCAAAAATACGTAAAATATCCGAAGTATAGTATTTGTTATAATATTTAGTAAATCGAATAATTCTCTATTGAAATTTCATATAATTTCATTATAAATTATATTCATCAAATTATCGTTTTGGATAAATATTCGTAGTCTTCTTAAAATAAAACTAAATAAAAAAAACTAAATGTTCTAAATATAGTGTAAATTGATTTTAACAGAATTTACAATTTTAACAATTTTTTAAATTTTATATTCTTCGAAGAATAGTAAACTTTAACTATTGACTGATTTTATGATCTCGTTATATCGCATTCATTTTCTATGGGTTAATACCTTTTTATATTTTTTTATATAAGGGACTCGATGTAAAGAAATGTAGGAAGATTAATGAACGATTGTTTCACGCTGCATAAGCAGGGTTTTCAGCAGCATAATTAATTGGAAGTAAAATATGGAAAGGTTTTTAAGGGATATTTAAGAAGATGAATAATATACGGTAAGAAGTTTAATTGCGTTTTAATGTTTTCTTTAGAAAATGTAATAATTATGCTTTTAGTCAAGATTAAAGTATAACTTAATAAGGAATAATTTTTATAAAGTTCTGAGAATACTGCGTAGGGAGTTTCATATACATATATATCAAACTAAGAGTAAAAAGAATACGAAGTGTATTTACAATAAAAGTTTTATTTCGAGATTTCATATTTTTGATAAAACGATAACCAAAAGTTTAGATTAAAAAAGACGAAGCATGTTACTTATCGAAAAATTCAGTACAACGAATTGAATACAACAAACATCGAATCTTCACATATCTAAACGCTTGTTCAAAAGTCTTAAGTCATCTTTTACACTTAATAAAACGTTAGTATATTTGATATGTATATATACATATATATGTCGGGTTAACGTTAGGTTCATGAGCGTGTAACGAATCTTCATTCGGCTAGCGATCGTTGTTGTACAACAGAGATTATATTTACTGGTTATAAATATTGATTTTTACAAAGTTTGACAAATAACCGTGGTGATTAAACACTCGAGATGTTAGCGATAATATTCTTAGGTTCGATAACGAATCCACGGTCAACGGGGTAACTCTTTGTTAAACGTAGAATATATTTTGAAGCGCAAAGTAACGTTTGCTGTGACGCTCGGTATAATAATGCACATAAAGACGATGTGCAATCTCTCCAAGGTGATCGCAAGAATAAAAGACTGATGGAAATTTTCCTCTCCTTGCGATCGCGTTTGTTCGTTGCATATTGGCCGGGGATACCAACAAAATTCCAGCCGCCGTTGCTAGGCAGACCCGTGTAGAGCTGACATTGCTCCTGCCCGGGGTTTGATTGTTAATACAACGTGTGTCCCACAATATTGGCACTTCTCTGTTAGGTAAAAACGTTCATCCCGTAACCGTGGCTACGTTCGGCGACCAGTTGTGTCACCTCGAGCCCAAGCCCACCGTCGCAAATCTCGGGCAAACATAATCGGATTGAATCATAACAATTATTTCTAAGTTTTATTATTTAAGTACAGCTATAATAAATAGTCTAGACTAAAGTATTGGGGATTTTCCCGAAAATTCCAAAAGAAGGGCCCCGATGTCCCGTCATCTCCGACATATATATATATATATATATATATATATATATATAGACTATACATGTCGAATTACATACATCTTTTAATGAAATCATTTTGAGATTATACATTAACTACTTCAACTACCATATAAAATATCAAGTTAAAAATATACATTATTGTATTCCTCGAAATCTTTTATCGATCATTCGACTTTCTCCATTTTTGAAGTAAGTATAATAATTATATATATATCAAATTATAATAATAATTATCCTAACACTTTTGAGTAGGAATAAACCCATAAATAAACCTAGAAGAATTTTTATTCTCCTCAGTTGGAATTGCTCTAATTGTTCTATTAGAAAGTATTCAGAGTTCTCTTCATAAAATTTGATTTATAGTAATTAAATAAAACTTAGCGAATTGGTAGATTTTTAATAAGTAAATTAAAAAACGCAAAATATAGTAAATTTATATATTACAACTATAGTTAGAATTGCGGTAGAACTAGGATTGAAGAATGACTAAAATGATAATAGAAAATTCTAATCCGTGAATTTTATTTCAGACCTACATGCATCCACAATCTATAAAACTTTGAATTAAAACTAAAATGGATCCGATAAAAATTGCACTATTTTCTCATGAAGAATCTGATTTTATTTCGAAATAATTTCATGTAAAAGTGAATCGATGCATACAAAGCATCTGTTCAAGTATTTAATTAATTTTAAATAGATAGAATGTACAATTCGTATTAAATAAAACGTATCATTCATTCAGAATTTTATAATTCTACAAACAAAAATTCCCTTCTCATTAGGGTATTTTAAAGTCTATTGTATAATTCCAGAATATTTCTAGATGTTTGAAAAATTTCATTCAAAAAGTTAGACGTTGATATGAAAAGATATTGGAACTTAGAAAGTTTCAAAAAATATTTTCACGAAACTATTCGCTGAGAACTGTGTAACCCGCGTCAAGCCATTAATATGAAAGTTTTTAAGCGCGAGTCGTTAACGCAATAAAAGCTCGAAATTTTCGTAACGTTCCAAAGAAATTCTTTTATCTTGAAAACGACTTGTTTGCGAACCTTTCGTTAAGACCTTTTTATTACTTACGTCTCGCCACTGTTTAAGTTTAGACTAAAATTCTGTTGCGCGACAATATTTACGTAACAAGAAATTTTTACCTTCAAACGAGCGAACGCAATTAACATGTGCTTTCTTATACGTATATTTCTTTTTACAATTTTATTATATTTATACGAAATTATTTGAAAATCCTGCTCATAAAAGGTATTTCTCACTTTCTTTGAATGTAATTCTATTGAAAAGTCGTTCTTTACGTAATACAAAGTACTGTGTCTGCAAAAAAGTAACTTATATAACAGAGAAAGAGAGAGAGAGAGAGAGAGAGATAATACAAGATAGAAGATTATACATGAGATACAAATTATGTATATAATTTTTATTTATTAGAAACTATTTCTTTAATTTAATTAACATCCAAAATTAATCTTTGCAGGCATTTGAAAATTGACATTTCTGTGAGAAGGTAAAGGAAAATATGTATTGTCGATTTGTTAGAGGCAACTGTTATGCAATTAAAAAAAAAAATGAATTTTTCAGAGAATCAGTTTAAAATAGAAAATTTGCAGTACAAAATGATTAATCATTATTCATTTAACTACGACACTATTCTTTTCTAATTTAGTTACTAGTCTTTAGATCTTGTGGGCTTCTAATTAAATATCGTTTATCGATATTAATTGCTACTAAAAAGGAACGGTTAAAGCAATCCTATTTTGAGTTGTGATATTGTTTCTATTGAGTAGTATATTTTATTGGGTAATTATAACATTTTCATCGTAGTAACTGGTGTACTTTTAGAATTCCCTTTGTAGATATCTAAAAATTAGTGAGCTTTTAGACACGTCACTCATGATAAGCTATTTTCATTCATTTCTAGTTACCTTCTGATATTTATACTGTCTGGTAGATAGAAAAAAGAACTTTAATATTATACGTAACTGAAAAGTACAACTTGAGGTCCAAATATATCTATAAATCTTTTAAAAATGTATAATAAATCGACGAAATTTTATAAAAAAAGCTGAAGACATTACGAGTACTATGATTACGAATATTCTTGAAATATTCAGAAAATCTACTATGCTTAATAGACAGAATCAAATCAAAATACAGTCTTCATAATATGGAATTAATTGAAAGCGTTTTAAAGTTTGAAATTGTTGCTTCATAAAACACAGAAAATATGGCTCATCGAACCTTCCTTTATTGTTTTCATATATTTACAAAATGGAAAATTATAGATTTAAGGACCAACGTGATTGTTTATTCTCATCTCATTAATATTAAGAATTAAAGGTAATAAGTACATATGAAATTTGAAAGAGATATTTTATTTTACTAGAGATACTAATATAAATATTTATCTTTAATTTATTTAATTTAAATAGTAATCAAATATTTCTTTTAGTTTGGTTACTTGTTTAACGGTCGAAAGGTACGGTTAAATTCTTGAGAAAACAGAACTTTCAGTTTTTTTTTATCATAGCTAAAATACGATACAAATATTTAAAGTCACAAAAATCTTACATTACACCTCGTGACAATTATTCCAAATATTTTACTTCGCTCTTTATGTTTCCTGTAATCATATGACACGAAATAAATAAAAGTACGATACAGAAAATGATCAATTATTAAATGTGATAAAAATAAAATAAAAACGTGATACAGCAGAACTTGAAGTGAATTTCGTTTTCAAAGGAAAATGTGTTCCCTTGCAAGACTTCTTAAGTATTTATACCTACGAGAAGAGAATTTTTAAAGAATAACCTGTCCTTCATGTTCCAAACGAAATTTTAAATTCACATATTCACTTAAAAGCTGGTGGTTTTGTGTAGGGCTCTGTTTAAATGCAAATCAACTCTAATGAATGGATACTTCGTTCACAAAATATCTGTGTGAAGATAACTTTAACACAGCATGTCTTACATTTATTTTCTCTTCATTCTCATTCTTGAAATTTTTCTAATCACTATAATTTTAGAAGTTCATATTATGATATTTTATCAAACTTGTGGAAAGAAGTATAAGGTGAAACGTTCGTGTTACAACTCGCTGAATTCAAATCTACGACTGTTCTTTGCACAGTCGTGTCACATGCTCTTTAATATTTACCATGTTTGAACGTGAGAGTTATACCCATGACACCTATTGCTCGAATTCAATTTCACATAGAGTTGATATACAAATTTATTCCGTATAAAAAATAATACATACTAGAAAATTCCATTTATAACTTTAACATAATGCATTCGCCCAACTTTATAATGTAGCAAAAATTTAGAAGAATATTTCAAATATAAATAACGAATGTCGATATTTAAATAAATATTCACACACATAGGAAAAAAGGTAAAATAAAATAAAACTATACTTCAGTACAGAATGATGCTTTTACGGGCTAGATTTTTACGTCTCTGCCATTTCCTCATTAATCAATCTCGCTAACAACATATGGGAAAAAGAACTTTTAAAATTAGAACTGAACCATATCAGAAAAGTTGCTGCTCAGCTTAATAGAATTAACCGTACCATTCATAAACTACTTGAACCCAAACACAAGAACTCACAAGATAACTAAAATATTGATCAACCATCCAAGCATACATATATATACAGGAACTATTTGACATCCCCCTCCCCCGCCCCCTCCCTCTCATCCCACCCCTCCCTAAAATTACACAGCACTCAAAAAAGCAGACTACCGAAGCATCCTGTTTTGCGACCAAGTTTTCAGGACAGAAAAAATAAAAAAAATACAAAATCATATAAAAGCTCCGCTCCCCAGCGGCTTAAACCTAAAAATTGTATTAAACACAAAAAATGTAAAGCGCCGACACATATATAGTATGGCTACGTCGTACCGCCGCGTATCGGTACCCTTGCCTAACACATCATTACCAAAATTCACAGTTTATTATGAATACCAAAATGTAATTAATTGTATCTTGGGTCAAATAAACATCATTAAAAAAAAAAATAAAAAACATATATATATAGGGTGGTTGGTAACTGGCAGTACAAGCGGAAAGGGGGTGATTCTACGCGAAAAAAGAAGTCGAAAATATAGAATAACAATTTTTTTTTTAATTTTAATTTTTCTGTTTTTTTTTTAATTTTTCCATCGAGACAACGATCTACAGTGAGATCCGTTATAACGAGACGTGATAAAGTGCACGCGTACCGAGCGAAAATTCAAAGTCGATTTTCTCGAAAACAAAGCCTCAAACGAAAAATTTTTATTCTATATTTCTGACTTCTTTTTTCGCGTAGAATCACCCCCTTTCCGCTTGTACCACCAGTTACCAACCACCCTGTATATATATTCTTCTTTTATACAACGAGGGGTACAAAAGGCCGCATCAAGAAAATCCTCCACAGAGAGGACACTGAAACAATCTTCCAAACACGCATAAACATCTCTCAAATCTTCATCTCTTCCAACGAGCCGCACCTAGAGACATTGGGGGTATACAGAATATCTTGCTCTTGTGGGAAATTCTACATCGGAAAAACAAGAAGGAACGTGAGCATACGGCTTAACGTGAGAGATGCACTAGACTCAAATATACATAGGCAGCCATAACGGAATATCAATTGTCTACAGAGCACGAAATATTCTTTGGTAGAAAACAGACAAGAAATGTAAAACAATAAAAATTATGAAATATCTAAACAATATCAACAGAGACAGGAATATTCATCTGAATCTCGACTGACTCATCTGATGCACTCTCCTACCATTTGTCCGATCAAACGACCAATTAAACATATAGTCGGCTGGACCACCCAACTGTTGTTCATTACCATCTTCATCCTCGATCCGGAATAAACACGAGCACTATAAAAGGAGTGTTTTTCGAGACGCACATCAATGTCAAGACACAAACTGCGTCTTTAGAACACTGATGGAGCTAACTGCGATGTTGATTAAACGTCGATAATCTCTTACTGTTAGACATAAATATTATTCGAAAGTCTTTAACAGTGCTAGACACTATGATACAGTACTTTAAAGTTCATTCGGTATTTTTTCAAACGTGACATTATCAAATAAGATGTATGTATACATAGACGTAAATCTACAATTCCCATATATTTATCTCAGACCAGAACCGACAAAATGTATAATTTGACGCAAAGTTCAAAATCTTTGAATTACATCTTTCTTTCGATCTTAAAACTGATTATAATGTCTGCATATTCCATATGCTTATCACGAATATGTGTGTACAGTATAAGCGGACATGAGGTGATTTCTTAGGAAAAAATAAGAACAAAATATAGAATAAAATTTCTTTGAAAGTTATTGGGAATCAAGCGCACCTCACTAATTTTGATGAAATACGTTGTCGAGGTCACTATTCTGAACAACTTTTACCTATACATGTTACCATCGCTCAGCTTTAGTTTCCAAGATATTCACAGAAAACTTGCATTCAGTTGAATTTCCATTACACTTTATTCTGACATATAGGTGGCTGCATTTTTCTATAGCACAACCTAAACTTAACTCATTGATTCTAATTACCTATCCCCAATGTGGATAAAGAAAGATAAATCAGTTGGTTATAAATTGCGTAGATTAATACGCAGCCGCCACACTTTGCCGTGAGTCGCCCGGTATGACTTCATTTTTATTTCATCCCATTTTGTAAATGTATCGTAAATACGATTCCTACAATCTATTGTTATGTGGCGGCACTCAACACCAAACACCACCACTCGACACTAGCTAGCACCGGACGACGGCATCGGCCCAATAGGAAGAGAACACGGTACAAAATTTCAACTAAGGGAACAAGCAAACGAAGGGGAGCTCATACCACACAAAAACTGTGTAGAATACCTAGGCATAAATATTAGACTATATAAAACTATATAGCTATATAACTATACTATAAAACTATATAAAACTATATAACTATATAAAACTATATATAAAAATTAAACTATAAGCAGCACATCGAAATACAACTCTCCAAAGCCAGCAAAGCATCCTGGCACACAAAAAGATTATTCTACTCCAAACATCTCAACAGCAAAGTAAAAATCCTGTGCTGCCAAGCACTAATCAGACCGATCAAAACCTACGGCTGCCCAATCTGGTACAACATATCAGCCTCCCAAATGGAAAAAATTCGCAAATTCGAAAGAAAATGCATTAGAGCTTGCTTGAGTACTTACAGATCCGAACACAGCGGATTCAAAAAATATATTAAAAACAAAATAATCTACGACCTAGCCAACATTCACCGCATAGACTGTCACATCTTAAAATTAATAAGAAACCACTTCGCGCAAGCGGCAAAAATAAAAGAAAATAGCTTAATCTTCAGTTGCTTATTCCCAAATGACGCATATTACAAAAACACTCTGGCAACAGACTACATCCCCCAGAAGCTTTCCTATACCTAGACGAAAAAAACTACCTCCAAGACCAAAATAACATCCCAATAATTTATCACATAAAAAGAAAAATAGGGACCAAAACTATACTCTACGAAGAAAACTTAAACTGACAAACCGCAGACACTAGGCGGAGATACAACATGGCCCTCCCTCTGAAAGACACTAAAGACAAACACAGAAAAAACACAAAAATATATTGGTGGATTCCAAATCCATAATAAAATAAGAGAGCAAACCATTAAACTGACAGAACCTAATTCTGCCACCGCATAACACAGGTGGAAACATTGTAAATATTGTAAATATTGTAAATAAACCTATTTAACATCCCCTCCCCCTTCCCCCTCTCTCTCATCCCGCCCCTCCCCAAAGTTACACAGCACCCAAAAAGTAGACTACCGAAGCGTCCTGTTTTGCGACCAAGTTTTCAGGACAGAAAAAACAACCAAACACAAAATCACATAAAAGCTCCGCTCCCCGGCGGCTTAATTCCAAAGAATAGACTACATCATAAAAAATGTAACACGTCGACACATAACATAGTATGGCTTCGTCGTACCGTCGCGTATCGGTACTTTTGCCTAACATATCTTACCGAAATTCACAGTTTATTGTGAATAACCAAATGAACTAATATGTATCTTGGTTTAAATAAACGTTATAAAAAAAAAAGCAGTGGTTAACGCCTTAGGTTACAAACGTTCGGGACCCGGGTTCGAATCCCGGCGACCGGAGTCCGATTTTTCTTCTACGCATCTAAATTAGAAGAAAAATAGCTGTACCCCATCAGCGACATCTACAGCCAGCGCTACAAGTATCACGGACAACACTTTACACCTCAGTTAGTTATATGTCGGAGATAAAAGGACGTCGGGGCCTCCCTTTTGGAATATTGGGAAAAACCCAATACCCTAGTCCAGACTTTTACTATAGCTACACTTAAGTAATGAAACTAAGAAATAGTTGTGCTCAAGGTTTATGACGATGGGCTTAGGCTCGAAGTGGCATAACGAGTCACTGAACGTAGCCATGGTCACGGGAGGGGGACGTGTACTTAACAGAGGTATGGAACAATTATATAGCTCTCCTTAAAAATAAAGATTGACCTGAGAGGTGGCTATTCAGAGAAGTTCGTTCAGATAAGTTTTACTTGTACGTGTATCACATCGCATTCGTCATCCCGTTGACCGTGGATTCGTTATCGAACCTAGATTCATTGTCATCAACATCTCGACCATTCGATCGCCGCTATTACTTGTAGCCTCTTATAATAACCACAGTTGTATCAATAAACATCAGCTATAACCGCGATGGCAAATTCGAGTGAAGACTCGTCAAACGCCTAAAATTCCAACATTAACCCGACATACATATGTATACTGCCAAACATACTTTTGTGTATAACTCAGAAACTAAAACTGCACGTGGTTATCACTAGCTTGTGCCTGATTCCGAATAATTCTCTTGTAAGCGTGCCAGTTACAGGCAAAGATCCATGTGTCAGTGTCAGTGTATCGTACTCATGACGCCACCTCACAGTGACGATGATTCCTCGGTTCGCAAGATCCTATTAGAAGAATCGAAAGAATGTTACACAGAACCCCACTACATTAGGATGCGTACGATCGATATCGAGTGGAGGTCGACCTTTCCGTTAAATAAAATTTTACTTGACATTAGAATGTTAAACCTGCGCTGCGGTTATAAGAGCAGATTCTGATAATATTAAATAGTAGCGTCTGGGTCCTACAGAATACTTCCGTCATCTGGGATATTGACGCCTGCAATCATTTTGTAAGACGAACACGGATAATTTTCCTTCGTTCCAACCTCTGGCCATGCATCGGCGGTTGCGAATTGTCCGCGCTGTCTCGTATTCTGAATATTTGCGGGAAATAATATCTTACATGGTCGTCGTATCTGAAGTTTCATCCCGCGCACGTGGCACGTTATTATCGATTGGTCGATATGATTCTGTGAAATGGACACGAATAGTCCACTGCTTGCATCTTTTGACCACGTATCAGTGGGTAGGAATTGGTCATTACTGTACTATGCTCAGAACTTGCGTTTGATTTGCGGGTAAACTGCACGAGTTCGTCGCGGAGTGCGTGCGTTCGAAAGCTGAGCATTGATGCAGTCTAACAACCAACATCGGAGCAAGTCTGGGCTTTATGTACCTCGTTATGAACTCCTAGGTGTTACCGTTGGCGTTGTGTGTGTCTCCATATGGGAGTCTCTCTCAATTTCGCCAGGGATATTTGGTTGCTGAGACAGGCGCCGAATCGCAAGCTTTTAGAGAGTTTCCCAAGGCTATTCCTGACTCGTACCATCTATTGTGTCAGCCGCCTTAACCCTTAGAGTGCTATGGACGCATGCATGCGTCTGGCGAAAGCTATCGGTGTGAACTAAGGACACATATATGCGTTTTCTGTAAGTGTCCGGCATGGACTAAGGACGCATATATGCGTTTGTCAATTTTTCCGAACACCTACGCAGAAGTAATACTATTACGTTTGTGTGAGATAAATATAAATGCATTGTTTATATATAATGCATATATTTTATATAAAAAATCTACTGCTTCGAAACAAAAATTTAGTGAATTTCAATTAGCGTTGATAAGAGACATTTTACGAAAATATTTCCAACGTAGAAGCATGTTAGGAGGAGGAAGGAGAAAGTCTGAGGATTTACCATTTCGTTTAATCGATAGGCATTTTCCATCAAAATGCCCTAATCGTGCCGGCACAACGCAATTATCAAAAAGAAAATGTGTTGTTTGTGTGAAAGATAAGAGAAGGAGCGACACACGATACGAACGCAGAAAATGCGATGTCGGATTATGTATCGATAATTGTTTTGAAATTTTTCACACACAACTGAATTATTAACTTGTGTTACATTTACTAAATTTAGTTTTTTAGTTTATCGTTTTCTAGTTTATTACCCAAATTCTAGTTTATTGTAAATTTCAATGTTTATAATAAATAATTAATACTAAAAAATAACGCTCTTGAATCATTTAATCTCGCGCAAAAGAATTACTATAACTTATTACGATTTGCGCTTTGAATAGTCAATCGACAGTTCAGTCTAACAAAAAAGTACTCCGTCCACAGCACTCTAGAGTATTCAGCACTCTAAGGGTTAAACGCAGATTAGAGGAAGTGTGAAGAGCGAGAAAATTATAGATCCATGGAAATAAATTGTGTAGAGGTTTATGTGTAGAGGGCGGTTGGTCGGTGAGGTTTAATGGACGAGATTGCTCGTTGTTGAAACCGTCGAATATACAGGGTGGTTGGTAACTGGTGGTACAAGCGGAAAGGGGGTGATTCTACGCGAAAAAATAAGTCGAAAATATAGAATAAAAATTTTTCGTTTGAGGCTTTGTTTTCGAGAAAATCGACTTTGAATTTTCGCTCGGTACGCGTGCACTTTATCGCGTCTCGTTATAACGGATCTCACTGTAGATCGTTGTCTCGATGGAAAAATTTTTATTCTATATTTTCGACTTCTTTTTTCGCGTAGAATCACCCCCTTTCCGCTTGTACCACCAGTTACCAACCACCCTGTATATTATATTTGGCCCGATCATCGTACTACGGATTATGCCCGTAATATTTACGTTTGGTCCGATCATCTACTACGAGCTATGACCGTAATATTTATGTTTGGCCTGATCATCGTACTACGGGCTATGCTCATGGTTGTAGGTTAAGGGGTTAAATATCTTATTTCAATTTTGTATTTATGTACTTAGTACTTGAATATTATGTTTAAGAACTGTATGATTTAATAGCCTTCAGATTGATTATTATAACATGAATGATTCGTATTTTTATCGTGTATAACGTTTTTCGTCAAACTACTTGTATCATTTATTCGATAGATTGACTTGAACCAGTTATTCTGTCAATTATCCATTAATCTGGTCGTTGATGATATTCTGTATATACCATTTTTAGACATGATAATAACTATAAAATAGCGCGTTAATTTTAAATTTTCAAAATTTGGAGGATTTATGTCTTATGTCGATGGAAAAATTAAAAAAAAGAATTATTATTTTATATTCTCGACTTCTTTTTTCGCGTACTTTCTTCGCCTGCCTCCTGCTACCCAGTGCCTGCATAAGCGAATTCTTTTTCCAGTAACCGGTCGCTTGACTAGCCGTGGAAATTTGTAAAGCATGGACTCGGTCAGTCTTCACATTCAAGCAGTTTCCACTTGTCTGCTTCAAATCTTCTATTTCCTTTGAAACCTAAGAACTCCAACTGCAACCGTAGCTTCAATAACACGAAGTAGAAAGAGAATAGCGAGGTGAAAATCCTTAGAGTCCAGCAGAGCATTAACAAGGTATAAATAAATAAAATATAAATAACTGTATATATAGAATATAGAAATATATAGTAAAAATAAATAGGAATTAAAGGTACATATAAAATAAAAATAAGGAAAGTACGGTTACAATTTATTAATTATAACATGTAGCAATAAATCTAATAATTATAAATTGTAATGTACTTATTTCTTACTAATTAGCTTTATAGTATTAAAACACATAGTGATAAAAATATTGTTTCATTTGTCTCGGAAGCTAAGGCCGAGCGGCGATAATATACATACATACACCTATACATACATTGTTCAGATGACCTCGACAACATATTTCAAGATAATCAAAATCGATGCACCTGATTCCGAAGATATTACCACTTTTTCATATGTCCACTCTCCGCCTCTCGACTCTCTCTTATTGTCGGGAAAAACAACGAAGACCTTTCAATAGCTGGACATTACACTTAGCCAGGCATTTTCCAAGCATTGGATTAGAGGCCACCTAGGTCTAGTGCAATAAATCCGCTATGAATCCGACGCGCCACTTAAAAACGTACGAAACCTCGAGAACTCGACTCTGGAGTATTTTTAGGCGTCAAAGTGTCACACCTGGTTTATATTTCTCACATCACTGGTAATTGTTTAGACTTGGCCAAGCACGTGATACTTGTATGAAAAATTTCATGAAGACATTCGATATCCTTTTCAGTTTTTTTCGCTTTTACACACTGTTACCGCCACGAGGACAGGAGAGGAGAAACTTCCTTTTTAAGGATGCGCTTGCGGTGTGGCCTAGTTAGTCCTTATCCAAATTCTATCTCAACTCCATAAATTGTCGCGCAAATCTGATTGCAAGCCTAACTCTAAGTCTAAGTCCAAACCCAGTTCTAAATCTACTTTTAAACCTAACTCTAATTCTGTACTCGAATTCTAAAGCTAAGTAAATAGATAATAAGTGATATTAAGTAATAAACTCTAGTATCTAGTAGATCAAATATTTGAACTACCGATGGCGATGCGTTTGAATTGTATCGATATTTGGTATCGGTAAGTATTAATACGCAAACACGATGACAGATGTATTCGTACATATGTTATCAGGGATAAATTATCGGTATCGATAATTAAATCGGGAGCAATAAAATCCAAAAATGAAAATAAACTGTTTCTTTAAATTAAATATTTCAAATATACAAAAATATATAATTATAGAATATCGAACTGAAATACTAAATATAGAATATTTTACTCCAAATACTAGCCGTTGACTAGTTGAAAAAATAGCAATTATTGCAAATATTCTCTGTTTGAGCAATTTCTTGCTTTATATATATACAGGGTGGTTGGTAACTGGTGGTACGCGAATGGTGATTCTACGCGAAAAAAGAAGTCGAAAATATAGAATAAAAATTTTTCCATCGAGACAACGATCTACAGTGAGATGAAATATGTAATTTTATAAAAACTTCGAACATTTTAATTGTTTATTTTCCATCATTTAGCTAATAAAACTAATTCTGATCTAAACCTATCTAAATGAGATCTAACTACTATACGTTTGTCTTATCTCAGTAATAATAAAATATGTAATTCCGTTAAAAACCCAAAATCTGTCAGTTACACGCTTTTTTCATAAAAACCTAAATCCATACATTTTATGCGCTTATCGCAAATCAAAAACGATAAAATATATAATTTTACAAAAGATCCCAAATTTTGTTATTCGCTCTGTCTCTTCCACTTGGAAATTAATTTTATGGGAGATTCACGTGTCTCATTGATTTCAATCGTATCAATAGTAACAAAAGCGATTCGTAGGATATGAGATTGCGCAAGGCTATAAAAGGCAAAGCCTAAAGCACTTCCGGAGAGTGGTCCTCTAGCGAAATTACATGACCCCATCTACCACATTTGACAACGAGGTAGTTTCTCGTAGCTGAAACGACACGACGTAGCGTTATTATTGTTCGTCAGCTTGACGTCTCGTTTGATTTTTCTTTCTATCGAACGACGCGATTAAACGCTGATCGATAAACCATCATTGGAGATGGCTTTTATTAAATGTTCCTGCGTACATGACATACGTTTCACGACAGGGAAACAAAGCGTTACGCGTCACAAAGAAATTCATTTTCCCTGGTGAATGAAAGCGTCGCTTCTAGCGAATCGCGCGCAGGAAACAAATTTGCCTAGACCCTGTCTTTCTCTTCCATTTCTTCTATATTCTTTGCATAGAATATTTTACAAGGTTCCTTGTAAATTTGAAATTTTCTAGGAAATAAGCCATTTGTATATGTAACTTTCTACGAAATATTTTATGCGACCTGACTATTTCTAGCAATCGTAATACGTTGTTATATATATCTGAAAATATCCTTCTTTATATGTCTATTATTTATACGCATATTAACTTCTTGCATGAATTATCATTAGCGATACAAATGGAAATTTATATGCAAATAGAAAAGTTATATACCACTGTAGATTATTATATAATCAAAAGCATTTTAAAAAATTTAGTCAATCTTATATTGATGCAAAAATTCTATTTTTACATAACCTCATATAGCTTGTACATAAATTTTGTGAAATTTATATGCAAGTAGGAAAGTTATATACCACTGTAGATTATTATATAATCAAGAGCATTTTAAAAAATTTAGTCAATCTTATATTGATTCAAAAATTCTATTTTTACATAACCTCATATAGCTTGTATATAAATTTTGTGAAATTTATATGCTAATAGAAAAGTTATATACCACTGTAGATTATTATATAGTCAAAAGCATTTTAAAAAATTTAGTCAATGTTATATTGATTCAAAAATTCTATTTTTACATAACCTCATATAGCTTGTATATAAATTTTGTGAAATTTATATGCAAATAGAAAAGTTATATACCACTGTAAATTATTATACAATCAAAAGCATTTTAAAAAATTTAGGCAATCTTAAATTGATTCAAAAATTCTATTTTTACATAACCTCATATAGCTTGTACATAAATTTTGTGAAATTTATATGCAAATAGAAAAGTTATATACCACTGTAAATCATTATACAATCAAAAGCATTTTAAAAAATTTAGGCAATCTTAAATTGATTCAAAAATTCTATTTTTACATAACCTCATATAGCTTGTACATAAATTTTATGAAATTTATATGCAAATAGAAAAGTTGTATACCACTGTAGATTATTATATAATTAAAAGCATTTTAAAAAATTTAGTCAATCTTATATTGATGCAAAAATTCTATTTTTACATAACCTCATATAGCTTGTACATAAATTTTATGAAATTTATATGCAAATAGAAAAGTTATATACCACTGTAGATTATTATGTAATTAAAAGCATTTTAAAAAATTTAGTCAATGTTATATTGATTCAAAAATTGTATTTTTACATAACCTCATATAGCTTGTACATAAATTTTGTGAAATTTATATGCAAATAGAAAAGTTATATACCACTGTAGATTATTATATAATCAAAAGCATTTTAAAAAATTTAGTCAATCTTATATTGATTCAAAAATTCTATTTTTACATAACCTCATATAGCTTGTACATAAATTTTATGAAATTTATATGCAAATAGAAAAGTTATATACCACTGTAGATTATTATATAATCAAAAGCATTTTAAAAAATTTAGTCAATCTTATATTGATGCAAAAATTGTATTTTTACATAACCTCATATAGCTTGTACATAAATTTTATGAAATTTATATGCAAATAGAAAAGTTATATACCACTGTAGATTATTATATAATCAAAAGCATTTTAAAAAATTTAGTCAATCTTATATTGATGCAAAAATTCTATTTTTACATAACCTCATATAGCTTGTACATAAATTCTGTGAAATTTATATGCAAATAGAAAAGTTATATACCACTGTAGATTATTATATAATCAAAAGCATTTTAAAAAATTTAGTCAATCTTATATTGATTCAAAAATTGTATTTTTACATAACCTCATATAGCTTGTATATAAATTTTGTGAAATTTATATGCAAATAGAAAAGTTATATACCACTGTAGATTATTATATAATCAAAAGTATTTTAAAAAATTTAGTCAATGTTATATTGATTCAAAAATTGTATTTTTACATAACCTCATATAGCTTGTACATAAATTTTATGAAATTTATATGCAAATAGAAAAGTTATATACCACTGTAGATTATTATATAATCAAGAGCATTTTAAAAAATTTAGTCAATCTTATATTGATTCAGAAATTGTATTTTTACATAACCTCATATAGCTTGTATATATATATATATATATATATATATAAATATTATACAATTTATATATACAGGCTGTCCCACCTAACTTGAACACTCTCAGTATCTCACTTATCATTGATGATAAGAAAATGTCAGAGAAGAACATTATTGGATTTGCAAGGATAGATATAATAGTAAATACGAAATGTATCTAAAGTAGTATTTTTCAAGATTTCAACATCACCGATGTTTTTTTTTTAATGGGATTATATTTTTATTATCGTGGCATTATAGCTGAGTAAGACCAAGCGACAATGACTTACATTATCATGATCTTCATGCATGATCTTAAGTACGAAAAATTCAGAAACGTTTGGTAATAACTGCGAATAATAAAATAATCATGATAAAGAGTTTGATGAAGGAAAATTGACCTTAACAGGTATTCGAAATGATGTCCATCCACCTCAATACATATATTTGCACAACTGAAATACATATTTCCGTGAATGATTCCTTGTATTATTTAAATTTCGATATGATCATCACAGAACGTTTAAATATTATCGCAAAGTCAAACAGACAAAAATATTGTGTACCACTCTCGATGTCATATAATTTTTGTATAAAACATTTTTTCGTTTCACTTAAAATTTTTGTGTTTCTAGCATTTTTTAGCGTTAGTTGAGTATTTCGAGTTAAACTGGACAATTATATTGTATTATATTATATATATACTATGTGTCCAATTGTTCAGTTTAATTCAAAATATTCAAATAACGTCGAAAAACAGTAAAAATATGAGTGACGCGAAAGAATGTTACAAAGAATATAATTATTGTCTATAAAACAAATATTTATTCTATCGTATTGTTAATTTAACTTTGCGCAATTTACAAACATTCTTTTCTCTTTTAAGAGATAATGAGCGACCTTTGTATGTTCTGTAATGGTTCTTAAAATTACAATTAGAATTACAAAAATTACGAAAAATTGAATAAGCTATATTAGTGACTTAAATTGTAACTTGTAAAATGTAAAAATTGTTTGTCGTTATAATTTGTAACTTGTATATTCATTAGCATTAATTGTTGATAACTCATTGTACAAGAGAACTTTGATCGTGTCTCGTTAGAGTTTGTAATATATGTATGTTAAACAAAAAAAAAAAATAGTGTTTATGTCATTTACCTGATATATTTAATTTTCACTGATGCTAACAAAATTGTTAGTTTTTTTTCCTCTTTGTTAAAATGTTATCCCTTTACCACGTAAAACGTGAGAAAATGTGCGGCAATATTTTATTTCTTTTGTCCGTCTATTTCACGCGACGTGACTGCTTTTATATTCGCGTCGAAAAGAATTGCGCAAACCTGCTGGTAAATTTTCAGTTCCTGTGCCGTAATAGCGAGATTCTCGTTTGCTTTAAGCGTTCTCCGGATTTCCTAACTTTCTATAAACCTTCAAAAATCTACTAAAGGGCCAACGATAGTTATTGTTCGACCTCATTCGACCGTTTATTACAAACTTCTGTCTTACATATTAACATAAAAGAATATTACAAAATTTCTTTTGCTATTAAACAAAATTTGTAAATTTCATTACAAAATGTATATAATTTTTTCCAACAAAGGCATCTTTAATTTATTTGTTCTCCGTAATAACCTTTCCAGAAGTTTTTTTATTTATTTTTATTTAAGCTGCCCGTCATAAAGTAACGTTGTCTGATAAACATTGCATAAATATTAAAAAGAATTTAATTTTATTGCGTTATATACAGCGTGTCCCGCATATCTGGAAATGCGTAAATATCTCGAAATCTATGAAGGGAAGAATATTATTAATTCTCTATTATTATTGATTCTTAATTTTTTACCATTAATTTTAATTATTGTTTATTATCAATGTTAAAATATAATCAATTCATCATGACCTAAATTAGATTGCTTAATCCAAACCTAACCCAAGCTATTATACGTATAATATAATACTCGTTATAATATCCAGTAGGAAACAAATTTCTTTCCTAGTCAATTTCTTCAACTGTATTCATAAAAATACAAAGTAGCGTAAATATAGTAATAAAGATTTTGCAAAAATTCCAAATTATCTTAAATTCAAGACTGCTCAATCTTAAATTCCTTGAACAAGAATCTACGTATTAAGATAAACTCTATTTTCTTTATTTTATTTCGCTCTCGTAAACTCTATTTTCAATAAAAAAAAACTACATTTTTTAGTAAAATAGGAAAAGGCGAGGTCGTAACAGAGTTAAAAAATCTAGATATTTACATACAAGTTGCAGAAGAAAAAAAATGAGAGAAAACCAGTCACGAACGAAACGATTGGCATGGTCGAATCGCATAAACGTGCCCCGTCCGTCGATACCTATGTGCTTACATTTTTATCGTAGAAGCTTTCCTGTCAGTGTAGGAGTACTGCAGAGGAAGCAACGTCGCATTTATATGCCAAGCTCGTTTAAAGACAACGACAACCTATGAAAAGAGGTTGTCAGTTCCAATGGAATAGGTACAGTTTTCCTAGTTCTGCAAGACAGTTGTCGTAAAATTTTGCATTTCCCAGAGAATGTTACGATATTCGGAAGGATATGTCGAGCTATGTATTCGATCAAATTTCTTGAACACCGAGGGAGTACTCTATTTTTCAAAAAATTTGTCGGGTGAAAATAAGAAACAATGTATAGAAAAATGAATACGATGATAGGATTATGTCTATACAACACGATGAGATCATAGAATTTATATTTCAAATAATTCATATTCAAAAGTACACCTGTCCCTCAACTTACGCGGAGTATCCGTTCCACGTGGATTCATTTTACACGAATGAAAATCGCGTAAATAAAGTCTGTCAGTACGAAAGAAAAAAGTACGTACACATATGAGAACTATACACAACGTAATGTACTTTTATCCTTATCTCATACAGCACTTAATATCATGCATAAAAATTACAGCGTAGATTGCGTTATAATTTACCGCGTAAAACAGGGACTCGCGTAAAAGAAGTGCCACGTAAACGAAGGGACCGCTGTACACAGAATATGAGATCTTTTGTAAAGTATCACAGTGTATAGCGTGTATATTACTGGCCCTACAACGATGCTATGAGGTATACCTGCTTCAACAAGTTCAAACGGAGGCAGGAGATAGACAAGAAAGTATGACAGCTAACCAAATCATGGAAGAAAGAGGGAAAAGAGAAACAAAGGAGTGGGAGAAAAGGATAAGGGAATCCAAGTACAACAGATATTACAGGAACATAGCAAAAGAAGGGCTACCAAAGTATCTGGAAGGAAAGATGAAATGGAAGGACAGAAGTATGGTAGGAAGATTCAGATGTGGCAACGAAACCAGGGCAAGGGAACACTGGAAAGAGGAGGAGGAAAGAGGATGCAGATCATGCAAAAAAAGAGAGGAAGACTTAAAGCATATAATAGAGGAATGCGAAATAACAGGGGAGCGAGGAGCATAGCAGAGGTGCTAGAGGAGACTGGAGAATGACTGGCAGAGCTAAAGGTGATAATAGGGAAGAGAAGAGTAGCAGAAGAGGGGAAGGAACGATAGGAAGAGAGCACAGCAAGGAAGCGAAAGCCAAAGACAGAATGAGTGCTAGAATAAGAATATATATGTTCAAAAGTTCAATATCAATAAAGTTGTATGCTGTATCATCTGAAGATCTAAATATTGGGGCCTCAGTAATAGTAGTAATATCTTCAGTGTATAGCGGTAAAGTATTGCAGAATAAACAAATCAATATAGGACCTTGTATATAGAGTTATAGGATATTTTTGCTAAATAATTGTATAAGAAACAGATAGAATACGAGATTTTACGAGGAGTATTCTGGAATGTTTTCTTGAATTGGTGGTGAGGTGGATAGGTCTTTATCTCCGATTTTAAAGTGAGCCGGTCGTGACAGCAGCCTGGTCTCTGATGTGGATTGATATTACACCGTCAATAAAGTCGCGAATTGCCGTTGCGTCGCCGCTTTCCTTTGAATCTTTCAGCCAAAATCAACTCCACATGCATTTGTCAAATCCGATGGACTGACGATGGAGATAAAGATGTGGCGGCACTCGACGACAACGTATATCGCTGAAGTGCCTAATGAACCATCAACATCCCAACGGTCCTTCCACCGAAGGTTCTAGAAGAAAGAGCACGTGGCAATGGTCGCGGACGCCTAGCAAATGCATGGATGGTGAGGATGTTGAGGGATGGCAAAAGAATGTAATCGGATCCGATCGAAAGTCAAATTGTAAGAGCTTCAGTCTTGGAAGGTCACGCTTAGAGTTCGGAAGTGGATTGTAAAGTGGATTGTTGATAGAAAAAAATAAAGTTTCTTTTTTTTATTTTTCACCTCAAATTTCTTTTTTTATTTTGTTATTTTGCGTGACACATTCATGGACGATAATTGTCTATTACCGTTATTAAAAATGCATCTACCAAGGATCGTATAAAGATCCATCGACTCCTTTCATTCGGTTGTAGAAGACGATAACACGGGTATCATTAGCGAGAATTCAGTAGTAGATACTCGATACACATCTAGTGTTAGAGAAATCATACCACGAATGGAAGATTGCAAAACTTCTGGAACCCAAAGAGAACAGAATGTGGAGATACTACCTTCGATCCACACTTTCAACGCGTCCCTCGTGGAAAACCCAGAACAAGCTAAGAACAACTAAAACAAGATAGGGAACTTCACAGGATAAAAATCGGGAAGCACTGCACATTACCGAGCAACTCATCAAGAAGAACCATCATTCAGACATGTACTTCGAAGCCTGTGAGTGTAGGGCTAGAACACTCATGTAACACATTCACATCAAATCCATTCCGATTCTTGGTAGTTGTTTCGATATACAGACGAACACATCTCCCCAAAACAATCTCGGCACCGACACAATCTCTAACACAAACTCAGATCAGAATCACTCAACCTAACCCCTCCCCATCTATGTTCACTCACATGTAAAGAAAGCTATACAGCACTAATTAAAAGTTTTCGAAACACATATGGTTTTGAGTTACAAGTCATATTTCTGGGAAATCAGATCACAATTCTCGACACTCACCATCATAGAAAATTCAAAGAACTTTGCATTTCAAATGGTATTCGATTTCACACCTATTCATTAGAGACCAAAAAATCAGTAGCCATAGTGGTGAAAGGCTTGCTCAAAATTAAGCACAAGGGTATGCTACCTGCATTAAGATTTCAGAACCTCGATCCTTAACGTCTGGAAAAGAAAATGCACTTAAAACTACAGTCTTATCTGAAACAGTAACCCAAGAAGTTAGAAACAGATATTCTGGAATCTTAGTTCGTTCACGAGCCTATTGGGAAAGCTATGACTCTAAAAGCTTTTACATACACTTTTACATACACAAAAGCTTTTACAAGCACTCGAATTGCGTGAAATTGCGCTGGAAGATATGTCACCCATGAATACACTAGGAAACTTGATATTCCTATCAACTTGCTACCATTACAAAGAAAATCACCCGGCAAACTGTGGCCAGTGTTCTGGTCTGTTACCGCATTCAGAAGAACGCCGATAACTTTCAAACGCTACCCGTCTAGAACCAAAAATCTTTGAGCCCCGACTCTCTCTAGAAACACGCAAGATAGAACTAGCAATAATCTTGCTTAAACCTATAAACAACATACATGTACATTTCAAATATTACAACACAATATGGAAAGACAGATACACGGGGTATAGCGGAGATATAGGCACCTTTGTACGCAAATATTTCAAAAAATATTGTAGACATTGTACAACCTGACAGTAGAAATAGAAACAGTAGTCACTAGAATGAACATCAAAACAGTCCTAACTATCGCAGCATGTTTATCCCCCATACTGAAATTAGCACCTGAAACTCTCGACTTCATATCCACTTATAACTTCCTCATAGCAGGAAACCTCAACACAAAATATAAGATATGAAACAACTTCATCTTTAATACAAACGGGAACAAACTTTGCAACCGCACCAACACTAACAACTACCATAGACTTAAGTAAACATGTTCCTCGCAAACCTATTAATGCAAACAGAGTGTAAAATCACTCACGACCGACCCTCCAACCACGTACTAATCATCCTCATCTCCACAAACAACAAACACATTTTATCGATAAAATTATACCACGCACAAACTGAGAAACTCTGCTTCAATCAGTCCATGAACTCAGATCTTTCCTCCACGTAGCACACAGACAAAGGAATTAACAGATTATAAAAGACCATTCACCGGACATATAATCAAGCCGTATCTAAATTCAAGGTTTATTCCCAAACGTTGACAACGCGCCCCTGCAACTTGTATAAAATAGAAACAGACACAAAACAAATAGAAAAGACTGAACTCGCAGAACACAAACTAAGAAATACCTTTACCACTCAAGTCAGAAATCAGATTCTCCACTCAAAACAAGTATATATTATACAATGGCAAGAAAAACCCAAATATTAATATCATTTACAAGTCCGTCTGGAGATGTAGAGAACCTTATAGTCTAAATTCGCGTCTATTATCCCTCCCGAAACCTGGGCAGGAACTACCTTCTCAAACAAGGATAAGGTTTCCTCGTAGAAACCTTCTATAATATACAACTCTATAAACCACATTGTTTCACTCTTGGAAGACTTCGTTACCTAATACGAACGTAGTTTAGCTAAACATGTATATATAATAACAAAACGTACTCACCTGCAATAATTCACATTATTAAAATATTAAAAGAACAAGAAAATCCTAAATCTCAACACGATAGATCAAAAACCTCCCAGGAAAACTATACTATAAACAAGTCTAATCTAGTAAATCTAATCTAATAAACAAGTCTATCTACAAACAAGTCTATTTATTATCCTACTTCCGTAAATCCTAGAAAATAGTAGAAGCGATTTCCATATCCAAACGAAAGGAAAGCAAAAATAATCCACTAGATTACAAATCTATCGGCTTACTAAACACTCCGCAAAATCTTTAAAAAATTAATACTCTTGCAACTCAATAACCATATTAGGCAACAAAATGTAATAACAAAGGAACAATACGCTTTCAAATCAGAGCATTCAAAGATTCAGGAAATTCTTAGAATAACAGAATACATCATTGTTGAGTTGAATAAAAATAGATCAACAATCCTGGCCCTACTGGATATTTAAAGAATCTTTGACAATATATGGCACAATGGACTTATAATTGAGCTAATACGAATTAACAGCTGATCTAATCAAAATAATACCAAACTACTTGCAAGACCATGCAAGCTACTTGATATACCATGTATATCTCAGTTGCACGTGAGACTCCCAAAAACCTATTCAAGCGGAAGTCCCCTGGGGGTCCATTGTAGATCGTACTCTATTCAACATTTATATTTAACGACATCCCATTAAGTGAGAAAGTACACTCATATACATATTCCCACGACACTGCATTATGCACATTCTCCCGACAGCCAGAAGAACCGACTGGCAATTTACACCATCTTTTCCAAGTTGTAACTTACCTCAAAATTAAAGACAAACTTCTTCGATAGCAAAAGCAAGCATCCACATACTAAATTAATATTTCAACAAGAAGCAGTAGAATGAAAAAAACAAGTAAATTATCTAATCGTTATTCTCAAAACTAGTACGAAAATCCATTGGAACAATCAGAGTTCCTTTTCTATTAATAGGTAAAGGAAGCTCACTGTCAATAAGACAAAATCCGTTTAATGTCGAGAAACGTTAAGTTGGTATGATCGTTAGTTCCTACAAGTTAAGTTGGTACCACTCCTAACGATGCTCTTTTGTCTTAGGAGTCGACCACGTGTTAACTATCTGAATGTATCCGGTGTGCTCAGACGTTTTGTACGAAGTGGTGAAATATAGAAAGTAAAATTCAATCTGTGTGAATCTATTAAATATCGCTCTTTTGTCTTAGGAGTCGACCACGTGTTAATTATCTGAGTGTATCCGGTGTGTTCAGACGTTTTGTACGAAGTGGTGAAATATAGAAAGTAAAATTCAATCTGTGTGAATCTATTAAATATCAACCTCAAACCTATGTTTAATAACATTTAAGTGTATAAAACATGTGCAAGTGCACAGCGTGAGTACATTCACAAAATACTTAGAAGATATGAAAGAGATTTCTAAGAATAATTCTGAACATTTCAAAAGATTGCAACTCCGTAACAGATCTCACTTAGCTACATCAAAGACCTCGCACAAAGACCATTAATAAACCCGCTAACAAAGAGTACAGCCAACTACAACATCAACAAAGTTCAAGTGAAAAACAAATAGAACATTCTCTCAAGAACCTTAAAATCGATCGAGTTCGATTCGATTGTTATTAGCAACGTAGAGTATTTTGAAGTTCGTTAAATTTTTTATATGAAAAATAAATTGAAAATGAGTGGAAAATCTAAAATATAATAATATCATAATCTGTATAAAAAACATTACTAAGTTTAATATCTTAAACAGATTCTAAGAACGCTATATGTATATAATTGAAAAGTACAATATCATTCGATGATTCTCTGGAAACCTAACATGTATTTTAGTTTAGATTATAAAACAGTCTTCTATACTTATCTAATACGTAGACAAAAATAATGGAATTGTATAATGAAAGCTTCGGATAACAAAATAATCATTTTCCTGATATTAAATTTCATTTATTTGAAGTAAACATTAAGAATATTGCCAATTTGTCTCAATATCGAAGGATTCTATATTTTTCCGACTTCCAAAAATGAAATTTCTTAATACATACAGATACATAAGTAACTCTTCTTATGCATTAAACCACGGAAATTTTTTCCCAATGCTTCCAATGCTTCAATGTACGAAGGCACGGCCCATCGTTTTTCATTTGCAGTTTCAGTTTATATAAAATTTACAATAAATTCACACACAGGGTGTTCCTATGATTATAGTACAATTGGCAAGAGAGTAATTCTATGTGAAAAATTGAGCCGAGACTGTCAAAAATATACATCTTGTTTTTTCACGTAGAATTGCTCCCTTGCCAATTATATCATGTTGGGGTATCCAGTTCAGTAATACAAAGCCATAAACATTCCAAAAATATAAATTAAAGACACAAACCATAATTCAATAGAAGAAGAGAATATTTCACGTAAACTGTTTCAAGATGTCTTCTGAAATAAAATACCTAGAATAAAATTCCTTGTTTTTTCCGGTTCGACGGTATTAAGTATATATCAACCATTGGCAAATCAACTGCTTAATTTTACTCTTCTATTGTAAGAGGGACACGACACAACTCGATGGTTCATTCGTCGCATTGTGCGTCGGAACGGAACCATGCGAATTAAGTCTGATTAAAATGGATCGCCTGCGTGCGTTTCGCCATCAAAAAGCTATTTTCCATACTCGACTAAAAATACGTGACGGCAATAACAAGCCATTTTCGTAACGAACGGCATCGTTCGTTCGTGAATGAAGCAGTTTTCCGAGGCAAAATTCCCCAAAATAATGGGAACTTATTTCGCATCGGATAATTTAATTAAAACCATGCTGCGTGGTATTCGCTTGTACTCGTATATAGCAGAACGTTAGATAACGCAAAGTCGGCATATACAGAGTTTGGGAATTTGCACTATACAATTTATACTAATACGAAGCTGGTGTGAACTTTGATTAAAATTATCGGCTTAGGAATTGATTGCGTTATGAATTTTAATTAACGCATAGATATTACGCGGATGATTAGAAAACAAATCGAAATAGACAGAATGTTTAAATCTTCTTTTTCCGTAGTCAGATTTCCTTAATTTAGGAAATTTAACTTAACTGTAAACGATTGATAGAAACAAAATAAATATCAACATGCTACAATCACAGTATCAGCGTTGTATCAGTATAGATAGAATATTTAACTCTCTAATTCCTATAACTCAGAAGCTGATACAATAACAAGATTCTCTCTTCTTATTTTTATTACGATATTTTTACCATAGCTCGTTGCTTTAAAAATATTTAATCCAACAAGAAAATATTGAACGAGGTAGGTATCAACAAGCTAGAATGACAATATCAGTGTATACAGAACAATTAATCCTCAAGTTCCCATAAATCAGATTGTCATGTAGTAGGAAGTTTTCTTCTCGTATTTTTCTGACAAATTACAAATAGTTTTGCTGTATTTCGTTTCTTGAAAAGAATTGAGAACATCGTATCCTCCAATGCAAAAAAGCTATATTCAAATTCAATGAAAAACCTACTACAATCGCTCACATTAATATTCCGACACTTTTGAAACCGAATAACTTTCTCAAAATTGGACCAAATAACTAAACATAAGATGTGTAAGAAGATCAGTTTTTATAACTTTTTTATTTAAGTTTGTAATGGAAATTTAAACAATTTATGTTAGCTTCTTACTGAACATTTCATCGAAGACGGTTAACATTGCTACGAGTTACAAACAATTGGAAATGATGAAACTCTTTGAGTGCCTGTTTGCTTGTTTGTGCATCAACCGATTTCGACAAAATTTTCAGCGTGTATATAACTGATATAAATCTGCAACACGTATTTTTTACATTTTTATTACAGATCCAGATAAAAAAGTTGTAAGAAGCAACCGTTACTATATTTCAGACGATTCCAATCAAATGCAATTTTTCAAAATTCTTTTACACGTCATTTAGTAAACTAATGTTCCTAGCCTCTTAAAAAGACTCAAGTCAACTGGTCCAATTTTAAAAAAGTTATTCTATTCTGAAGAGCGTTCGGATACTAATGTGTACGATTGTATATATAAAGGATAATTTAAAAAATCAATACAAAAATTACACGCGGATGTTCCTGCACGCGCCTACTCCACGCGAGGAATACACGAGCGTCCACTTAAGCCAAAAAGTGATATCACCGCCGCTGGAGACAAAATCACGCATAAGTATTTTTGCAAACACCATAAATACAGCCGCAGGGCAAAATTCAGTCGGAAATCAAGTAGACGACAAACGAAGAATAATGTTGGCGATCTGACACGCTATTCTAATATACAGGATGGTTGGTAACTGGTGGTACAAGCGGAAAGGGGGTGATTCTACGCGAAAAAAGAAGACGAAAATATAGAATAAACATTTTTCGTTTGAGGCTTTGTTTTCGAGAAAATCGACTTTGAATTTTCGCTCGGTACGCCTGCACTTTATCACGTCTCGTTATAACGGATCTCACTGTACATCGTTGTCTCGATGGAAAAATTAAAAAAAAATTTTTATTCTATATTTTCGACTTCTTTTTTCGCGTAGAATCACCCCCTTTCCGCTTGTACCACCAGTTACCAACCACCCTGTATACTATCTATATACATAGATACATAGACCGCCAACTTTAATATATACATAGATAGTATAAATATGTATACAGTATATGCATATTCAATATCTTTCAATATTAAGATTTAACGGATTTTGGAATATTTTTTGTAATATTATATATTTGTATTATTATTATTTGTATTATATTATATATTTTGTATTATTATATACTATTAAAAGTCTCGAAACTATTTGAAGAAATTCATTCCTGAAAAAGACGAAAACTCGTTCAAAAAAATGCTTGTGAAGCTACCGAAAAAGTGACAAGATATAAGTAAAGAAAACAGTATAACTTGGATTAATCAATTCGGAAGATTCATTCAAATTCTTATTTTTTCATTTTTCTTACACTTAACTACAGATGTTTCAATCTATTCAATAATTTGTTAAGCAATACTATTTCTGCTTTGTTAGAGAAATATACAATTTACTTAAATAAGTACGACAATAATTATATTCCAAGTTTGTATTAAATCAAATATAGAATCTTTTGATGGAAGATTAAGATACATAAATGTAGTAACAGTATAAACCACTATGGCGAAAGAGACACAACGTTTCGTTAGAGCAATCTGGGTCATTCTGTTTCCAGATGATACTTACGACTAATCCATAAATCAACCCTGCTTGAGTAGTATGCAAGTTTCTGTTCCAGTTACATAAATAATTTTGTCGCCTTCGTTTCTTACATGAAAGCAAATGCAATTAAAGGTCTTGTACTCCAATAAGAAGTGATCTCTGTATTCTTCATTAGAAAGACATGTCAAGTTCGCTGCCAGGCAGTTTGTACAGGCCCCAAAGGCTTTCGTGATATTGTTTGCTAATGCGTGCTATTTCTTACTTAACATGTAATGTTCCAGTGTTTTTATCGATTTGTGTGTTCAGTATACAAGTCTAGAAGATTCTTTGCAATATTTTGTTCTACCATTTTCTAATAATCTTTAACCCCTTAACCTACGATTTACGTTCGAGAGTGCCCGTAATATTTATGTTTGGCCCGACCATCCTACTACGGGCTATGCCCGTAGTTGTAGATTGAGGGGTTAAATTTGGGTACTGTGTCATTCCCCAGGTAGGGCAGACATATGTCAAAATTGATTTCAAAATCGTTTCGTATAGTAATAATTTGTTTGTATTGTCGAGTTATGATTTTTTGCCAATAAGACCCCGTAAATTTCTGCGTCATTTTTCATACACATAAATATTAATTGCATTGCTGTGGTATTGCCAAGCTGTTTAAACTGATTGCCAGACTACCGGACAAGTTTTAGTTCGGGTTGTAAAAGTAATATGTATCTACCGACTTGCTGGTATTTGCTTCTATTTTTCATGTTCTCAACAAAGCTGCGATTTCATTGAGACGCGATTGCAGTTTCTCCGAGATTTCTACGTCTAGATTAGGCTATGCCCGGGGCTAAGATTGGTACGTTGTCGAAATATGTTGCAATTACTGTATTGCTTTTTGTCAGTATGTCGGCGGCGAGGAAAGTGTAGAGTACTGGGCCCAGTATGCTTCCTTGTGGAACACCAGAGCGTATTAGATCTAGGTCGAAGGTAGTTTTCCAAAATTTTACTTGAAAAAGTCTATCGGAAAAATAAGATTTCAAAAGGAGGTAATACGGATGGGATAGTTGCTCTCTAATTTTAAATAATAGTCATATATGCCATACTTTATCAAAAGGTTGCAAAATGTCGAGGAAAGCAGCTAAACAGTACTTTTTATCGTTTAGATTTTCTAAGATTTTTTTTTAATAAAAAATTTGTCTTTAATAAAAAATCTATAAATTTGTTCGATAGTGGCGTGTTTATGTCTAAAGCAGAATTGGTGTTTCAGTATTCAGAAGCGGTTTGTACCAAGCAATTGATAGCGAGCTTATTGGTCGGTAAGATTAAACGTTTTCCGTAGGTTCTCTTAATTTTGGAACTAATATAATCTGGGCTATTTTCCAAGTAGACTAATTATGTAGTAATTATGGGTAAAGTATGTAACTAACTCCCAGTATCGGATTGTAGATGAAGGTTAGAAGAGTAATGACTTTCTTTAGAAGTTCCTTTAGAGTTTCCACGATTATTAAGCCAAAATCAGGAGCTTTCTTGAAGTTTAGCAATTTGCGGATTACCGGATTTGGCTTCTGCAATAGTATAGTACTTGATAGGAGATAAAAGTTGAAATGGCGTTTCCAATTTCTGTTGCAATTGTTCGTTTGTGGATATTCGTCTCCGCCGTTAATCGAGTGGAAAGTCTTTTCAAAATATTTGACTAATGTTACTGCTTTTTCTTTATCCACCCTTGTCCGTTCTCAATACCGTTCTAATCGATGGAATTGATTTTGTTGGTTGTTTTATTTTTCTAGCGACGCATCGAAGTGAGTAATTTGTGTCTTGAAACAAGTTCAAGTATCAAGTTCTCCAATTGTTCTTTTGCGAAGTGCTCCTTTCTTTCCTGTAATAAATATTTTAGTTTCCTAGTAGCTCTATTTAATAACATTTCATCGTACGGATGTTAAGTATGCTGCCAATGTTTTCTAAGTAATCCGTTACGATTTAGTATTCCTATAATTTCTGGGCAATGGTACAGATGATAGCTATTGGTCCTTTTGTTTATTTTTGATGTGACTCTCCATACAGCTGCACAGTATTAAACTATTCTACTGCATCATCTATATCTTTCTCTGCTTTTAATGGGATATTTAATTGAATAAAGTCATCAATGATTTTACCAAACTTACTTTAATCCGTTTTGACGCTGTGACATCCAGGTGGCTTTTCTGTTAGCGCAGAGGGTGTTAATTGCTGCAGTTATTACGAAGAAGTCGGAAATGTGAGGTGTAAACATGATTTGACAGTAATCTTGTTTCTCAGTATATCTTTTATTATACAATGTAAAAATCCAACAGGTTTGATGAATATTTTGCATCACTAAGCCAGTTCATCAGTGCTATGAACCAACAAGTATAATTCGTTTACTGCTTTGTTTAATCGAATGCATTGTGGAATTGTAACTTTTAGAAACTCTATGAAACTGTGACCGAGTTGATGACAAAATCGTTTGTACATTTCTGTAATCAACTTGTACCTAGAAGGTTTGTAAACTGCGGGAGCGGTTGGTGGACCGAACCAGCCTTCTGCAACGATGCTTGTGCCCTGTAGGTGTTCCTCATTCACCGGTGCTGATATATGATAATATAATATATTATTAATATATGATTAATTATATTATTTTAATTATATTAATTATATGATATATGATTAATGGTATTTTTTATAATTATCGCTGTGTCTGCACGAGCATTGCCATTCGGAGGAATATATTGAATATTATAATATTCATTATGTAACATTTATGTAAGGTGTCTTATATTTCACAGAAACTATGTGACGTAAAATGAGTTTCTAATATTAAAAATATGTCAACATTTGCAGTGTTTATATATACCTGAATTGTCTTGGCAAAGGCCTTTAACATTCCACAGCGTTATATTATATAAAAGAGACAATTATAATTTTTCTAACAGATGATTAACTGTAATTGATAATAAATTTATTTATTTTGTTTATTCGCTTACAATATTTTATAATTCCATTAATATTTCCATCATATTAGTCATTTTACTATTACTTTGTTCAGGATTAATGCCTTGATTGAAAGTGTTTATTCTTGTTTTACCGCGTTGTCCAGCATTATTTGCATATAACAGTCCTTCTCTCCTATTGGAATGTTCTAATGACATCATTCTATATTCTGTATTGAAGTTTGGTTGGTGTTTCCATAGTCAGACTTTTTTATATATTATGCATCCTTTGTAATTGGATGGACGATCGCCCTGCGAATTAGTACGTTTGATATTCTCTTTGTTGTTTTGTTCTCTAGCTATCTGAAGTCAGGTGATTCTTTGTACATTTCACACATCTGAAGATTCTGCGACGGTAATTGTGAGTATGCCCAAAGCGTTGGCAAATCTTTAATTCCTTTTTTCTGAGCAGCTGTATCGTCACTTTTTTGCCTTATAAATTTTGTAAGATGAGTTTGTTGTAAAGATTTCTTTATTGTCTAGGAATGGATCTAAATCGACAAAGAAGAGTAGTAAGTAAATAATCCCCTGCCTTATATTATAAGCAAATACAAATGTTTTATGTTCACGTTCTTCTAGTTCTGATCTGCTGCTGGGTGTAAATTTTTTATCACTATGTGAGAACTCCTTTCTTCCTTAGGCTGAAAAGTATTATAGTCGACACCGAGTTGATATAAAAATAGTTGATAGAAGAAACATACTTGATAGATATAACGGAACATATATTACTCGCAGAAATTTGGTTATTCAAATAAGGTCGATTTATGGATCTACGATAATGGCATAGCTCTACGTTCACTCTCTATGCTATTTACGTTCCGAAATTCCGAATTTCTCTCTTTATACATTCTGTACTTTCTAGGACAAATATTCGTGCAGAAATGGCTGCTGGCTGAGTGTTACCCTCTTTTAAGAACTTACCTTAAACGTAGGGGTGTGCCTTCGCCAGTGGGGTGTGCCTAATGCTTCATAGCTTCCACAAAGGCTCATTCATCAGGATTCTGTGCAAATGTTATTAAAACATTAATTGAGATATTACATCACATCGACGATATCAAAAGTGAAGCTATTTCTATACTAGTTATTACAAAATTGTTCATTCGATTGAAACAAATTTTATGTTACGAGAAAAGCATACAATATATTTTAATAAAGCAACAAAATGTATACATTTACATGCAAATAATAAATGGCGCTGTTGCTATTCATGTTATGACATGGCACATAACATGATAATGTTTATGATTTTTATTAGATCAGCGATTGAATGTTGGAAATTAATCCCGACTAATGAACGACACATAACTTTATCTTGACTTTAATTTCAAACCTCAAAATTATCAGAATATAAAGAAAAATAACCACATAATAAAATCACATAATTCTTTAGTTTCGTTCCTAACTTCCTTTAGAAGCTAAATTAAAAGAAGTGTTTCTATCATTTTGTCAATAGAAGTCACGCAATGTACTAATACAATATAATATATAGGGTGTTTCGAAAATCATAATACAATCGGCCGACTGGTGATTCTACATGCAAAAATAAATAGAAAAAAAAGAGTAACATTTTTTCATCTAAGGCTTCGTTTTTGGAGAAATATGTGTATTAACTGGGAGTTTCGAATTATGAAACTTCTATTTCTGCTCGCGTCTGTACTATACATGGACAATGTCACGATTTTCTTCCTGTTATCGTTGTTGTCTTACCTCCGCAATATCGATTATTACTTTTCTTTATTTTGCACTTTTTTGTATTGTAGTTGTTAAGAATCATTTTATTAAACAGGAAGCAAATCGTGACATTGCCCACGTTTAAAAATACAGACATGGCCAGATACCTGATATTTATTTTCAAACTTATGTTTTTCGAAAATGAAGCCTTAAATGAAAAAATGTTATTCTTGTTGTTATATCTATATTTAGAGGTAGGTTGGGGTTAGGTTAGTTATCGCGTTAGTTATTACTTTATTATTCGGATGAAAAACACCACACTTCTCGGAGCCGAAAAACCTTCATTGCACACACTTGGAAGGGACACGAACGAATGCACGAAAAGGAAGTCAAACTATCGATCTGGTCTATCGACCATGTCTAGTAATATCTTCTAGTTACTCCTTTTTGTAACTAGCCGCATATCAGCATATAGATGGCGAGCGAGAACTCACGTTGTCATTTTCAACAATTCTTTCTTTTCGACTTATTTTGGCATCTGTGATCACCATCTGACTGCTTGTGCGATGATTTCGGAGACACCCTATATGTGTATAAACTTTATCTAAATATTGTAACAATATGGAGATACAAATCAAAAGTTTCTCATTCAATTACAGGTAAAGATTACAATCTTTTACACACACAATAGTAGAGAAATACAAGAAATATTGAAACTTCTTCCATTGCAAAGTTAATATATATATTAACCTTTTTAAAACTGAATTCTTTTTAATTTAGAAGAAAAATTTGTTTTTATTAATTTTTAACGGTATGAACATATTTCCTTCGATAACTCTGTAAAGAAAACATGCACTAATATTTGCAATTAATTTTATCAAGGATAAATACATTTATTTTTTAGTTATTTAATAATTCATTAAAGTGCGAAAGAGTTAAGACAAAATACAAAATGCAAAACCTTTAAACACTTTATTTTCTGTAAAACCTTAGGATTACTTAATTCTTCATTGAAAATTCCATTTAATTTTTCAATTAATCTAACACTTTCAGAATGACTTCACCCTTAAAAAAACACGGTTCTATCAGCGCATTATATCATCGCAGTACCGATTACTTGGAATCCTTGAAAATCGCAAGATAATTGTCCTATATGCGGTTTACGTGCATTCGAAATGGCATCACGTGCTCGGGTTAAGCATGTTCTAAATTAAAACTTTAGATATACATACAACGTGGTAAATTGAAAGCATCTTACAAAATTATTAAGCTTGAACTTCAAAAACATATTCAATTTCAAAAATGTATTGAGTTACTCGGAATGTTCGTAAAGAAATTCGAGAAAAATTAGAAAAAGTATTTTTGTGGGATTAACATTTTATATTGTCTACTGGGAAATAGTTATTTAATAGTATGTTTAGTGAATTTTTACCATGTGTCATCTATATTTAATTTATCATCTGCGCAGATTTACGATCACATTTTAGAGAAACTTCGTTATATTCAATAATGAATTTTTTAAAGTTGTATTGGAAAGCTTCGAACGTAATCAATTTTGGAGTATTCAAAAAGTTTTGTGTAAAATTAATGGCGGTTGAGTGATGCTTTATACGGCGAATACAACGAAATACAAGTTCCAGCAAACATTTGATTCTGGAAGAAAATTTATCAATTTTTTAATTAGAGTCTACAGTATGATTCAAAAAGAATGAATTTCTTTTCATAATTATTCCTTCTAGTAAACATACAAATAATTGTTCTAGAAAATATTGTAATTTGAAGCATTATGAATATATTATTACAAACATAAATCAATACATTGATGTATACAGATAATAGAAACTAATATTTAGACTGTAGATGTTTATACAAATTCATATTTTTATAAAGACGGATAAAGAATTTCAACTTGAATGAAAATATAATTTCTAAATTTAATAATGCGTACCTAAGCATTTTATTTTTGATTTTTATACAATTTTGCATTTGTGCATATCTTTGTATATACATTTTTGCATACTCACACCTGCCATAACTGCATAAACATTTGCAATCTATTGATGTCTCTTAATTACAACAAATATAAATAAAGTAATTGTCATTTCTTTCTCACGAATTCGATTTCATTTACAAGGGATTAAGATTCATCGAGATTTAAGATTTCTCTTTTCTTGTTTCCAATTTTCAAATTAAGATACAATGCTGTTTCTTTTCTTTGCTTATTCTTTACGAGATGCTTTATCTTCAAATTTATGGATCGTTTTCGTTCAGATTTAAGGTTATACAAATGTTATGAAACGATTTTATTTGAACAAGAATACTTACAATTAGTGTTTATACTGCCGATTCATAAGCGACAATATTAGATATATATACGTTAGACATAATGCAATATATTGGAACTCGCAAGGACATGAAATTTTCGGACGAAAACACGTGGTTCGCTTTTTCAACGATCGTCTTCCCCTGATTGTGACGGCAAATTTAGAGTCCTTCGACGACGACCAAACCACTCTGCGTTCTCGTCTAATTATACTTTTAGCAACAGCTCATAGATGGCGAGTGACATTTAACTGTAGTAGTAAACATATATATTACACTGTTGCCATTCTTACGTTCTTGCGAACGCGAGTTCCGAGCTAAATGGATAACCCAGTAGTAAGATAGTGATTCAACCCAAACTTAACCTTTGTCTTTTATTTATATTTTGTATAAGTACATACTGTTTGGAGATGAAAAGAAGTCTGGCGGGACAGCACAGGGCCAAGAGTGGTACTCTCTATCACTCACCATCGTGCGATGCATATTGTTTTATTTGTACATGTGACATTTTCAATCAATACGCGTGCTTAACTTTACGATTGTGCTGAGTCTGTCAAAAACAAACAATGAACCAATCAGGACCGCATTTCTTCCAGAAAACTTCTTTGGGTAAGTGTGTACATTGAATTTAACGTTTCTACTGCGCATATATACGTATACGTATGTAATAACTTTTCATTCTTTTGTATGACTAATAAACCAATATAAGCGATTGATATAACTATAAATAGTGAAAGAAGAGAAATTTTCAAAACACAGTGGTTTAGAAAAGAGAGAAAAGGATAAAATTAATTTTGATAAACTTATAGAACTATTCCCTCCTCCTCAATTTCCATGATTTTTGACTATGTTATGGAAATCGAAATTTTGAAACATATTCTCCTATACATATCATAATCGCCGGTTTCGCTTAGTTTTCTGACATATTCGCAAAAAACTGCAGATACCACAACAGTGTATTCTTGCCTATAGTAATGCCACTGTGTCAGTGTGGGTTGTCGTTTATTTTTTGTTTATAAATAAAGGTTAGGCGAGTTTACAAACTCCATTCACATACAAGGCTGCAAGAAATGTCCTGTTATAACCTATAACTTAGAACTTAATTAAAAATGAATATCATCAATGTATTGAGATCAGATTTGGATTAGATTTTTCATAGTGAGGCCACCGACTACGTTTATGTGAAATAGTAACAATTATTCTATTTCGTAAAATAATGTCAATTATTCATTCGCCTATTATCTTTATAATTAACTTGTTATTATTTTACGTAAGCGTTGCACATAATACATAATTGCATGACATTAAAAAATCGTCGAAATCGGAGAGGACGGAGCGGTTCTACAAGGTCAACTCTAACTTGTAAATACATTTGAATGTTCTTCAATGTAATTATATCGATATAATATAAAACTCAAATCTTGTTTTACGTTACTGGTAACATTATTACAACTTATAAATATGACCTCACTTAAAAAAAAATATACATAATATTCTTATTTTTACTTTTATTATCTCAGCAATTTTGTATATTCATATTTCCTTCATTTCTATATGAAAATAAAAAGAATTTCGCCACAATGGCAATGTAATAGCGCGTTTAATAAAACTTAAACGGTTGAAATTGCTAAGGGAATAACCAGTAATTTACCTATAATTTTGTTAATCACGTAATACAAATCATCGTTAATCCTTAGTTTGCGCTCTATTTCTTTTTCGGAGATTGCTAATCTAATCCTATAATACAAGAAAATTGTCGTGGTCGTGCAAATTAACGTTATCGCCTATTCACTGCTTACTGAGATGTTTATTTTTGTCATTCTGTTCCTATAATTTGACCATTCTGACTTGCTCGAGTACGATATTATCCTGTAGCATTGATCAACGTATAATTATGTATAAAGAATATCGCTTTAAATTCCCCCTTATAATTCAAGTTGTACGTAATCAGAGAGATATATCTTCTTCAAAAATTCCAATAAGAACGTAATTTGTTTATGATAGCGGAGGATGTACTCGAAACAATTATTCGCATTATTAAATTTAAGCAGGAATATAATAAACTGTCGTCTAAATAAAAAAAAATAAACTTTATAACGTCTAATCGTATTTTAGAAGAAACTAACAGTGATTATCTTTATCTACTTATTTATACAGGGTGGTTGGTAACTGGTGGTACAAGCGGAAAGGGGGTGATTCTACGCGAATAAAGAAGTCGAAAATATAGAATAAAAAAAATTTTTTTTTTCATTTTTCCATCGAGACAACGATCTACAGTGAGATCCGTTATAACGAGACGTGATAAAGTGCAGGCGTACCGAGCGAAAATTCAAAGTCGATTTTCTCGAAAACAAAGCCTCAAATGAAAAATTTTTATTTTATATTTTCGACTTCTTTTTTCGCGTAGAATCACCCCCTTTCCGTTTGTACCACCATGTACCAACTACCCTGTATTACGAACGAAAAGTTTCATGTAAAAGAACAATATAGAAAGTAATACACATAAAAATAGGGAAAATAATATAGGATTATAATGTATAAATATTAAAACAATTATTGGTTACGTTTAACTGGAACAAACTATACTTTATTTAATATTTTACGTTATAAGCGTGTACATATAATGTGAATGAAATAAGATATCTATATGATAGAATAATTGGAAAATAAAAGCAGCGAAAAACATTCAATTTGTACTAAATGAATACGTGCCCTAATGCTTACAGCCGTGGACGTATACATAGAATATAATAAAATGAAACAAAATAAAGTAAAATAATATAGTATAGGGATGTAAAGCAATATGTGTAAAAATAAAAATATGATATTCATAGATAAAACCCTAGACATAAACATAAATTATACTCTTGTAATTATCGTCATTTAAATTCGCATCAGCCGTAAGATTACCAACTAGCGACTACTTTAAGTTAAACAACGCACATCATTGTAATAGCCACGTACATTATACCCTTATCATTTATGCAATAGTTTAATATAGAATAGTATAATAATAAAATAGTAAAGATCATAAAAATAATAAATTAAATTAAATCCAAAATCAAATGGGAAGATAATACAATATAATAATAATATAATAATAAAATATAATATGGATAATAAAATGGATATAAAAATAATAATAAAAATTTGTAAATATTCGCACGCATACACAAATCCACTTTTCAAACCTCTTTGGTCTTCAAAATTTCATCGAAGAAGCACGAGAAATATTGCAAACGTCTCGCAACTGCACACAACTGTTCGTGTTCATGCGGAAGCCAGACCTGTTCACGGCAAAGTATGTATACTGTCTCGCAAGTATATTGTTAAAACATGGGGAATCCGTTTGATAACGAGCATTGCCCCGGGTGCGGTCTGCATTTTGCTGTCTCGTGGGATAAGGTTAACGAGGATATCACGAACACTATCCACACAGACCACGGACTACGCTTATTCGAAAGGACAGCTTACCAAAGTGTGAATTTCTCTGTACTTTCATGCATGACGCAACTAGAGTCGATTCCCTTGAAGTCTGCTTCAATGTTTCAATGTATTTTATATATTAACGAATAAAAGGAAATATGCAACCAGTTGAATATGATGCTTTGTTAACGTTACTGCGGAAAATATATTTTCCTTCTTTTGTCAATATGTATATGTTGATATATTGAATTTTGTGTATTATCTACATTTATTAGATATTGCAGATATTTTGACGATCACAAGATAATTTTATCGTATGATTTTTAATAATATACTTAATATATTTGTCTACAGTATGTAACATTATTCTTTTATTTGTATATTTATAATGACGAGTAAGTAATAAAAGCAGTGATTCAAAGACTTATAATTAATCTGATCAACTTAGACTTCAAATAGGGGAAGAATCTGAAATAATTTTTCCTAATATGACGAGTCTAGAAATTGAAAAGATGATAATATAAAATTGTGATGTTTTAAATAATTAAATGTAATTATCGCTTGTAATGCGATAAGCTATAATTTTCTATATTACAACTCACAAAGAACTCAGAAGGATAATACACTTGGCTATTCTCTATAACCTATAATACTTAATTTATTAAGGAAAGTTATATATTTGTACGTCAATACTTTTTAAATCTTTTTTTGTTTACCTTCCATTGTACGATGTATTTAAATACTAAAACATTATATCGACTAAATAGTTTATTCAGAACAATTATTTCAAGAAAAGTTTCAGTTTACCAAATTCAGGCAAGGAACTATACGAATGCATCAATGAATTATCAGATAAGTCATAAGTAATAATGAATATTATATCGAAGACTAACTAATAAAAATTTCACTTAAATCTTGATTTCTAAAATTGATCTCTTTCATTTCAAAGATTGAAAACCTCAGAACTTTCTAATTAATCTAACGTACATGTGTTTTCTTTCATAACGAAAGAATGAACTATTTCCAAATAGGTCAAAGTACTTTATCCTGAAGGGAGCAAAAGATCACGAATACTTTTGCGAGCCACTGTACTTATATTATCCACGATACTCTTCTTGAACTCTTCAAACAGTGGAGGCCTGTGAATCCCCTAGCTACTTTTTCTTAACGCCGAGGTATGTACATCGAATATCCCCAAGGTGTCGGCACAAGAAAAAGATAATAGATAATCATGCTCTGCGCTTCAGTTCTTGCACTGATTGCCAGTTAATCCCGTTTGGCTGGTCGGGATGGCGAAAAAGTGCCCGGTGATTGGGTGTCTCGTGGGGAACCATGTTAAAATTCTGTGAGTGTTACACTCATAAATCGCGTTAACCTTTCACAATGTACCGCCCGCTCGGAACAGTGCTCCCAGGGGAAGGAAGAAGACAACGAATATCGGCAGAAGCCACAGGTAGAAGCTACGTGAAAAGAAAAATCACTGTTGGCTCTGCAAGATATTTGTTCGCCGTAAATATTTTGTGCTATCAATGAGAGTACAGTTACTCCCGCGATTACCATCGTGTTATGGAGCACAGAAGTATAATTGTACACGATGTCCGGTAACCGAAGGTGCAAATCGAAAATGCTTCTATTAAATCAAAAGCGTATTTTAAAGATAGCAGGAGCATGGAAGAAGTAAAAGTGACGATTGTTCTTGTTGTCCAAGGAATAACAGATATAAATAATATGCTATGAAGATTGTATAATAATTTACAATAGTTCGAAGAGCACAACTGTGTGTGAAATACTCTGATCGACACACTGAACAGTTTCCAATGATAAAATTATTGTACGAAAATAATACACATTTAGCATTATCCTTCCCTGTGAAACCATCCGGATTAAATAAAAGAAAAGAAACTAATAGTATAAATCGACAGAAAATATGATAACAATAATGATAAAAATCAGATAATGATATTACCCATACATATAAATGCAAACATGAATAAAAACAGAAGTTGGTCGAGTTGAAACATACAGTCAGTATGTACGAGCAAGAAGTCCTCTGTAAGGAATGCGGATCTGATTGGTTGTTTTTAACAGACTCAACGTTAAACATTCGTATTGATCGAAAGCGTGACATGTAGAAATAATACAATGTAACATCGCGTGACAGTGAGCGACGAGAGCAGTATCTCTCTTGCCTCTGTGTCGTCTCTCCAAACTTCTTTCCATCTCTATGTTACACATGTATCGAACAGATTTTCAAAATCGTTTTTTTTGGGAACGAAATCTCATACGCAACAAAAATTTGATTCTACATGTTTGACTTATGCTCTTTCATAAGCGATCATCCATTGCTCGGTTATATCACCAATTACTGAACACCCTATATATAGGCGATAGCATGAGATTTAGTAATAAATAGCAACCGGGGTAATATTCTGTTGTAAACACGAATTTCCTTAACTGGGATACGAGGATTTATTTATTTCCGAGAAACTCGAGGGCGAAATGTAATTGAGGTCCAACGGTAGATTTAGGGTACCGATGTTTTTTTAAATGCACAGTTGCTATAAAAAACTAGGGGAAGGTTATTTATTTGTAATATGTAAGATGAAGTAAAAAAGAAAACAGCGTCTGTAATATCTTTACGTGGAACTTAGGTGGCACAATTTCGCATAATATATATATATATATATATTTTTTAATTTTTCCATCGAGACAACGATCTACAGTGAGATCCGTTACAACGTACCGCACGCGTACCGAGCGAAAATTCAAAATCGATTTTCTCGAAAACAAAGCCTCAAACGAAAAATTTGTATTCTATATTTTCGACTTCTTTTTTCGCGTAGAATCACCCCCTTTCCGCTTGTACCACCATTTACCAACCAACCTGTATATATATTCGCATAATTTTAACACAATGTTACTTCAATTGATTTTGGGAGAAACGTGTCTATTTTCTTAAGCGCCAATACCCTCAACCTTAAATCAATTGCTTAGCCTCCTGGGATAGTGGATTTAACAGCGCTTGATTTTTATTTATGGAATCACATAAAACAGTGTGTACGTAAAACAAGTAGAGATTGAGGACAAATTTTAATAGAAATTGAGAGACCAGATTTAGGTGAACTTGTACGTTCGTATTAATTCGTAAAATATCAGGAATATCACTATTTTAGCATGACAGTGCAACAGATAACTGTATTAACGAAAATGACACTTTGATTTTCAAGATTATTCAATCTGAAGCTAACTGACTTCTACGTATCTAAAGAACATTCAAAGTAAGAGTATGTCAAACAAGAATTAACGCGCATATAGTGAACGGACATGAAGAATTGATGATTGATTTACTGAGAAATAAAGTAATAAATTCAATTTTTTAGTCTTGTCAATGTTCTATCTATTAACAGGAAAGATGAATATCTTATCTCTAATAATCTATTGTTAATAGCTAATAATTATATTCATTGTCAATGTATCTTCTTGTATCATGGTTTCATTATATCATTATATCGTGGTAACTGCGAATCTATTGTGTTCGTATTTCATATTTTCCTTCTTATATTTTGGTAAGAAATTACGGAAAAGAAATAACGTAATATGAGAGTTACATAAATTATGTTATATCTCGTCTTTTCCTCCTTACTTACATTTATAATATATATTGACAAAGTTTTATAGGAAAAATAAATGTGTCACCCCATGCCTGAGAAATTCATATAAGATTAATATTCTTATATGTTTTTTTTATTGTAAATATGTATTATTCATATGTATTATATGTATTCTTGTATAATATATATTGTATAAGTACAAATCTTGTATTTATACAATACATGATATCGATATTTATAAAAAAGAAATCTTGCATAAAACGAATTAATATAAAACGTAAAAGATAAAAATCCTAATTAGAAGACTTATATCTAATATTTTTATATGTCTAAGTTAACATAACATAATATTACTGTGTGTGTGCTATAATAATATATTATATCATAATAATAATATAAGACTTAGTTACAAATTAGAATCTAAATATTACGAATTATAATTAAACATATTAAAATTACAAATTAATTAGAATATAGTCACGTAAAACAGTTTTCTTTAATGATAAAAATAGGTATACTGCATATTTTTCTCGCTGATATTGTCAGTAACAGAATGTACATATGTGGAATATAGTGTACATTATTCATTAAACATTATTTACACTTTTACAACACTCGTAATAACATACATATATCATAAAAAATTAACGAAACTTATCAATTGTTGAGAAAAGTGTTAAGAATCGTGTGACAATTATTTTAATGCCATGGTTACAATCTCATTTGAGAACACGACATTTCACGTGAAGCAACCTAATAGCATGAATTTATTATCAAGAATGGATATGTGTATGTGTATGTATATAGCATATACACTGATATTTCGTGAAAGTTATACAAAGCCTGACCGCATAGTTATACGTTCCTAACCATGTACCTAATTAATGTTCAATCCAAATGATCATTCGATGTACATCGCGGCACAATTATTCACGTTGAATGACACACTACTAATCACCTTATTCCCATTGCCACTGCATTTGACAATCACGTCAATCAATTGGCACGCAGGCCGAGGCTATACGTCGAGCGCATTCTGCCACCCGCGATCATCTGAAGCCCTTCAAAGTGCAAAATCGCTTGAAAAATGGAACGCCTGATAGGATAATCCGTGGTTGGTTATTGGAAAATGTTTGGTGAAAATTGGAATTTTTTATCGCATCGTTCGAAATGTTTGGCACGGTATTTCTGTGTATGTTAATAAATTATCGAATTACTGATGGGTTTATTTTAAGATTCTAAGGAAATAAACATGGAAAATGTTAATGAAATTTGTTGAAAATAATCCGATTTATTTTATTATAAATTTTTATGAAAATATCCAATGAATATTTTTTAGTATTTCAAGATATACGTTTTCAATTATAAATGTAATTAGAATTGATTTCATTTTTTTATGCAAGTTATCGCTTTTTCTCTTAAGAATAGAATTTTTTAGGGACGAACAGTTTTTGAATCAAGTTTCAGTATCAAACATTACATACGAATATTATTTCATTTTATGTATAGATATTTTACAGTTAAAACCGATATTATATATAATATGCAAGAAAGGAAAAATGTAAAAACTGGAAAAATCACTCACTATTATATTATAATGTCAGAATGTATTAAATAGCATCAATAATAAAATTAGTAATAATGCGAATTAAATATAAAAATTGACACAAATATGTGAAATTATATTACACCAGAATCCAGTTCTAATATTGCTAATAACTATATCTCTTCAAATAATAATATATGGTACTACATTGTTATTATACAGGGTAGTTGGTAACAGGTGGTACAAGCGGAAAGGGGGTGATTCTACGCGAAAAAAGAAGTCGAAAATATAGAAAAACAATTTTTTTTTAATTTTTTTTTTTAATTATTCCATCGAGGCAACGATCTACAGTGAGATCCGTTATAACGTACCGCACGCGTACCGAGCGAAAATTCAAAGTCGATTTTTTCGAAAACAAAGCCTCAAACGAAAAATTTTTATTCTATATTTCCTACTTCTTTTTTCGCGTAGAATCACCCCCTTTCCGCTTGTACCACCAGTTACCAACCACCCTGTGTATCATAATATAAATAGTCCCCTTCTCTCTCTCTCTCTC